>NC_134468.1:60648627-61005283 GCF_964194025.1 Convolutriloba macropyga
AGATTATAATGCACGGCGATTGAGTTGTTTCCGGTATTCTACCGGCTTTGTTTTTTTAAGCAGAAAGCAAGTTTGTTCATGACTTGAATTTTGACTTCTCTGTTCGAGCATTTACCTCCAATTTTGGTTGTTGACTTCTGGTTTTCAACATTGGACTTGAACAGTAGCTTCGTTTGTATTCACCTACCTACCCCCACCGCCTACCTACCCCCACCGCCTACCTACCCCCCCCCCCTCCCCCCACCGCCTACCTACCCCCCCCCCCCCCCACCTACCCCTACCCCCAAACTTCCCCCTCCCTTCACGTACTTACCTACCATCTACCCCCCAACTACCCCAGCACAACTCACCTCCCCAACCTATCTACCCACTCACCCCGCCTGGCTCCCCCGCACCTAACAAATTCTCGGCATTTTTAAAACACTTTAATGTGGTTTGTTGTGCTACTTTTGTTTTTTTTCTCTTGTCTATTTTAATGTTCTTATATCGGTAAGGTTAGGTTAGAGATTATAATGCACAACGATTCGAGTAGTTTCCGGTATTCTACCGGCTATATTTTTTATGCAAAATTTTCGCTTGACAATTTTGACTTTTCGAGTGACTATTTCGTCCTTGACTTTTGCGGTTCGCGTGATCTAAAATTCTTTCAGTCACAATTTCAAGCAGCTGAATTCAATTGGCGGTAATTTAATACTAAAAATCAAATGAAAAGTTCGCCAAAACTGGTACCATTTTTTACTTTAAATCTTAATAGTAGTATATGTTAACCTCTAATGTGGTTATTTGAGGCCCACTATTGAACTTCAAGTCCCATATAGGCTCCCCCCGACTGATGCAGGCTGCAATTGATTAGAGCTCCCGATAGTCGTTCGAGGGCAATTCTTCCGACGTTTAGTCGGTTATGTTTTTCTTTTGTTTTGTCGTCTGACGCTCTTTTTTCGTTTTACATTTGTTCGCACCTCAAAGCTGAAAAGTCAAATTTTCTGAATGACTTCTTCCTCTCACTAACTGCTTTTGCGCGCGTGACGTCATTTCTCACTCTCTCTAGCAAAAGTTTTTTGCGTGATTAGATTTTGATCATAAGTGACTTACCTCACTCAATAAAATAACTTTTGCACTTTAAAATTTAAGTTTATTTTATTAGTTTAAGGTCAAAGGAACTCATATGTGTAATAAGGGTCCCTAATGAAAAGACTTCTGCGCAATGAATTTTAACAAGCTTTATTAATTTATCGTTTATTTTTTACATAGCTTTTCAGCGAGGTCGATAGCTTTTTCAACTTATCTCTATCTGTTTCTATCTCTATCATACGGCACGCAGGTCTATTCTTTCGCAGCTATTCCGGCAATCTGCCGGCTATGTTTTTATTTAGGTGCTCCCTTTTTTTTCACAAATCAAAGAATGTGATTTTAATGGGGTGCTGTCTTTTTTACCACTCGAAGAGGAGTTTCGGAGAAGTATTTACGAGAGTGTCTGAGAAATATTTCATTTACGGGAGGACGAGAAAAGCTCAGACATTTCTGCTTAATGTTAACTGGGATGATTCAACTGAAAAGATAACTGTTGTTTCAGATGAAAAGTAAGAGTGTGAAGCAGTGCGTGGAGTACTACTATGATTGGAAGGTCCTGTGCGCCTCTGAGGTGTCCAATGCCTCCTCTTCATCCTCGTCTATGGCTGCTACTCATGAGGAAGAAGCCGGCGAGGAGTATGAGTACGATGAGTTCATGGAATATAATGAGGACGACTCCACTCGTCCAGATCCACGTTCGATTGACTACAAAGCGCCTTTCCATCAGCCTAATGTAAAGGTGCGTTCTAATCAGACAGCAGGATACTAACTAAGCGGGAATATCACTATGCCCCCCCCCCCCCCCCCAACGTGAGTGTGCTATATTACACAGTAACCCTCTTCCAAACCGTGAAAAAAAAAATCACCCATCAAGCAGAACTTTTTTGTCATGTGCGGCTTTTTGAAAGTAGTAGGAATGGGACTCAATAGGTTGGGGTTCAAACTCTACCTTCGTCTGATATTTTTTGGACACATAAAAAAATTACGCCCCGCCTGTCATTCGAGAGCAATTTTTCCCACGTTAATCGGTTTATGTTTATTTGCTCTCAAACGAAATTTGTAGCAAATATATTAGTCCTCTTGGTCTTCTTTTATTGGTCTTCTATTGATACCCCGACAGCCTAATGTGTTCCAAGTGCAAAATGGGCATTTCTCAATTTGTTAATTCCTGCCTTTTTAATTGCTCTCAAATGAAGTTTGTAGCATTTATATTAGTCCTGTTGGTCTTTTTGCGATTTTTTCTCCTGGCCGATTTTTCGTTTGACCCATTTGTCTTTTCATCCTTAAAAATGGGATAAACAGGTAGCACCCAGCGGGCATTAAGTGCTCTTAGAGCCTTTCAGCTCACTAGTCTTCACGAATGGGATTCACAGAATCCGTTTTGGAGACATACTTATGGTGCGAAGGGCGCCCTTTACGACCCTTCAATTAAGCTAAAGGTAGCCTCACTAAACCGTGCCTACTAGCAACTTAGGGAGCCAACAGCTCGCCGGTCGTTTGAGAGCAATTAGCCCGACGTTAGTCGGTTTTGTTTGAGTTTTTTAGCCCTAGGTGTCCAGGAACCTAGTGTTTGATAATAGGTTACTGCATTGTTTCTAGCGTTAATGGAATGCTTTTAAACGTTTTAACATCACGAACTTTAACATTTGGACAAAACTTGCAATTTTAATTTTTAATGGCATTTATTGAATAATATCATTGTCAGTATTCAAGTTTTTACTGCCCCAGGTGCCAGGGGCCAGAAAACCTTTGTAATGGTTTGATATTAATTTACTAAAAATTTCTTATTGGTCATGAAATAGTTTTCAACTTTTTAATAGCACAAATTTTGGCTATTTTTATGAAACTTTGGAAATAGTTTACTGTATAATTTCTAAATGTAATGGAAAGTCTTGCAAGATGGTAACATCACGAATTTTAGCATTTTCGACAATTTTTGTGATTTTTCAATTTTCTGAAGTTTATAGCCATTATTCAGGTTTTTTTGAGCCTCATGGGTCAGAAAACCTCCGTTAGGGTCTGATAATAGGTAACTGGAAAATTTTTGTTTTAATTTTCAACTTTTTATTATCACAATTTTTAGCAATTTTTTATTTTAAGTTTTTTGTCATAAGGGGTTTCACTAGAGGTTTCTCTAGCCTCAAGAGCCACGGAACCTCCTCTAGGGTTTGATTATAGGTTTTTGTATAGTTTTTAGATGTAACGGACTGTTTTTCAAGATTTAAGATCACGAATTTTTGCATTTTAAAAAAAAAGTATTTGTAAGTTTTTGAATTTCAATTTTGTTGTTTTTCTGGCACCAGGGGCTTAGGGACCTCTCCCAAAGTGCTTCATAGTTTAGATTTAATGGAATGTTTATCAGTACTCAAATCACTCGAGTTTTAGCAATTTTTTGACAAAATTAATTTTTTTTTCGAATTTTTGGAAAATTATTTTTATCTTCCAATCTTATGAATCTTTGAGCCAGTCAGACTATTTCAGGCTTGAAATAGGGATACTGGATTGTATCTTGAGACAATGGAATGTTTCTGAAGATATTAATATCACGATTTTTCGCGATTTTGATTTTTCCTATTCTGGGTTTAACGACCATTACTGGCCAACGAAACTTATTGTCTTGCAGATGGGTTACATGACAGAACTCCAGAGACAAAAATTGATTCTGAACTTTTTTTCACATCAAAATCTGGAAACTTTTCTCTTAATTTTTGCCTTTTAGTTTTTTTCTATAAAAAGAAACTAGAACTTTGAAATAGTCGAATTTTCCTAGCTCTCTCTTTCTGTCAATGGGGGTTTCCTTCCTCTTTCTCGTTCACGTTTTATCTCTGACACTATCTGTTTATCTCTGTTTTCTTAATTCTCTTGTTGATTCGTCACTTCAGCTGCTCTTATGTGGCTTGATATCATCATCTTTTACCCTCTTTATGGCTGAATTATAGTAGAATTGTTTTATCATAAATTACTTAACTAGCACTTTCTAGGAAATCCTTGTTAATTGATCTCAAACGAAGTTTGTACCAATTATATTAACCCTGTTGGGCTTTTTATGCGATTTTTTGCCTGATCCTTTTGACCTTACATCCTCATAAACGGCATAAACAGTTAGCGCTTGGTGCGCATTAAGTTATAATAGAGCCTTTCAGTTCATTGGTCTTCAAGTGAGCGATTCGCAGAAACTGTTTTTCGAGACTTATACTTCGGTGTGAAGGGTGGTTCTTAGATATTGGTCCCACAGCCCCACCCATACCCCTACATCAGCTCGACCTCGAATTCCCGCCCCTGCACGTCGTTCAGGCCGTAAGGGCCCATGCAGGAGGCAAAGATCCCCTCCCACCGTTGCCCCCACTTGCACAACCCCGCTGCGCTCACCTCCACCCTTCAATTAAGCTTAAGCTAGCCTCACTAAACCGTGCCTTGCTACTGACAAAGCTAACCGCTCGCCGGTCGTTTGAGAGCAATTCGCTCGAAGTTAGTCGGTTACGTTTTAAGATTTAATTCAGATTTTTAGATTTTATTTGGTACAACTTTTTCTCAGTTATATAAAATGGCAATAGTGCGTTCAGAAGCATTGTTGATCATCTGAGGCAAATATTACCGTATATTGCACTTTTGGTGTCAATTGTCAGCTATTTTTTCCGTGTTTTGAGCTTTTTCAGCAATTTTTTCAAATTTTGATAGCGTTTTTGGAGTTTTGTAGTTAGAATTATTTGTTTTCTTAAGCGATTTTGGTTTCATCCCTTTTGGAATGATATAAGTTTTGAATATTTTCTGCTAAAGAATTGAGTAAATTTGGGCATATTTTTGCCAATTTTCTGTTTTAGATTTTTTGCCCATGTCTTTTGTTTTAGGCGTCGTTTTCGATCAATTCGTAATTAAGAGCAATTCTATGGGTTATGTTAAAATGTTTTGAGACTTGAAAGCTTGACTGATTTAAGTTATCTTGCCATCGAAATAAGTTATACAAATTTCTAATTTTTAATTTGTGGGAGGTTGCATTTTATCGTTTCTCATCATCATTTGTGCTTCGCCATCAACTTTTTTTGCTCGGTTTGAAACTGTTCGATTGTCTGTCAGTCGGTAATATTTGTTATTAACTACTTGCATTTTTGTACTATTACTCTTTTCAATGATTTTTACAGTACTTTTGAAGCCGCAATTTAAAGGAAATATCAGATGTTTTCAGTTTTTGTCAGTTAGCTTTCTCGAGTAACTGTTCCTGTTATCGTTTTAGAAATGTTTAGGTTGACCAAGTACGTTGTGCATGAGCTCAGTGATGACAGTCTGTTTTGTATTCTAAGTTGCTTCTGGAATTCTTCCTGCTGTGTTCTTTAAGATGTGCTGATAAAGTTTGATGATTTTAAAAGTCAAATAGGAGCTGTTTTTTTGTCACATCGAAGCCGGAAGTTGAGCGGAAAAGCGAGCCGCTTTGCGGCCTAAATTTTTTCCACTCTAAGTTTAAATTTTAGTGAAAATGGTTTCATCAAAGATTTGCTTCTTGCTTGCCTTTCTGCACAACTTGAACATTTTGCGTAAAAACTTTTTGACCTCTGTAGGGTACTGCAACTTTTCTCTCATTCTGCTCAGTGTTTTTATACAGCACTTGGTCAGCAGAGCAATATAAAATGAAGAGAGTCAGTACCGACAAACGAATTCAAAAACAGAAATGGGATAAACCC
Organism: Convolutriloba macropyga; assembly: GCF_964194025.1. Lineage (NCBI taxonomy): Eukaryota > Metazoa > Xenacoelomorpha > Acoela > Convolutidae > Convolutriloba > Convolutriloba macropyga. The sequence continues at coordinate 60,654,375 of NC_134468.1, forward strand.
ATAACGCCCAATTTCAAATGCCCGCTTCTTGAACTTTGTTTCCGTTATTTTTAGAGAAAATCTATAATACTTTTTGCTATTGATACTTGCCCCAGTACCCTCTCAGTGTTTGAAATTGGAGGAAATTTTGATCGATAGCCGCCCTTAGCATCTCAGCAGGCTATTATAGCGCTCATATTTTAACAATCCAAGAATCGGATTGTATTGGGGCTTTTTTTGTAAAGTGTTTCTACATATTTTTCAATGACTTCGATATTTCAAAATGGGATAAACAGGTAAGGCCAAATTAGCCTTAAATTTCATTAGATGGCCAAGCTGGCTTTAGTAGTACTTCAAGTGCCCTGAGTGTTGAAGCTGCTGGGAAGGTAATTCAAGGCTAAAAGTTCATTTTTGAGTTCTTGAGCCCACAATAGTGCAATTCTTCACGTTCTTCACAATAGTGCAATTCTTCACGTTCTTCACAATAGTGCAATTCTTCACGTACAATAGTGGAAATTTTCTGGCCTCATGATCCATAACAGCTTCTCTAGGGTTTAACAATAGGTTAATGCAAAATTTCTAGTGGCAAGGGAACGGGTTTCAACATTTCAATGTCACGAATTTTCGAATTTTTTTTATATAACTTGCATTTTAAGTTTTTTTCAGTTTTCGACATTTTTGAGTTTTTCCAGTCTCTCGGGCCAGGAAACTTCTTCTAGGGTCTAATAATAGGTTACTGCATATATCTCAGTTGCAATGGAATTGTTTTCAACATTTTAATATCACGAATTTTTTGATGAAATTGCATTTTGATTTTTTTGATGTCCTTTGTTCTGTTTTTATTGCCCCAGCAGTCAGTTAAGCCCCTCTAGGGTTTGATTGTTTTTTACTGCATAGCTTCTAAGGGCATTGGAATGGCTTTAACATTTTATTTACACAAATTTTCAAAATTTTCTGAGAATTGTGATGTTTGCTAGTTCATCAATCTTTCAGCCAACGAAAATTTTTATGGCTTCAAATTGGGTTACTCGATAGCCTCAGGAAATAATGAATTGGTTCTCATGATTTGATATCACAAATTTTAGCAACATTTCCTGAAAATTTGATTTTTGTTTTCAAATGTTAATTTTCTGATTTTAGCAGTTTATTGATTTTCAACGGCCGATGGAACTTTTTAGATCTACCAGATCGGTTACTGTACATCATCTAGAGACAAAAAATGTTTGAATGTTTTAAAATTGCGAATTTCATAGATTCATTTTAATATTGCTATTTTCATTTTTTTTCTTTGTCTTGTTTCATTTTTCTTGTTGGTCGGTAAACCTCTTTTAAGACTCGTGCCCTCTTTAAAGATTTGTTAATGGCTGTATTCAAATGGACCAGATTGGGCCTTCAGGGTAAAAGGCTCAAGAGTTGTAGCAATGATTACATTTTTGTTTGGTTTGTTCGCTTATTTTTCTCAAATTTTAGAGTTTTCTGCTGGTCATGTACAGTAATTCTAAGGTTTCCCATTTAATTCTTTGGATTTTATTTCAGGACCGGTTCTGCTATGTTGTTTACTTCGTCGAATAAAATTTTGTTCCGCTTTACCTCATTCGCCCGCTTTTTTGACATTTTGCGTGAAATCTTTTTGCCTTCTCCAGGCTAGTTTCTTTCGTCGCTCTTTCTACTAACAGTACTTTTGAACAGAAGTTATTCGGCAAGGCAATCTAAAATGAACGGAGTGATAAAAAACGAAAACAACAATAGTAACTGTATAAAGCCTCATTTTAGATGCCCGCTATTTAAACTTGGTTCTTTTAAGTCTTAATTGACATCTATAACGCTTTTGGCATTGATACTAGCCCCTGTATCATCTCATTAAGAAACAGGAGTATGCATGACAACGAAATCCAATCCAAATAGTTCGCACTTTCGAAAGGTTTTGTACAACAATCAATTTTTATCCTTGTTCTTCTGTTCCTTCAATCTCATTCAGTGTTAGGGGAATCAATGGCGGTATTCTGACAATCTTACGGGTTTGTTACCCCATAATGTAGTCTTCGCGTGTTATGCAAGAGGTGTTTATTGAAATAACGGATTTTTTCCGTTTGTGTCCACCAGCTGTGTGGGTACCTATTTTTTTTAACGCCCAAGAGCATGTGCATAACGTACTGCGGGGGGTATTAACGGACAAGATCCGAAGTAACGTTGCACTCCCAACTGTATACCTAATTTTCCGCAATCGATAGCATACCAGTATCTGCAAAAATGGATGAAATTTTTTACCCTTTAGGTCTTCGGGTGTTGTCTGGTGTTAGTGCAATTAACACCACAGTCGCAATCTAGTTGAGTATTTTGCTAATCCATATCACAATTTATGAGGTGATCTTGTTTCCAACACGTTCTCATTTAAAAAACACTAAAAACAAATTTTAGTTAGGGCCAAAAACTCAGCTGATTTGCCGAAAACTTTGCAAGTGTTTTAAAAATTTAGCAATGGGTTTTATGGTTATTCAGCAAGGCAATCTAAAATGAACGGAGTGATAAAAAATGAAATCAACAATAGTAACGGTATAAAGCCTAATTTTAGATGCCCGCTACTTAAACTTGGTTACGTTAAGTCTTAATTGACATCTATGATGCTTTTGGCATCGAAACTAGCCCCTGCATTCTTTCATTAAGAAACAGGAGTATGCATGACAACGAAATCCAATCAAAATAGTTCGCACTTTCGAAGTGTTTTGTACATTAATCAATTTTTATCATTGTATTTCTGTTCCTTCAATCCCAATCAGTGTTAGGAGTATCAATGGCGGTACTGACATTCTTACGGGTATGTTACCCCATAATGTAGTCTTCGCGTGTTATGCAAGAGATGTTTATTGAAATAACAGATTTTTTCTACTCCGTTTGTGTCCACCAGCTTTGTGGGTGCCTATTATTTCTAACGCCCAAGAGCATGTGCAAAACGTACTTGGGGGTATTAACGGACAAGATCCGAAGTAACATTGCCCTCCCAACTGTATACCTAAATTTCCCCAATCAATAACACACCATTATGTGCAAAAGTGAAGAAATTTTAGACCCTTTAGGTCTTCGGGTGTTGTCTGGTGTTAGTGCAATTAACACCGCAGTCGCAATCTAGTTGAGTGTTTTGCTAATCCATATCACAATTTATGAGGTGATATTGTTTCCAACATATTCTCATATAAAAAACACTGAAAATAAATCTAGTTAGGGCCAAAAAATCAGTTGATTTGCCGAAAACTTTGCAAGTGCTTTAACAATTTAGCAATGGGTTTTATGGTTGTTCAGCAAGGCAATCTAAAATGAACGGAGTGATAAAAAATGAGATCAACAATAGTAACGGTATTAACGCATAAAGCCTAATTTTAGATGCCCGCTACTTTAACTTGGTTCCTTTAGGTCTTTATTATCTATAATGCTTTTGGCATTGATACTAGCCCCTGCATCCTTTCCTTAAGAAACAGGAGTATGCATGACAACGAAATCCAATAAAAATAGTTCGCACTTTCGAAATGTTTTGTACATTAATCAATTTTTATCATTGTTTTTCTGTTCCTTCAATCTCAATCAGTGTTAGGGGAATCAATGGCGGTATTCTGACATTCTTACGGGTATGTTACTCCATAATGTAGTCTTCGCGTGTTATGCAAGAGATGTTTATTTTTTTTACAGATTTTTTTTACTCCGTTTGTGTCCACCAGCTTTGTGGGTGCCTATTATTTTTAACGCCCAAGAGCATGTGCATAACGTACTGCGGGGGTATTAACGGACAAGATCCGAAGTAACATTGCACTCCCAACTGTATACCTAAATTTCCGCAATCGATAGCATACCAGTATCTGCAAAAATGGATGAAATTTTTTACCCTTTTGGTCTTCGGGTGTTGTGTGGTGTCAGTGCAATTAACACCGCAGTCGCAATCCAGTTGCGTATGTTTTGCTAATCCATATCACAATTTATGAGGTGATCTTTTCTCCAGCACATTCTCATTTAAAAAAACACTGAAAACAAATCTAGTTAGGGCCAAAAACTCAGCTGATTTGACGAAAACTTTGCAAATGTTTTAAAAATTTAGCAATGGTTTTATGGTCACTGATAAACATAAAAACCAATAATGTAGTTTGCAAAAATCATTGTTTTGATTGATTTTTGATCTTAAAGGACTGACTTTGCTCGTAACAGAACAGGAGTCCAGCCAACGAAGCAAGACATAAAGGCTTCTGTGATTTAAGAGCTATTCATGAGACATCATTCGGTGATATTTCTCATAGATGTTCTTGATTTAGTTTCCACCTCAATGCTTTACCACTGTGTTTAAGAAATTTAAGGAAAGTTTGGAGGGATTTTATTTTGTCTTTATTGATGCTAATACACCGTTTCAATCATAAAAGTGAATGTTTGAGAAATCTGTCACTCTTAAATCCAAACATCTCTAGATGTTTTGTAAATGTAAGTTTTTGAAACGCATTAGTAACTAGCAGTGTCAAGTTATAGCAGTAAAAGGCGCCGTCATCGTCGATCTGGTTTCCGTTTTGCTGACTTTCGATTCCCGTGACTCCCAATGGAATTTGAACGGATAAATTGTAGCCTTTTGCCGCCTCTCTCTGTAGGGTATCTAATTAGGTAGTTATGCTGAAACATAGCCAATCTTTTTCTTAAAATTCAAAGTGTTTAGGATGAAACGAGTGAGTCAATGTTGGAGGGAGTTTCATCCAAACGGCGTAGATTGAGTCGCTCCTGTGAGTTGGATAGTGAAGTCTCAGTTGTGAGGACGAGCGACTATAATTACGTGGAATCGCATTCACAGCAAGCAACATCTCATGGCAATACCTTGTTCTCAAAGGGTGACTTTTGGTCCTTGGACAGTGGTCCTCCCCTGGTCGGCAAAGCTGACAACAGTGATGTTCCTTCACTAATGTCGGCATTAGAGCAATCATCTGGTAAGCCGTCTTCAGTATCGGGCGGAGTTACCAGTAGAGTCGCTCCCCAGCTAGGTGCAGAGGCTGCTTCGTCGTCCATAGGCGCCACAGCCGCAATGTCAATCAGTGCAACCAACTCCTCCTCCGCTACCACCAGCTCTTCTTCCCACAAATCAGGGATACCCTCAGACGGCACGTCGCTCTTCCCTTGCAAACTGTGTGGGAAGTTAGTGTGCTATCATTTATACCATGCAGGATTATTATTTAGCATTCTCGCAGACAGACTGGCTGTAGCTTCTAATAAAGGGATAGTGAAATTGCTGACTCTTAGCTCGTTAAATATGCTTAGTAAATAGTCTCCTCTGTCAGCATTGAGATCCAATTTGCTAATAGTCGTGAAGAAATAGCGAGGCTGGTATTGGTCTCATCGTGGTTTTTAATAACCAAAGAATTAGAATTCTATTGGAGCGCGGAATATTTTAGTTTGTCAACTTTTGAGACTGTTTGTCTTTTTGGCTGGCATTGTTCAATTGATCTTCTGGTCGGATACAGTAGTTCTAACTTTTTCATTCAATTCTTTTGGTTTGTATTTTAGGACTTGTCCTATGTTTTTTTAATTCGTCGTCTTCTCTATTTTTGTTACGACCACTTGACCACGCGCGAAGAAGTCAAAATTGGACTCTTTTATAATGAATTCTACTATTCAGCAGCTGACATTGTGTGTGACTTCACTTGTGAATGTATTGGTACAAGTTTCTCAGATCAGTATTTTGAAATTTTTAATAGCCGCCCTCATCTTCTCAGCCGGCTATTATTGCGCTCGTATTTTTTTTTACTTCGTCAAACTTTTTTTCGCTTTACCATTTTGCCGCTTTTTCGACATTTTGCGTGAAATCTTTTTGACTTCTCTAGGCTAGTTTCTCTCTTCTCTCATTCTGCTAAAAGTGAATTTGAACAGCAGTTGCTAAGCAAAGCAATTCAAAATGAACAGAGTCGGTATAAAAAATTGAAGTCAGAAATAGAAACGGGATAAACCCATAAAGCCCAAGTTTAGATGCCCGCTATTTGAACATCGTTCCTATAGGTCTTAGTTACCATCTCTAATGCTTATTGGTATTGATAGTAGCCCCTGTAGCCTCTCTCTAAGAAACAGAACTATGTTTAACTACGAAATGCCATCAAAATAAATCGTACTTAAAAATATTTTTGTACAAAAATCTTTTTTTTTCAATATATTCTATTCGTTCGATCCTTATCATGCTTATTGGAATCAACGGCGGCTATTTTCCGGCAATCTGCCGGGTATGTTTATCGCTTCAGAAAATGATGCACTCCTATTAATAGCCGCGAAGCAATATTGACTCTATTATTGATGTGATTGTAGTTTTTAATTGCTCTCAAACGAAGTTTGTAGCAATTATATTAGTCCTGTCGGTCTTTTTTAATGCCATTTTTCGCTTGACCGATTTTTCGTCTGACGCTTTTGACTTTTCGTCCTCAAAAACGGGATAAACAGGTAGCACCCAGCGGGCATTAAGTGCTCTTAGAGCCTTTCAGCTTTGTTTAAGCTCAAACTGTTTTGGAGACTTATACTTATACTTATGGTGTGAAGGGCGGTTCTTAGAGGTTGAAGACACCCCCACTGTTGACCCCCCCCCTATTGCCCCACCCCCACCCGCTCTGTTGCCCCCCCACCCCAGCGTTGCCCCCCAAGTCTGCCCTCGGTGCACCTCCCCCCCCCCTATTGCCCCTCCCCCGCCCGCTCTGTTGCCCCCCCCCCCCCCACCGCGCTGTTGCCCCCACACCCCAGCGTTGCCCCCCCAGTCTGCCCTCGGTGCACCTCCCCCCCCCCCTATTGCCCCTCCCCCGCCCGCTGTTGCCCCCCCCCACCGCGCTGTTGCCCCCACACCCCAGCGTTGCCCCCCCAGTCTGCCCTTGGTGCACCTTCCCCCCCCCCCCCCCCCCCCCCCCCTCCGTGGCTAGCTGTTACTGACGAACAACCGCTTGCTAAAAACGCAAATTACAAATTTATACTTTTTTTGCAATTTTCAAGCTTTTTGGACTTTTTTATCTTTATCGGCCCTAGGTGTCAAAAAACCTCCTCTAGGGTTTGATAATAGGTGACTGCATTGTTTCTAGTGGTGATGGAATGGTTTCAACTTTTTAACATCACAAATTTTAGCAATTTTTGACAAAACGTGCAATTTTTTCAAATTTGTTGACATTTTTTTCATTATTCAGGTCTTTCTAGACCCAGGGGCCAGAAAACATCCTAAGGGGGTTGATAATAAAATACTGACAAATTTTTAATGGCCATGGAATAGTTTTTCAACTTTTTAATGTCACAAATTTAGCAATTTTTTGATAAAACTTGCTTTTTTTCAAGATTTTTTTGAAGTTTTTTAGGTTTTTTTAGCCTCAAGAACCGAGGAATTTCTTCTAGGGTTTGAAAATAGGTTACTGATTAATTTTTAGATTAAATGGAATGTCTTTCAAGATTTTAATATCACGAATTTGTGCAATTTTTTGAAACATTTGCAATTTTTCATGTTTTTGATTTTTCTTCCGGCAACGGAGGCCCTCGAACCTCCTCCAAGGTTTGATAATAAACTGCTGCATAGTTTCTAGTGTTAATGGGATGGTGATAAACATTTTTCATGACTCCAGTTTTAGTATTTTTTGGATAAAATTTAAACTTTTTAAATTTTTAGAAAATTTGTATATTCCAAGTGTATGGATCTTTGAGCCTGTGAAACTATTTCTGGCTTGAATCAGGGATACCGGATAGTCTCTTGAGACCATGAATTGGTTCTTAAGATATTAATGTCTTGCGTAATGTCATCATCTTTGCGTAATGTCATCATCTCTGATCCTCATTATCAAAGTGTTATAGTTGAATTGTTTTTTATCATAACTGATCTAACAGGCGCTTTTTAGGAAACCATTGTTAATTGCTCTCAAAAGCAATTTGTAGCAAATTTATTAACCCTGTTTGTCTTTTATGCAGTTTTTCGCTCGGCCGATCTTTCGTCTGACCCATTTGACTTTCGTCTTCAGAAACGGGATAAAGATGTAGTGCCCTGAGGTCAGTAAACCGTGGCTAGCTGTTGAAGAAGCCAACCGCTCGCCGGTCGTTTGAGAGCAATTCGCCCGACGTTAGTCGGTCATGTTTTAACGATTCAAGTCTTTTTAACATCTCTTCACACTTTTCTGCTTTTTGTCAATTGGAAGTCAAATTGGCATGCGATTTTAAAGTCACGCTGTAGTAAAAGGATGGAAAATTGAAATTTCTAAGGCATGAAGTTTTTCCAAACTGTGAAGTAGAAGTGAGAAATCGTTTTTCGAGCAAAATTTCAGTTTTTAGGAGCAAATTCTTTTTCACGTGCGGCTATTATGCTTGTTTAATTGCTGTTGAATGAATGATGAAGCAGTTATTTGAAACGTGTGTCTGTATTATTAACCGCCGTCAGCCTCTCAACGGCTATTATTTAGGCGCTCTCCTTTTTTTAATTCGCTTTACCTTTTGATCAAGTTTTTTGTTTTACATAAGTCACGATTTTCACTGTTGACTTCTGACTTACCTATTCACTGTTTTAACTAAATGCTTTTTAAATTCTTTCACGCATTGAATTACGCAATCAAAAGAAACTTGATGAACCGATAAAGCCCAGCCATTAAGTGGTAGTGCTTTAGTTTATCGAAGTTCAAAAAATATTGCTAGCTGACATTGAACTTAATTGCTTTCTTTTTAGAAGCTGAATTAAGTATAATTTAAGAATTAACTGAAACTGCACACCAACAAATTTGAACATTTTTTGACACTTAGAAAAAAATTCTGCCGTTTTTAATCTTTTTCAATTCCGATTTGCGTCAAGTTTTTCATTCGCTGCTATTTTTCTGCAATTTGCCGGCTATGTTCGTTTTGTAGATTTTGGCTTTAAAAATGGTATTAAAGATTTTGGCAAGTTTTTTGAAACTTGGTCATTGTTCAGTTTTCGCCAGGTCTTGTCCAATTTCATTTTTCCCTGTGCGTTCTTTTCCTTAGATGTCATGAAAGATTACTGTTTGACAAGTTGTCCGTGATTTTCACAGGCGTTCTGCCGTCTTTTTGCTAGGACTCATTGTTTTCAAACCTTAACGTTAAAGGATCTACAATTAATTGCTATTTTCTCTAAATGTTTGAAACTTGTCTGCTGGGCATTTAATGTTCAATAAGCTTGTTGGTCAAATGACGAATTTTTAGGATCTTTTCATTTAATCATTCATAGATTGGATTTCTGACCTGTTGTTTTGTGTGTGTGTGTGTGGGTGTGTTTGTTACCATGTTTCCCTTTTTGCGACATTTTGCGTGAACTATTCGATTTCTCTGAGCTAGGTTTGTTCTGCCGTCCTTGTCCTCTATATTCGAGTTTAAAAAGCAGTTTCTTGATAAAGCAATCCAATTTGAAATGCTAATTGTTATAACTATTAATCTCTTTCAGACGGACTTTTAAGTCAATCTTAAAATTGCAATAAAAACTTTTTTCATAATTCTGATTTAAAAAAACGGTCGATTTAATCTACGCTTCATGTGTCTTTAATGCAAATTTTTTACTTGACCATTTTCGCGCTTTTGTTCTAAAGCATCCTTTCGCTTGGTTTTGATTTGACTTCGCGAATTACTTTTTCATGCTTGACTTCATGAAATCTGTGTGATTTTAATTGCTCTCATTCAGAAATTTAAGAGGGCATTAAGTGTAAATACACACGGAAAATTTTAAAGACGGTATAGATTACAAGTACAGAATTGCGACCGCGGGTTGCACCCATAAAAATTCTAAATTGTGCCAATTTTTGACCTGCTAATTAGACTAACCCGCCTGTCGTTCGAGAGCAATTCTTCCGACGTTAGTCAGTTTATGTCCTACCGTGTTTCGTTTCCAATTGAGGTCACGGGTAGCAATCGCATCTAATTGCGGGAAATTTGCCTGTTATGCTTTCGAGTGAACGTGAATTCATAGAGTGAGTTTACAGTAGACGTGTATACGAACGGTCAGATAATTAGCAATTTATTTGCATTTTCTGTCTTCAGAAGACTTCTTGCTCGTTTTTGTTTTGGGGCAATTGCCTGCAGTATTTTTTTTTGTTTTCAGGGTGTTTCACAAAGTGAAGAGCCGCAATGCTCACATGAAGTCTCACAGTCTGAAAGTATTGGCCGAGCGAGAGGCTAACGCTGTCCTAAAAAATGCGGCATCTGGAGCTATGTCAACGGCCGCACAGCAACAACAACAGCAGCAGCATCAACAGCGAAGTACTATTAATTCTGTTGAAAGCTCAGGAGGGCCAACCGTAGACCCATTTAGCGTGGAGGCGTTGACACAAGGGCCACCCGGAGTTGTCAATATGAGAAATAGCAAATTTAGGGATCTGCAAGAGTCGGGGGGACGGGACATGACGATGAATGCCTTTATCAATGTCGACACCTCTGTTAAGACAGCAGGGGAACCTAGTGGCTTGTTGTCTGTGGTGAAGCCTCCAAGGGGGAAAACAGGGCATCCACAACAGATTCCAGTGGGTCATAGTGGGAGTAGTGGTTTGCAACAGGTGAAAAGTGAGGTTGAACAGCAGCAGCACACAGTGGCGTCATCGATGAACAACCATCCAGCGTCAATGCTGCTTCACTCTCACAGCAACAGGGTACCTCCATTACCACCACCCCCATCATCATCCTCATGTGCATCATCGTCTGCATCCGCTAATGACGTATCTGTGCTATCATCCTCCCTACTTCTTGCACCCTCCGCAGTAGTGCCCTCTTCCGCACAAAGTCACGCCCCATTCCATCCCTCCATTGCACCAGTCAATAACCGCACTAATAGCAGTAACAATAACAAAAATACCAATATCATAGCTAGCAGCAATAGTCGAATAGGCGGCGGGGGCAGTGGTGGAAGCGTTGGATCATCCATATTAGTAAGTGGAATTAGAGGATCCAACCCTCAGAGACAACAGCAGCAGCAGCTAGCAATCATTCAGCAGCATACATCCCCAACACAAAACTTGTCCGCCCTCCAACCTCTCACATGTAGCACTAACCAGAATGAGCCACCTGCTCTTCCTCATAATCAGACAGTGTCTCCACAACAACAGCAGCTACAACATTCCCCAAACTATATCTTACAACACGCCCCTTCTCAACATATTAGCCCTAGCAGAAATCCCGGCGGAAATTTGCACCCCTTAGTTCGCTCTAACACCACAACTGCCCCCAACACAAGAACAACACAGTTTATGCGGCAGCAACAGCCACGGTGACATGCTGCTGGCTTGTGCTATTTGATTGCTACGTATGTTTGGCCTGCTTAAAATTGGAGTTATTAGCCGAGTGATTGTCTGACTCCTATGGAACTGAATTGACTGCACCAACACTACTGATCAGTGATGATGATTGATATCATGCTGAGCTGGTTGATTAGCCCGTTATTAGATGTACGGAGAAATTAATGTGTGGATGATTGTTTGCTGAGAACAGTATTATTGTCACCGCGATTACTCAACTCCTCTCCGCGTGATTGTTTCCATTTGTGTGTATCTTCATTATCATAACTCTATCTCTCCTTCTCACTCACTAGTTAGTTAATCTAACCCAACGCCCATGTAAATGACATTTCGCTTGCCCTCTGTATCTTTACTTTCATTGCAGTAGTTATTATTTACTTCATCTATCGCCGTCTATTTTATACTTCGGCTTTTGTACGCGCTTTAGCTTTCCCACTTCTGAGCATTAGTTTGGCCATTCCAAAGTGAAGGTGCGTTTGGGTTTGCAGCGATGGTTGGTTGGTCTTTCTCTCGTCTGTCAAACGGGGACAGGGAACCATATTACACTTGTGTTTCAGCAAGGATACAAATTCGCCTGACTTGTAGTCAATGCAAATGCGAAGAGCTAAACCAATGACGACCAGAACAAGCGATCAATCTGATCACAGTGGCACACGATTATTCATTCGGCTGTAATCTTAATCAATGCTTCTTATTATCTAACTGAGCAACAGTAGTGCTTTACCATGAACTTTCCCTTCTACTCGTTGGTTAGAATAAACTCTATAGTAACGAACAGACTGTTTAACATACGTTAATATTATTATATTTTGATAATGCGTTTCTATTGTTAATGTCTCGTTAATTGTTGCCTTTCCTGTTTGATTAGCATATATTGTGTTGTTGTTGCTGTTGTCTTCATTTGATTTGAATCGTTCTGATCACAGAAATAGAGTTATTAGCGCTGACTGATCGCCGAGCGACTGTTTGGCTCTGAAAGATGAACTGTGTTTTATTTTGTATCTGTGTTTCAACAATCAAAATTGTCAATATTTCAATTCTATTTTAGATTCCTCTTCGACTTATTCTATTTTTCCATCTTGTTAAAATGCGCCATTTGATCTATATTTTAGTTTGAGAAATTTACTTTGGTTGTCGGTAGTCTTTTTTATCACTCTCAGAGGGCTAAATTTAGTGTAATTTGAAGTCCAGCTTCAAAAATGGTCGTTTGGGACATACACCTGACGGACGCCTTTTATTGCTGAACAGGTTGTTCAAGTTTTACTCCTGAACAGGGTGAGTGTATCATGTCCCATTTGGATATATGCGTTGAAAGTTATAATACTATTTGAATTACAATTACAGCGGTTGGATTTATTAAAAATCGATGCTTTGTCTTAGCACCCCTAAAAATCGATGCTTGATCGTTTTTCCTGGGAAAGTTGAAAGGCATTGAGTCCCTGTCGAGTCGTAGAGCTTTACTAGATTCAACGTATTGTCCACTTATGCTGCTGAGAAAGCATAATTTCAGGGTGTAAAGGGCGTCCTTTAATTATATAACTCTAACACTCGCTTTTTTAAATATTGTATCAGCTATTGGACAAAAAATGTTATGGCCGTGATTGATTCTTAATACTTTCTTAGGTGTTTAGCTCTTAGATCACGTACATTTGATCGAGTAAATTTAATTCAAAAATATCAGTTATTCACGGGCAAGTTTTAGGCTTGTGTGGACACCCAGTGACAGTTTCGTCTCGAATTGTCCGTCACATATGTCATCAATTTGTTTTTGAGCAAGAGTTGACAACACAAGTTTACCACAGAACTCAGTTTTCATAACTCAAGTATATGATATTATATGGAATCTTCGATCACATTCGTCCTGAATTCCTGTTACTGAGAAAACGTGGATAACAAGAGTGCCTACAATTTTCCACATCAATATCAACGATTACAGTATCTAAATTTGGCGTTTATACTGATGTTTTCCATAACTATTCCGTTTTAGAATGTGACTTGATAACTGGCTCAAAAACAGGAATTGACTTCAGTGACTGACAATTCCAAATTTGCTTGTGAATAACGCTGATATTTTCCGAGATAAATTTAGTCGGTTAAGTCCAAATCAAATCTTAACAAATGGTATTGGAAAAATGGAGAATGGGGAAATGTCGTAGCACCGCTATTTGAATTTTCGCTCATTTTTGATTGGAACCGGTTCACTATTGACTCCATCAGGCAAAGTGTTAAAAGTTTTGGGTTCAAGTTGAATGGTTAAAATACATTAAAATTTTATTGCATGTAGGACGTGCACGCTTCCCATCAAAATTCATCAGACAGTCATCAACATTTCACTGTCAGTATTCGCAAATAGCTGAAATTACTGTGATCGTTGGAAGCACTGGTGCGGTAAATAAACTTAGCAAATACATAATCATTTACTTGATTTGTGAAAATTGTGGTTTGAATAGTTTGTTGAGGAGCGGTGTTGGAACCTCAATGAGAAAGTTGGCGCGTGAAAGTAGCAGCACGGCGAAAAATTTATTTGATGGAACCGATCCCCTGTCAATTCTTGTGTTAACAATTTGGGTAACACAAGAATTAAGTAAAGCGACCATTGGTGATCGTTGGAAGCACTGGTGCGGTAAATAAACTTAGCAAATACATAACCATTTACTTGATTTGTGAAAATTGTGGTTTGAATAGTTTGTTGAGGAGCGGTGTTGGAACCTCAATGAGAAAGTTGGCGCGTGAAAGTAGCAGCACGGCGAAAAATTTATTTGATGGAACCGATCCCCTGTCAATTCTTGTGTTACCCAAATTGTTAAGTAAAGCGACCATTGGTGATTATTTGTGTCGCAATACGCAACCATTGGTGATTATTTGTGTCGCAATACGCAAGTAAGCAATTGCGCAAGAGATTTACAACTACTTAAATCGCCGTCACCGATCACCAGAACATTTAAGTCTCGAAAACATCACCGAATCTATGCAGCTCGAATCTATGCAGACTGCTTCAGTCGTGGGGGGGGGGGACAGCTCGAATCTATGCAGACTGCTTCAGTCGGGGGGGGGGGGAGGTATCGTTGTTTCCGTAGTACATGTGACAAAATTCCAGCACGTCCACGGTGGAACGTCCATGTCAACTAACTGCTATGCTGTTGTTCGTCCGTGAAAGGCCGCAAAGCCCGCCCTATTGTTAGATATTAGCCTCGACTGCTGTGGCATTCCTCGAAAAAACGTGAAAAAAACTGCTGTTGGCATCAACGAATTGCCTGCGTTATAACATTATGTGAGAATCTAAAACTCTAGTTTACACCCTCAGCTATTACTTTCCTGGTCTTTTTGCTGCTACTATTTAACTATTGGAAAGGAAACAGGTCTATCGGCTGTGTGATGGAGCATTGCTGGTTTCACCTCATTTTGTAGTGAACAGTACCAATGCTTTTTCTCAAAATCGCTCCTGCTTTGAAAACTTCTTTTAATGTGCTTAAAAAGAGCTTGAAAATAAATGTATTTTACAATATTTGTGCCATGATAGACAAGTCTCTCCAGAGAATTGGAATTGATTAAATTATTAAAGAAATAGAGCGTCTAAATCTCCCATCTACAAGAGTCGAGTAAACAAAACAAACAACTGTCATAATAGCAATAGAACAGAAATCTTTGAAAACAGAATAAGGCTATTTATTTTAAGGGCGAGGAAAGAAGCGATTGATAACCAGTTTTGACAGCAACCACTAGAAATAAAGTCTTCTCTACAGAAATTAGTCCTTTCACTTTTCTCAGCATTAGGAAGCACAGTTTGGTGTAGCAGATGACAAGAGAGGGCAAAATGATAGTACATCAGTTTGATTTAGGGTAATAGCTAGGGTCTAAGTAGCACTGGTCTGAATCCAACAACAGTCCAGACAGGCTCCCGACTTGCTATGAGATTTGCCAAGCTTCATTGGGCATTTACTCCATTGGCGCCTAAATTTGGTCAGTTGGCCAAGACAGCTTTGCCCGGAGACATTCCCAGCTGGGAGGTCCTACGGGAAAGCACGGCTCGCTTGTTGGCACTGCGTCCCCCAGCACCCGACTTTCCTGCTCTCTTCGTCCTAGCCTGGGGTACATTGCTCAACACATTGTCCAGGATACCAGTTTCGTTATCCATCAACGCTAAAATCAACGATTAAAAAATCAGTAAATCATAATTCTACCAGTCCAGCTTTTATAATCCAAACCGGTTGAATCTACCAGATTGCAATAGTAAGGGTCCTATCCGCACTAATATTTAAACAGAGCACCAACAATACAAGAGCCCTTGCCCGATTTCAGTCAATTGCGTCAGTGGTGTGGTGCTTGCTTACAATTGTCAATTAGGTATGCGAGACTACTCGTGGACAAAGGAGGAACTTCAGATATCATATGACTTCATAGCTCCATTCTAAATGAAAACAGAGTGCAATTTTGACTCACAGTAAAATGTTACCACGCATAATTTGCAACTTTTGGCAGAATACTGAGCATAGAGCAACGGGACAAAGGCTAAGTCGATGATACGAAAAAAACAGCAGGACAAATACAATCCAAAGAATTAAATGAAAAATTGAAAGCTAGTGTACGTGACCAGCAGACCAATTGAACAATGCCCGCCAAACATACTCACGGTCTCAAAAATTTAGAAAAATAAATGTAAGACTCCGTCATCGTTAAAAATGTCAAAAAGAGCAGAAAACTTCGCAAAAATGAAAAAAAAACTTGCTTGATATATAGGAAGCTATCAGAGACAGGTAAAGCAACAAATAGAATTTAGAAATTAGAAAAAAAAACGAAAGATCCGCTCCGCAAGAGTTCCTTGGTGTCAGTATTTTCTAAACCAGAATTGCAGTGTTCAAATTTACGCATAAATGCAGCACCTATCTAGTAAAAGATTTTGACTTGAGCTCACAAAAAATTTAAGTGACTTGCAGGCTAGGAGGAATCAGGCTGCACATATAAGCGACAAACAAAAGCAAGAACAAGTTCTTCGAGGCTATTGTTCTCACAACCCAAATAATAGGCATTAAATTATGCATCTATTTCGCTATGCATCTATTAAATTATGCAAACTTTTCAAACCTTAGACGTTTCACTGGCCCTGACGACCAAAAGTTATCAAAAATTGGTAAAAATCAAAAAAATCGTGATGTTAATATTTTCACCTACTTTAAAATTATTCCATAAGCCTTATTCAAGTTGCATTTTCCCGAGTTTAAGTTTGCATAACCCAGGTATATAGCTCACAAAATGGAGATTAATAAAGTCTGCAAAAGGTCTATCAAATTAGGACTAATCAATAAAACGTGAAAAAATCCAGTTTGGGCTCAAAACTCCGAACTGAATAACAGATGACTGTTACAGCTAAAACTAAAAGAACTGCTTTGAAAAAGCCCCGTGTGATCAAAAATTTCTGTTCGCTAGGTGAACATTTTTTCATACCTACTTTTCCCGCTCTCTCAAATAAGACAAAAACCAATCTCTCTTCTCTCAGCAATTTGACCTAAACACTTTGTTTTCACGCACCTGTTTCAATTACACTCCAAAAAACATAGTCAACAAATTGCTGGAAAATAGCCAGAGTTGATGCGCTTCATGTACATTGAGATTCAAATCGAAAAAGGGAAAAAGACTAGCTAGAAAATGATAGCATTTTTTCACCAAATTTCAATGTGTTCCAATTTGGTGTAAATTTTAGAGTTAGATTCTAAAGTATACTTAATTCAGCTTCTAAGCCGAAGGCTATTAAGCTATCAAATTAATGTAATCGCTGTAATGTAATTGATCTTTAATAGCTAGTAATCGCTGTAAAGAACTTCGATAACCTAATGACAGCGATTTATTGGCTTATCCCTTTTCTTTTGATTTTGCTCTTTTGGCTGATTGTATTCGCTACACTGCTTAAATCAAAGAGCAAAGGAATTTAAAATAAATTCAGTTGAAACAGTAAGTTGCAAGTCAAACGAAAAAAGCGACTTATGTAAAACGAAAAATGTGATCAAAAAGTAAAGCGATTGAAAAAACAGCAGGGCAAGTACCGACTCAATTCAAGATATTTTTATCGACTACACAAAAAAACCAGACATAGAATGGACAAGATGAGGATTAGCATAACCAATTAAAAAAACACCCGATCAAAAAATAACGAAAATGTCGAAATGCCGCATGTGGACAAAGTGAACTTTTGTTCAAGCACCCTCATTCTACATTTAAATTAAAGTTCAATTATTTCACGCAGAAAATATTTTAATCCACTTTTTGTTTCGGCTGATCACTAATCCAATTCTACTTCGAAAACCAAAAATGTGTTTAAAAAATGTCTGAAAAATCCTGACCCACAATGCAAAGATTCATCAGAAAAAGAAAAACATAGCTGACAGATTGCCAGAAAGTAGCCGCAATAGCTTTGTAGATCTGTAATCTCAAAAAGGTAGTAACAGAAATAGACCAAAAAAGAACCTTCTTTTTATTAAAAGCTGGGATGTCATAATTTTTTAGTCTATTTAGCTTATTGCTGTAATGTAATTGATCTTTAATAGCTAGTAATCGCTGTAAAGAACTTCGATAACCTAATGACAGCGATTTATCGGCTTATCCCTTTTCTTTTGATTTTGCTCTTTTGGCTGATTGTATTCGCTACACTGCTTAAATATCAACTGCCTCAAATACCCCTCAATTAGCATGACACACACTCACTTGACCTTATATCTTTGAAATGAAGTAAAGAAACGTCAATTTCCGAGAGAGGAAGTCGCTTTTGAGAGAGAGATATGTCACGTGTGACCAAAATTTTAATCACGCAAATGAACAAAAAAAACGCGCTCTAATAAGAGTGAAAAATGACGTCACGCACGCAATTCAGTTGAGATTGCATGAATGAATGAACCAAAAGCAGACTAGAAGTGATTGTGACAAAAACCTTCATAGCATAAGATTGTAACAAAAAACTTTACGACAAAATAAAAAAAAACAAGAAAAGGCCAATAATAGCCCCAGCTATCGCTGTGCGGCTATTAAAAAGAAGAGATAGAAATTGACCTAATGTTCTGGTTTTTTCCTGTGTCAAAAACTGTTCTTATTTGGCGTACAATTTCAGTTAGATTCTGACACTATGCTTAATTCAGCTTCTTGACTGACATCTATTAAGCTTAATAATAATGTCAGCTAGCAATTGCTCTACTGAACTTTGATAACCTAAAGCACTTTGACTTAATGACCGGGCTTTATCGGTTTATCCCGTTTCTTTTGATTTTGCTCTTTTGACATTGATCGTATTCACTATATTGCGTAATTCAGTGCGTGAAAAAGTTTAAAGTCTATTCAGTTGAAACCGTGAATGAGGCAAGTCACGAGTCAAGCGTGAAAATCGTGACTTATATAAATCGAAAAACGTGATCAAAAGGTAAAACAAGTTTCAAAAAGAGGAGAGCGCCTAAATAATAGCCGTTGAGAGGCTGTCGGAGGCTATTAATTACCGCTAAAAAAGACGCTCCACCAATACTTCTCTTCGAGTAGTAAAAACCAGGAGCATCCCAAAATAGCTCTGCTCAGCTTACAGCTATAGAGGGAAACTTTGAAGCTTGTTTTGATATATCTGCGTTATAGCACTCCGTTGAAGTCGGCAACGGTTAAAAGCAGGTGACAGACATATCAAGTTGGCGTTGTTTGTATAAAGACATAGCTAACCTCCGATGTCGTCTGTTCTCTGTTTCTCCTGTTTCTTATCCTCTTTCCGTTTCTTCTCCTCCTCAGCTTTGCGCTTCTTAGCTTCCTCCTTGGCCAAATTGACCTTCTCCTGGTCCAGGTCTTTCTTGCAGTTCTGCACCGTCTGCAGGAACTCGTTCACATTGCGCAAATTCTCGATCGACACATTCGCCGTTTCCTTAAGATCAATCAATCAACAACAATCAAAGATTTTCAAAATACGTTTTTCTCTGAGATAAATTCCTTTATATGATAATTGTCCGTTAGCCACGTCCTTAGAACAATGTTAATAGGAATGTAGCTATATTAGGTCAACAGGCAGCGATGCCGGCACCTGACCAAAACTGTGACCGCTATTCTTTAGGTTAACATCCAATTTGACAAAATGGAGCAGACCCAACACGATTATTTAAATGTTATTATATATAATACGATAGCCGTTGACTGTCATTCGATTTGTTTCCTGTAGTTTTGATTGTCATTGCTAAGTTTCGATCGTCATTGCATAGGATTGAAACAAAGCTTTTACAAACTTTTGTACAAAACAATTTTAAAGTGCAAACTATTTTAATGTCTTTTCATAGTTGGACATACTCCTGTTTCCAATGAGATGAAACAGGGAGGGCCTAGTATCAATACCAATGTGCATTAGAGATCGTTACTAAGACTTATAAAAACCAAGTTCGAGTACCGGTCTTCTAAAATTGGGCTTTATGGGTTTAACCCGTGTCTATTTCTGATTTAGTTCTTCGATAATGACTCGTTGATTCAAGATTAATTTGCCAAGCAATTGATCATTAAAAGAACTTTGAGCAGATTGAGAGAGGGGTAAAACTGGCAGAAAGATTTCGCTCAAACTATTGAACACCTCTGAACTAAGGCAATGGGAAACAAATTTCTGTTCGTCGAAAAAAATATCGCGGAAGACCCCGGACTTGACTCGAAGTAAATTTTAACTTATGCCCTAGCCAGCAAATAACTGAACTAATAAGATTATTTACATCATTATACAATTCGAGTTGAAACAACAAACGGAGGAAACAAATTACAAATGAAAAATAAACATAACCGACTAATGTCGGGCAAATTGCTCTCAAACGAGCGGCGAGCAGTTGGCTTCGTCAACAGCTAGCCACGGTTTATTGACCTTAGGGCGCTACCTGTTTATCGCGCTTCTGAATAGGAAAGTCAAATGAGTCAGACGAAAAATCGGCCAAGCGAAAATTTGCATAAAAGACCAACAGGATTAATATATTTGCTACCAATTGCTTTTGAGAGCAATTAACAACGGTTTCCTAAAAGTGCCTGTTAGATCATTTATGATACAAAACATTTCAACTATAACCCATTGATAATGAGGATCAGAGATCGCCACATAACAGCAGCTGAAGTGCGGAATCAACAAAGAGAGAGGGAGAGAAAGAGAGAGAGAAAGAGAGAGAGAGAGAGAGAGAGAGAGAGAGAGAGATAAAAACGTGAACGAGACAGAGAAGGAAAGGAACCCCAACCGAAAGAAATTAAAAAGTTATAATTTCTTAGAAAAATTTGACAAAATGCTACTCCAAACCCATTGATCATTACGCATTACGCATTTGTTAAATTATGTTCAACAAATGACTGCAATATGGTAGAATAAGACAATTTATCGAAAAGAGAAAAACCGAGCAAAATGAAAAATTCAGTACCAAATAAAGACATCTGTTAACTTTCTTATAAAATTCCATGAAATCCATAAATTCCATAAATCGAAAAGAGAAAAACCGAGCAAAATGAAAAATTCAGAACCAAATAAAGAAATCTGTTAACTTTCTTTTAAAATTCCATAAATTCCATAAAATTGAACAGTCTCAAAAATTGTTCATAACACTATTAAGCAACATAGCCGGTAAATAGTCGCCGTTGACCCGCTTGACGCACATTGGGATTGAAACAGATAAAGAAAAAAATAAGACAGAAGTTTTCTACGTGGCAAATTACGCATATTCCGTTAGATTCTAAAGTTACACCTACTTCAGCTTTTAAAATGAACGCTACTTAGCAGATTACTAATGCCAGCTAGCAATCACTTTAATGAACTTGATGACCTACCGCACTATGACTTAATGACCGGGCTTTCTATGCTTATCCTGTTTCTTTCTTTTGATCTTTTGGTTTTGCTCTTTTGACATTGCCCGTAATCGCTACAATGCGTAAATCAAAACGTAGAATTTAAAATCCAATCAGTTGAAACAGTGAGTGAAGTAAGTCAAAGTCAAACGTGAAAATCGTGAATGTAAAACGAAAAACGTGATTAAAAGGTAAAGCGAATTAAAAAGAGCGCCTAAATAATAGCCGTTCAGAGGCTGATGGCGGCTATTAAAAAGCGTCTAAAACGGCGAAATCAAAAAAATAGCCCAAGATTGCATCTAAAAGTCTATTATATGATTGAGATGGAAAATGCACGCAAATGTACGGTCATAAACCAATTTACTCGAAAAAGTTAATTTAAAACTTAAAACAACCGAATACCGTCGGTCGAACTTCCCTCAAACGACTGGCGAGCGGAGGACTTCAGTTGGGGCTTAGGGATGCATCAGGTGGAATGAGCGAGGGCGCATCAAGCGAGCAGGGGTCAAGTGATGGGAGTTGGGTTGTGGGAGAACTGGACGAAAGGGAGGTCCAAATAGCCGGGTTGGAGGAAGGAAGATAAGGTTTTGGGGTGGTGGGTGACTGAATGGGGGGGTTCAAACTTTTAAGACTAAGAAACTCCCGTCACAACTTGAAATGGTCTCATCAAAAACAGTTTCGGTGAATCGGATACTAGTAAAGAGTAAGGCTCTAAGAGAGCTGCTTGGCCACTTAATGCCCTCCGAGCTGTACCTGTGTATCCCATTTTTGAGTACGAAAAGGCAAATGGCTCAGACAAAAATGAGTCAAGCAAAAAATTGCATAAAAAACAACAGGACTAATATAAATGCTACAAACTTTGTTTGAGAGCAATTAAAAAACTGTTTAGAAAAGGCCTAGAAACGTGAAAAAAATGTTTCTCGCATAGTTTCTCTCTCTCTCTCTCTCTCTGTCATATGATAGAGAATCGCTCTCTTCTCTTCAATTCGTTCAGCTGTTCCACCAAAACACTTAGCTATCACGTGCAGCAGTTACTTTCTAAAGCATCTTTTTAAAACTTTTTTTTAACAACAAAGACGCTCCTCCAAAACTCCTTTTCCAGTAAAACAGTTGGCTTAGATAAGGAGGGCGTCTATTGATAAATGGATTATAAACATAACCGACTAACGTCGGGCGAATTGATCTCAAACTGTCAACTTCTAAGAACCGCCCTTCACACCATAAATGAAAGTCTCCAAAACAGTTTGTGATCGCATACTTGGAGACTAGTGAGCTGAAAGGTGAGCTTAATCCCCGCTGGGCGCTACCTGTTTATCCCATTTTTTGAAGACGAAAAGTCAAATGTGTCAGACGAAAAATCGGTCAAGCGAAAAATCGCATAAAAAGACCAACAGGACTAATATAATTGCTACAAACTTCGTTTGAGAGCAATTAAACACTGTACTAGACTCCTCTGAAATTATATTGAAGGTAGTATACTGGTGCAACTGACCTCAAAGAAGAGTATCTTCATCTCTTCCAACTCCTTTTTGTATTTTTCCACCATTGACTCCACCAGTTTGAGTTGTTTGCTCGCATCTGCGTGAAACTTGCTGAAGACAGACACGAACTCGTCCTTGCTATTCAGTGCTTTCTTCTTCTCCAAAGTCTTCTCAAGTTTCTCTGCTTTTTTCTTCAAGGCACCAATCCGAGAGTCTATCGAGGGCTCATCCACTACAATGAAACAATACTTTGAATTAGAAAGTTATTTTTCTCACCTCTTAAAGTCAAACATCTGTTGTCCTCAAAATCAAGAAACAATTTTTGGGGAAATCGTTCATCCTTCACATAATTTACAGTGACCATCCGACTGCAGCAATCATCTCAAACATAGCCGGCAGATTGCCGGAAAATAATCGCCGTTGACGCGCTTGATGCACATCGGGATTGAAACAGAAAAAGAAGAAAGAGATAAATTGACCGAATTTTTTTCCAGCGCCAAGTGTTCTAATTCGGCATGCAGTTTCAGTTAGAATCTAAAATTATACTTAATTCAGCTTCTGAACTGAAAGCTAATAAGCTTAATACCAATATCATCTACCAAATACTCTGATGAACTTTGATAATCTAATTCTACATGACTCAATGACGGGGCTTTATCGGTTTATCCCGTCTCTTTTGATTTTGCTCTTTTGACCTTGACTGTATTCACTATCTTGGGTTATTCATTGAGTGAATGGATTTAAAAACTATTCAGTTGAAACAGTGAGTGAGGTAACTCAGAAGTCAAAGGTGAAAGTCGTGACTTATGTAAAACGAAAAACGTGATCAAAAGGTTAAAGCGAATTAAAAAACATAGCAGGACAAGTCCTGAAATACAATTCAAAGAATTGCATTATTGGATGAACTGGCAATCAACTACTCAACTTTAAAAGGCAAATGAGAGCTGTTAGTAAATAGACTAAGCAATAAAACAACACAAGAACAACAAAAACAAGCAAGACTAAAAATTCAATTTTACTTTTCAAAAAGACAGGATCAACATCAAAAAACAACTGCTATGAACTCAAACAGCCGATTGTATTCCTTTATTTCTCATTAGCAACCTGCCATTAAATGTCGATGAGTCCTCTCACTAATCATATTAAACGATCAGACAAAAATAACCAAAAATCGCAATAAAACTCGCTGAAACTTTTTGAAAACACTTAGTAAAAGTCACAGAACGCAACAGCTACTAAAGGAAATAATTATATCAATTAATTACGTCCTCAACGACCACCGTTGAGACCTGTCATCGATGAGATTAAGTGATAAGACAGCAATAAGTACAACAAACACTAGCAAAATAAATAAACGAACAAGAGTATAAGTCACATAAAGCAATATCTATAAACTGAAATGACTTACTTTAATTGAAGCCTTTGAGCAACCAATGAGACCTGTCAATAATGGGACTAAGTGTTGAGACAAAGAAAAACTCAAAAAATTCGACAATTATTATTGAAAACAATTATTGTCGAAGTCATAGAAAGCACTAGCTTTGATCAAAAACTAGTAAATCGATAAACTTAACCCCTACCAGCAGCATCAGAGAATTGTTCCCAATGAGATTAAAAGATAAGACATCACAAAGTACAATAAATAATTGCACAACTCGAAAATTCACTCAAAATTGTTGAGAAAAAATAGTGTCCAAGTCAAATAGTGTCCAAGTCAAACCACTAACAAAATAAAACCGACAAATGTCGGAAAATTGCTCTTCAACGACAGGCGAGGCAATTTAATTAAGGGTCTGTAGCCTAAATCAATTTCTTTATGGGTGCAAAAGAACTTTTCCCCCAACGGGATTCGAACCTTTGACCTCCCGATCCATAGCCACCCGCACTAACCACTGCGCTATGACTCACAAATTTTCCCAAAACTGCAACCGAATGTATATTAGCAACAAGCTTTACTTCAGAGAGAGCAATATAGGTCACTCAAAAATGATGAACGAAAGCGTAAAAAAGTCACTTGAGAAGTCAAAGAATGTTCTAGAAGAAATGCGCGAAAATTGTCAAGCGAAAAATTTGAATAAAAAAGACACACGCGTTTACAATAATTGCTATGAACTTCATTCAAGAGCAATTAATTAAATCGAGCCATTGATTACGTTCTTTTATGCCTGATTAGCAACCAATCAGATCTTTCATTGATGATAAGACAACAGATAATTGTAAAAAAAAGGGGGCAAAATCTAAAATTCACTAATATTTTCTGACAAAAAAAGTGGCAAAGTCATAAAAAGTTTTAGCTGCCCCTCAAGGAATTCAATCAAAGGCAAATAGGCACAATTAGAACACATATGTACCGTCTTAAAAGCGCTGAAGGAGACGAAACTCTGAAAACAGAAGTCAAATTGACGCACCTGAAAAAAAATCCATCTCAGAAACAGCCAAATTGTTTAAACACCAAGTTCTCACTCCACTTTAAAGGTAATATGAAAAAAATTCACGTCTCAAACCTACTCGTTGTTTCGCTCTTTTTACTATTTTAATGTGACCAAAATCATTACTTCTCACTGACGTGAAGAAGTCGAAAAAAGCGTGAACAGATCTTAAGAAAAAGACAGCGCACCAATACAATTCAAATTCTTTGAATTGTAAAAAAGGAGATCGCCTAAATAATAGCCGTTGAGAGGCTGACGGCGGCTATTAAAAACATTTCAAATGATATCTCAATTGAAAAACTTAGCACCAATTTCAAAAGTTCTACAATAGGCAGAAATATTTTTCAATGGGTTAGCATGAGGAACTTACGGTTGATGGAAATCATTCTTGTCCTCTAAAGCTACTGGTTTTGCTCAATTCCGAAAAAGTGCATCAATGCAGTATTAATCAAAAATAAGAACAATGGACTGCTGACGGCAAATAATTCTCAAGCAGCGAAGAACTTAGTCTCAAGTGAGCCCATTGCGATGCACGATTTTTGCCTAGCGGACATAGAATCCCCAACTGATGGCTCGGGGGATCTAGCACTTTGATTTAATTTGCCAACTTTTCGATGAATTTGTTGTAAGCTTTCACCTGTTAGTGCGTGCAAATGATTTCAACAGCTCGCTTGCGTTTTTAACCGCGAGTTTAGATCACGCAAAAAAGGAGAATCTCAATATTGAGGGCTCACAGCTGAAAAACAAAAACGAAATCTGGATAGCATACTCTAAACATACCCGGCAGATTGCCGGAAAATAGCCGCCGTTGATTCCAATAAGCATGATTGGGATTGAACGAATAGATATTAAAAAAAAAAGATTTTTATACAAAAAAATTTTTTAAGTCCGATTTATTTTGATGGCATTTCGTAGTTGAACATACTTCTGTTTCTTAGAGAGAGGCTACAGGGGCTACTATCAACACCAATAAGCATAAGAGATGGTAACTAAGAACTATAGGAACAACGTTCAAATAGCGGGCATCTAAAATTGGGCTTTATGGGTTTATCCCGTTTCCATTTCTGACTTCAATTTTTTTTATACTGACTCTGTTCGTTTTGAATTGCTTTGCTGAGCAACTGATGTTCAAATTCACTTTTAGCAGAATGAGAGAAGAGAGAAACTAGCCTACAGAAGTCAAAAAGATTTCACGCAAAATGTCGAAAAAGCGGCAAAATGGTAAAGCGAAAAAAAGTTCGACGAAGTAAAAAACATAGCAGGACAAGTCCTGAAATACAATCCAAGTAATTGAATGAAAGACAGATCTAATGAACCTGACCAGCAGATCAATTGAACAATCCCAGCCAACAAGACAATCTCAAAAGTTGAGAAAATAAAAGAATCAAACAAACTAACCAAAAAAACGATCATTGCTAAAACCCTTGAAGCTTTTAACTTGAAGGCCATATATAACTCATTTCAAAATACTCATTAACTCACGCATAAACCTTGAAAGAGATGAATCTGCCACTAAAAGTAGATAAACTGGACGAATACATCAAGAAACTGCGAAGAGAAAATCTAAAGAAAATTTCCAAAAATAGGGCTGTAAAAAAGATCAAAACATTTTTTTGACTCTGAAGTTCTGTTTTGTAAACCGTCTACAACATTTAAAAAGTTTTGTTGGTCAGTGAAGAAAGCTAAACTCAGAGAATGACAAAAAAATCGAAAAATTTGAAAACAATCGAAAATTTTAAATTGCAAGCTTTATTTAAAAAATTGCCTACAATTGCAAAATTAAAAAATTGGAAACTATTTTAATGCTCCTAGAAACCATGTAGTAACATACTAGCAAAACCTATAGGAGTTTCCCTGACCACTGAATAAAAATTGCAAAAAGAAGAAAATTGCAACTTTATCAAACAATTGGTAAAAGATATTAAAATGTTGAATACCATTCCATGGACAAATATTTTCAGTAAACTGTTAGCAAACCCTAGATGAGGCTTCTTGCCTCCTAGGGCTGGGAAACTTGAATAATGACAATAAATGTCAGAAAATTTGAAAAAAACCAAGTTTGATTTTAAAAAATTGGTAAAATTCGTGAAGTTAAAATGTTTAAAACCACTTCATTACCACTAGAAACTATGCAATAACCTATTATTAAACCCCAGAGGAGCTTTTTTGACATCAAAGTCTGGAACAAATAAAAAAAATGCCAAAAATTTTCAAACAATTTGAAAAAATAAGTATAAATTACCGTGTTTATGTTTGGAGTAGCAATAGATATAGAGCTTAAAGTAGCCGTAAAAAGCAATTACGTGTTTCAAAGGACCTTTATCAACTTTATTAAACCTCAATTTCAGACTGGTCTAACAAAAAATCCAAAAATTGACGAAAAATTGCTAAAAATTTCATTATTTTAGGCTTAAAAACTCCCAAAAATGACCTTTTAACCTTGAATTACGGCCTTCCCAGTAGCTTCACCACTCTGAGTACTTGAGGGACTACTAAATGCGGGCCTCTAATGAAACTTGATGCCCGCTAAGCTTTACCTGTTTATCCCGTTTTGAAAGCTCAAAGTCATGAAAACAGGTATGAAAACATCTTCCAAAAAAAAAGAAGACAGAGCACCAATACAATCCAATTCTTGGATTGTAAAAAAAAAAAATAAGAGCGCAATAATAGCCGGCTGAGAAGATGAGGGCGGCTATTAATAACAGGTATTTCTCTTATGTGTATAACTCATTGGGAGAATGAATCTAAATTTCATTCCCAAAAACTCACTGCCAAAGCCCAAAAAGTATCCATACCCATTTTTCTCATTCCATTTTAATATTAGCAAGAAAAAAGTATCTGCCGAATACGTTCCGCGTAGGTTCTTTCCAAAACAATTTCAAATTACCATTGAGAAAAGAAGATAAATTGCTACACATCAGAGAAATTTTGCTTTGAAATTCAAAACTTCTCCAAATACCATGCAAAAATGGTTCTTAATAAACCACCAGCTTTTTCGCTCAAATGGTTTCAGCATAAAAAATTTCTCAAGCGGTGCTTTATCTTTCGGTTCAACATGGATTGTATTAACTTAAGACTGATTTGCTGAAAAACTGATCTTTATTTGAGCTGTTTTGAGAGGAATAAGATGAAAAAAAACTAGTCAACAGAACTCACAGATCTACAAATGTTGCAAAGACGAAAAAAAGTTCCACAGAAAAATCTTTCATTGACGAAAAAATAATGGTTTGCTATAATAGCAGGTCCGAATAGCTGACCGTACTCATCATAATAACAGCAGGCAGTTTGACAGAAAATAGCTGCGATAACTTTGTAGGCGAGCAGTCTAAAAATAAATAGAAATTTTTTTTTCACTAGTTGCTGAGATGTCATATTTTGATTTAGAAATATTTGTATAACTTAGGTATTGTTTCTAAAAGCTAGCCTCAGATAAACTTCAATTAGAGTGAGAAACTCAATTGAACTTATCTCATTCAATTAAAGTCATTTTTGAGAGAACTAAATCACGCGTGACCAAAAATCACGCGAGTAAACAAAAAACTTGGTCCACGTTGCTACTCTACTGCTAACAATCAGTTTTATATTAGCAACAAACTTTATTTCAAAATGACAGCAATTCAATAACTTAAAAAAAGAAGTGGAGCTTGAAAAAAAACTCGGTCCACTAAGAGTGAAAAAAGACATCGAGCAACGCAATTCCGTCCGTCAAAATTGCTGGAATGATTGAAAAAAAAAGAAGCAGATGTGAAGTCATCGTGATTTCTCGTAACAAAAATTTTGACGTCGAAAAACAACATAGCAGGACAAGTCCTGAAAAACACTTCAAAAAATTCCAAACGTTAAGCAAAAAACCAACCCAGAATTGACTATGAATGGATTGGAAAAAAAACAATTTAAAACCGCTATAAATTGCCGGTGTCAAATGAAAAAAAATACACTCCAGAAGACAAATTTTTGTTCAAACGCCGTTTTCCTATCCGATTTCAAAAGTAGAGCTATAACTTTCAACATCTTGAAACTACTCGCTTATTTGGTCAGCATCCTGTTTCAGCGTGACCTAATTAATCACTCCAATTTGACCTTAAAAATCGTCAAAATGTGAAGAGATTTTAAAAAAGCATAGCCGGAAAACTACTGAATCGAGTCGTGTTAATCTACTGATGACCCAACTCACTGCCCACTAAAAATGAAATACAAACAAACCCGACAGATTAACAAACAATAGCCGCCATTGATTCCCATAACCCCAATTGGGATTGAAAGAACAGAAAAAATGGGAAAACTGATTGATGTAGGAAATTTTTTTGAAAGTGCGAAATAATACGATTTCATTTTGTTATTAGACAAACCTGTTACTTAATGAGAGGATGCGGGGGGCTTTTTATCGATACCAGTAATTATTCGTAACTAAGGCTTTTAAGAACCAAGTTTAAGTAGCGGGCATCTAAAATTTAGCTTTATGGGTTTATACCGTTACTATTTTTGATTTCGTTTTCTATGAATCTGTTTTCTATGAATTTTAGATTGCTTTGCTTAACAACTACTGTTTAAAAGCACGGTGAGCAGAATGTGCGAAGAATGAACCAATTACGAAGAATACAAAAAGATTTCACTCAAAATGTTGAAAAAGCGGCAAAATGAGATAAAGCAAAACAAATTTTTATTCGACAAAGTAAAAAAAAACTAGAAGCGCAATAATAGCCTTCTGAGAAGCTGCCGACGGCTATTAAAAATACAAGAAATTGATTAAAAAACCTTCATCACGAAAAGCTTCATAAAGCTATTGAAACGTTTTAAAAATTACTTTAGCCAACGACAACTTAGACAATTTAAAAAAGCTTGTGAAAGCTGCAGATGAACAAAAACAATTTGCTCGCATAACGAAATTTTTTACAACCATATTTGCCGCTGTTCTAAGAAACGACCGCAAATTTTAGTACTAAATATTTCGGAAAGAACTGGCGCAAACAATATTTATGCGGCTACCCTCGGTAACCATCGCCTATGGCGCAAACAATATTTATGCGGCTACCCTCGGTAACCATCGCCTATGGAATAGTTAAATACAAAAAACTGAACAAATAATTCAAAAACTTTTCGGAAAATCACAAAACTGAAAACAGATCTTCCAAAAAATCATTAATACTAAAAACATGAAGGATACAAAAACTGCTGAAAAAAAGTTTAAAAGCGGAAAAACGACAAAAATAGGTTGAATTTCATCTCAGACTGGGCCCCGATAGGGATTCGAATCCACGCCCGCCAGGATAGCAGTCAGACATCTTAACCACTAGGCTACAACCACGCTGTTATTCTACTGCTAACAATCACTTTTATGTTAGCAACAAACTTTATGTCAAAACGAAAGCAAATCAATCTTTCAAATTGAAGAATTGAAGCTTGAAAAAGTCTCGCTTCTCCATTTTTGAAAATCAAAAGACTCGCAATTTCTGCACATAAACGGCATTGACTCTTTTAGATCCGGTTTCATCAAAAGGCAGAAAAAGAACAGTTTCAATTCACATAACAGTAAAAAATGAGCCAAAAAGTAAATTAAGCAAAGAAACAAATTATGAAAATCAAATTAATTGATCATATATTACAAGTGCATAAAAAATGGAAAACACTGTTTCTTGTTATCGAAGATAATAATCCAACCGCACATTAATAGGAGAGCATGTGAAAAAAAAAACTGAAAGAAAATAAGGATAAACAGTACAATGTGCCAAAATTTGAAAAAGCCTACAAATCTGCGAAATAGTTGAGATCTCAAACGCTAGGCGGGGCAATTTAATTCAAGGGCTGTAGCGTACATAAAATTTTGTTTATTGGCGCAAAAACATCCGACCAGTGTAGGATTCGAATACAAGACCTCCGGACACCTATCCTTATAGCCTTCCCAACTGGCCTTTAAGTCCCTGTATCAAACGACAATGGCTTTTACTTTACCAACAAACTTTATTTATGAGCGAGTGCAATTGAGATCACTCAAAAGGGCTTGCGTGCCGTATAATAGTGATAGAACCGATACATATATAAGTTGCAAAAGTTATCGACGCCGCCCAAAAAACTATGTAAAAAATATTCAGCGATAAATTAATAAAGCTTGTTTAAATTTATCTCGCAGAAGGAACTGCTTAAATGTCGGAAGAACTGCTCTCGAACAACAGGCGAGGCAATTTAATTCAGGGGCTCTAGCTTATATAAATTTTTCTTTATGGGTGCAAAAATAGTTGACCACGCCGGGATTCGAACCATGGTCCCCCCGATCCCTCACCACAAGCACTGCCCACTCGGCTATCCGGCCCTTCTTTTTTGCTATGCGGAGATCGATTTTTTTAAAGAAACAAGCTTTAATTCAGTGCTAACAATAGAGATCATTAAAAAAAGAATGAAAGGGTGAAAAGTCACATCAGAAGTCAAAGAACGTTCTAGAAAAGCGCAACAACGGTTGAGCGAAAAATTTGCATTAAAAAAGACCGGCAATAATTGCTACGAACTTCATACGAGAGCAATTTATAATACTCGGAAATAACACTCGATGTTTACCAAAATATAGCCCCATTGATATTTGCAAGGCAAAATACTAACAAAACTTTTAGAAGGAATTCCAGAAAACACTCACTGAATGAGTATTATAATTAAACACAATTGAAGTGGAACAAATCGAAGAAAGGGCCAACATCAACAATTTCGATGTTAGTCTTTAAAATAAAGAACATAGCCGGCAGAATGAAAACTGAAAACAGATCTTCCAAAAAACCATTAATACTAAAAACATGAAGGATACAAAAACTGCTGAAAAAAAGGTTTAAAAGCGGAAAAACGACAAAAATAGGTTGAATTTCATCTCAGACTGGGCCCCGATAGGGATTCGAATCCACGCCCGCCAGGATAGCAGTCAGACATCTTAACCACTAGGCTACAACCACGCTGTTATTCTACTGCTAACAATCACTTTTATGTTAGCAACAAACTTTATGTCAAAACGAAAGCAAATCAATCTTTCAAATTGAAGAATTGAAGCTTGAAAAAGTCTCGCTTCTCCATTTTTGAAAATCAAAAGACTCGCAATTTCTGCACATAAACGGCATTGACTCTTTTAGATCCGGTTTCATCAAAAGGCAGAAAAAGAACAGTTTCAATTCACATAACAGTAAAAAATGAGCCAAAAAGTAAATTAAGCAAAGAAACAAATTATGAAAATCAAATTAATTGATCATATATTACAAGTGCATAAAAAATGGAAAACACTGTTTCTTGTAATCGAAGATAATAATCCAACAATACATTAATAGGAGAGCATGTGAAAAAAACTGAAAGAAAATAAGGATAAACAGTACAATGTGCCAAAATTTGAAAAAGCCTACAAATCTGCGAAATAGTTGAGATCTCAAACGCTAGGCGGGGCAATTTAATTCAAGGGCTGTAGCGTACATAAAATTTTGTTTATGGGCGCAAAAACATCCGACCAGTGTAGGATTCGAATACAAGACCTCCGGACACCTATCCTTATAGCCTTCCCAACTCGCCTTTAAGTCCCTGTATCAAACGACAATGGCTTTTACTTTACCAACAAACTTTATTTATGAGCGAGTGCAATTGAGATCACTCAAAAAGGATGATGGAGAAAGAAAAAGACACTTGAGAAGTCAAAGAATGTTCAAGAATAAACGCGCAAAAATTTTGCTTTAAAAAAGACAAACCTTTACAATATTTGCATCAAACATCGTTCGAAAGCATTTAAAAAGCTTGAAAGAGCTCCATGTGAACAATAGTGTTCGCTGGTTTAGCGAAAATTTCTTACCCACGCATTTCTCGCTGTTTCAAAAGAAGGTATGAACTAAACCACTCTTTTCTCCACAGTTCGAATACGATCACTGAAACAACTTTTTCGGAACTTCAGGTTTTTTACTCGGATGCTTAATCGAAAAAAAATAACCGGTAGATTGCCGGAATAGCTGCGAACGAATAGACTTGCGTGCCGTATAATAGTGATAGAACCGATACAAATATAAGTTGCAAAAGTTATCGACGCCGCCCAAAAAACTATGTAAAAAATATTCAGCGATAAATTAATGAAGCTTGTTTAAATTTATCTCGCATAAGGAACTGCTTAAATGTCGGAAGAACTGCTCTCAAACAACAGGCGAGGCAATTTAATTCAGGGGCTGTAGCTTATATAAATTTTTCTTTATGAGTGCAAAAATAGTTGACCACGCCGGGATTCGAACCATGGTCCCCCCGATCCCTCACCACAAGCACTGCCCACTCGGCTATCAGGCCCTTCTTTTTTGCTATGCGGAGATCGATTTTTTTAAAGAAACAAGCTTTAATTAAGTGCTAACAATAGAGATCATTAAAAAAAGAATGAAAGGGTGAAAAGTCACATCAGAAGTCAAAGAACGTTCTAGAAAAGCGCAACAACGGTTGAGCGAAAAATTTGCATTAAAAAAGACCGGCAATAATTGCTACGAACTTCATACGAGAGCAATTTATAATACTCGGAAATAACACTCGATGTTTACCAAAATATAGCCCCATTAATATTTGCAAGGCAAAACACTTAAACTTTTAGAAGGAATTCCAGAAAACACTCACTGAATGAGTATTATAATTAAAAACAATTGAAGTGGAACAAATCGAAGAAAGGGCCAACATCAACAATTTCGATGTTAGTCTTTAAAATAAAGAACATAGCCGGCAGAATGCCGGAATAGCTGCGAAAGAATAGACCTGCGTGCCATATAATAGAGATACAAACAGATCTAAATTGAAAAAAAACGACGCCGCTCAAAAAACTAGGTAATAAACATTCAGCGATAAATTAATAACGCTTGTTAAAATTCATTCCACAGAAGCCTCTTATTAGGGACCTCTACTGCACATATGAGTTCCTTTGACCTTAAACAAATTCAAATAAAACTTGAGTTTTAAAGTGCAAAAGTCATTTTATTGAGTGAGGTAAGTCACGTATGATCAAAATCTAATCACGCAAATAAGCTGAAAACTTTTGGTAAAGCGAGTGAGAAATGACGTCACGCGCGCAAATGCCATTAGTGAGAGGAAGAAGTCATTCAGAAAATTTCATTTTTTCTCAGCTTTGCTGTGTGAACAAATGTGAAACGAAAAAAGAGCGTCAGACGACGAAACAAAAAGAGCACCGCAATATAGCTTCGCTCAGCTTACAGCTTCGCAGCTATAATAAAAAAAAATCGTCAGAACAGAATAACGCATACATTTTTGAAAAGAAGAGGACTAAATTGTTCATTTTGAAGGTTAAAAATCAAAAACATAGCCAGCAGATTGCCGGAATAGATGCGAAAAAAAACTTGCATGTCGTATAACAGAGATACAAACAGATACAGATATAGGTAGACAAAGTTATCGACACCGCTCAAAAAGCTATCTAAAAACATTCAGGGATAAACTAATAATGCTTGTGAACACTCATTGCGCAGAAGCCTTTTCATTAGGGACCTTTATAACATATATATGAGTTCCTTTGACCTTCAACTAATTCAAATTCAACTCACGTTTTAAAGTGCAAAAGTCATTTTATTGAGTGGCGTAAGTCACGAATGATCAAAATCTAATCAAGCAAATGAGCTAAAAACGCTCAAGGGATTTTGGACTGGCTAAGGACAGTGAGAAATGACGTCAGGCGCGCAAATGCCGTTAGTGAGAGGAACAACTCATTTAGAAAATTTGACATTTTTAG
Source organism: Convolutriloba macropyga (assembly GCF_964194025.1). Classification (NCBI taxonomy): domain Eukaryota; kingdom Metazoa; phylum Xenacoelomorpha; order Acoela; family Convolutidae; genus Convolutriloba; species Convolutriloba macropyga. The sequence continues at coordinate 60,689,041 of NC_134468.1, forward strand.
CTTTGCTGTGTGAACAAATGTAAAACGAAAAAGAGCAACAGACGGCGAAACAAAAACATAGCCGGAAGAAATCCGGAAATGACTCGAAGTCATATCCTCCGAAAGCTATTTTTCCTTGCAGAACACCTCAGAGAAAACAACAGTCTTAAGTCAGAGAAGAAAACAAAATTTGCCAGAAAAAAATAACATGAAAATTAGAAAAATTCAATTTATTTTCGATGTAGCACACGAACAAATAAAAATGAAAACCGTTGTTTTACATACCAAGTTACGTAACCACAGCATATCACCCAGTTTTTAATGAGCTCACAAACATATCTATTTTTCGAAAAGGGGAAAATGAGTACAAAGTTGTTTACAACTTTTCAATTTTATGTCAAATTGCATAGAAAGCGACAACTTTCTAGCAAAAGAAAATTCATCCTTTATAGTAAATAGAGCCTACAGCCAATGAGGCTTGAATGCAAACATAACCGACTAACGTCGGGCGAAATGCTCTCAAACAACCGGCGAGCGGTTGGCTTCATCAGTAGCTAGCCACGGTTTAGTGAGGCTAGCTTTAGCCTAATTGATGGCGCGTAAGGTGACAGCAGAGGGGTACACCTGTATGGGGGTTTGATGAGGGAGGTGATCGAGGCAACAGTGGGACCTGGCTACACGGGGCCCTTACGGCATGAACGATGTGCAGGGGGGGGGGGATGGGTGAAGTTGGGGGCAGGGAGCTAGCCACAGAGGATGCACAGTGGATTGATGGGGGAGGGGGGGCAACAGTGAGGTGGGGGAGGCCAACAGCGGGGGGGGGGGGGGTTGGGGGGCAACAGTGGGGGCGGGGGGGTCAACAGTTCAACCTAAAGTCTGGCGGGGGTTGTTCTTCAACCTCTAAGAACCGCCCTTCAGACCATAAGTATGTCTCCAGAACAGTTTCTGTGAATCGCATAGTTGGAGGCTAGTGAGCTGAAAGGCTCTAAGAGCACTTACTGCCCACTGGGCGCTACCTGTCTATCCCGTTTTTAGGACGACAACTCAAATGGGTCAGACGACAAATCGGTCAAGCAAAAAATTGCATGAAAAGGCCGACAGGACTAACATAATTGCTACAAACTTTGTTTGAGAGCAATTAAAAACAGCTGAGAAAAATATTAAACGTGAAAAAATGTTGCTGGCTCACTATTTCGCTCTCTCTCTCTCTCTCTCTATCTCTCTAACTTATGATAAGAGAATCGCTCTCCTTTTCAACTCGTTCAGCTTTCTCGACTGCACGGGGCCCTATGGCTGGGGATGGGGTGAAGTTAGGGGGGGGGGGGGCTGATGTGGGGGGTCAACTTCCCTAGAAGGGGCGTCAAGAATCGCCCTTCACACGATAAGTATAAGTCTCCAAAAATTTTGCAATCACTTACTTTGAAACTAGTGAGCTGAAAGGCTCTATGAAAACTTAATTCCCGCTGGGCACTATCTGTTTATCCCGTTTTCGAAGACGAAAAGTCAAAAGGGTCAGATGAAAAATCGGTCAAGCGAAAAATCGCATAAAAAAGACCAACAGGACTAATATAATTGCTACGAACTTCATTTGAGAGCAATTAATAAATGCTAAAAACTTCATTTGAGAGCAATTAATCAAAAAATTCAATAAAACACAATAGGCCAAAAAAGGCAAAAGAACTAAAAATCATTAAAATAGTTGAAAAACCTTCAAATTAATCAACGAAAGAAAAAGAAACAGAATAAAATTCAAAGGACTAAAATCCTTTAAAAACGAATCCAGGACCCCGATAATATTCGTAGAGAGCAACTATCAGTCCAAAAGTTTAAACGGCATTAAACCTCTTCAGTGCCGCACTGTCATATTAATTCAATTGCAAAAATAAAAATCTAAGAAAAAGGCTAAAATCAAAGTTTTCAACAACAGATAAAAAAGAGCTGATTAGAACCATAGCTATAGGAAAATGATAGATTGATAAAATATAGAATGCGGAGAATAAGGATAGAAACAAAAACCTGAAAAAACAAGACCAGTCCTTAACTTTTGAAAGTTAAAAGTCAAATGGAAAAAATGAAGTGGAAAAACAAATATATTTCATTATTTAGCATAAAATTATATAGCTTTCCTCCTGTATAGATTAAAATGTAGAAACAGTTTACATATTGGAGACCATAAAACATTTTGCATTAAAATTGTCAACAATTTTTTCAAAATTGCATTATGAAAAATGTTTTGCAGAAATTCAAATACTGAAAGCCACAAAATCAATCAAACGTTAGTAACAGAAAATTAGGATCCCTTACAGTGCAAAATAAGACTAACGACTTTAAAAACTTGAAAAAAATATCCAAAACTGGATTAGAATGTAGGCTTTATAACCTAGCCGGCAGATTGACAGAAAATAGCCGCGGTAGACGCTTGTGGCCTTCCATGAATTGAAACAACTAATAGACCACAAGACATTTTGGGTTAGATTTGGACTGTTAATTTTATGACACATACGGTCTATAAGGACAAAGCCCTAAAAGAGCTATTTCAAAATTGGTATTCGGAATCAGAAAAAAATCACGAATTAGGGCATATAAGTTTGGCAGTACTTAGATGCACAGTATTAACTAGTAAATATTCATAAAATTTAAAGTTCCATAGGTGAAATCAGAAGGCATTTTTTTTAGTGAGGTGTCACGCAATTGACCTAAAAGCAGAGACGACGTCACGTACACAAATTTTAACTGCAAAGCAGAAGTCACTGAAGTCATTGAAAAAGTCAATTTCAAGAAGTCAGGTTGTAAGAATCATCGATGGAGACGGCGAATTGAAAAACCACCATGTCCCCAATAATAGCCGCTATCGCTTCGTGGCTATTAAAAACAAGACTACCTCGCGGCAGAAATAGGCATTCAGTTTATGAATTATCAGTGGGAAGTTGCCATTTGAACTGAATGTTGCAAAAAGACGGCTGAAAGAACCAACAATAAAAAAATTAATGGAAAAAAGCCAAAAATTAACTTAACATTACCGAATAACGTCGGGCAAATTGCTCTCAAACCACCGGCGAGCGGTTGCATTCGTCAGTGGCAACATCGGGGGGCGATATTTGGGTGGCAACGCCGGTAGAGCCACTTTTGGCTGCACGGGGCCTTACGGCCTGAACGAAGTGCAGGGGTGGGGATTGCGGGGTTGAGAGCGCAGCTAATGTTGGTGTGGGGGGTCGATTTCTCAGAACCGCCCTTCACACCATTAGTATAAGTCTCCAAAACAGTTTCTGTGAATCGAATACTTGGAGACTAGTGAGCTGAAAGGCTCTAAGAGCACTTAATGACCGCTGGGCGCTACCTGTTTATCCCGTGTTTGATGACGAAAAGTCAAATGGGTCAGACAACAGATCGGTCAAGCTAAAAATTGCATTAAAAAGACCGACAGGACTAATATAATTGCTACAAACTTCGTTTGAGAGCAATTAAAAAATCAAGAAACATGCGCTCATTTTGAACTTGAAACGTATTATTAGGCTCTGCAAAACACTGTGGTATCAATGTCCGAGGGCTATATTTCGACATGACGTCAAATAAAAATTACAAGCCAGAAAATTGGGCTAATTAAACAACATAGCTGGCAGATTGCCAGAAAATAGCCGCAATAGATTCGTAGATCAGCAGTCTAAAAAAACAGTAAAAAAGACAGACCAAAAAAATTCGTCTTTACATTGAAGGCTGATCTGTTATATTTTGATTAAAAATCTGTATAACTTATTGCTGCCTCTATTAGCTAATCTCAAATAACCTTCATTTAGAGTGACACACACCCATTTGGCCTTATCTCTTTGAATTAAAGTAAATAAAAGTCAATTTAAAAGTGAGGAAGTCATTTTTGAGAGTGAGGTAAGTCAAGTGTGACCAAAAATTCAATCACGCGCATGAACAAAAAAACTCGCTCCACTAAGAGCGAAAAATGACGTCACACATGCAATTCAGTTGAAATTGCATGAACGAATGAACAAAAAGTGGCTGTGACGTCATATGGTCGTAACAAAAATCATGACGACGAAATAAAAAAAACCAAGAGAAGGCCAATAATAGCCCCAGCTATCGCTGTGCGGCTATTAAAAAAATCGGCTGAAAACTTATGTTCAAAAACACTTTTCAAAGTCGAAGAACATAGCCGGCAGATTGCCGCAATAGCTGCGAAATAGACTTGCGTGCCGTAAAATACAGATGGAAAAAGATACAGAAGTGAGTTGATAATAGTTATCGCCGCCGCCTATAAAACTTACAAGTTTATTTCAAAGGAGGTTGTTTTTGGGTGCAAAAAAAGTTTCCCTGTCGCGTCTCGAACCACCGATCTCCGGATTACCAGCCAGTCGCCTTAACCACTCGGCTGTCGGACCATACAATCTGTTCTCTTACAATCAACTTTGTTTTAGGAACAGATTCTGTTTCTGAATAACCGCAATTTAGGTCACGCAGAAAGCGTGAAATCAAGCGCGAAAAAGCCATTTAAGCAGTGACGAGACAGAATTTTCTAGAACAAATGTAAAACGAAAATAAAGCGTCAGACGACGAAACAAAAAAAACCAAGAGCACCGCAATATAGCTACGCTCAGCTTACAGCATCGCAGCTATAAAAAGTCATTCACTAAACGCAGCGCATGATCAAAAAACTTCTGTCGGTCAGAAAATATTAGTTCACATGGCAATTTCACTCTTTCACTTTTAGGTCAAAACGCCGTCTGAGCGAATAATACATCCTGTAAAAAAAAACTTAAGAAAAGCAATACTCCTCTTCGAGTCGTAAAAACCAAGAGCACCGCAATATAGCTCCGCTCAGCTTCGCAGCTATAAACAGAAAACATTCACGCCTCTTTCAGTCGTAAAAATATATATCATCAAAACTCTCCTCTTGAAGCAGACAGCTCCCAAACACAATTCAATTTCTTTGAATTGTTAAAAACCATGAGACGGCCAATAATAGCTAGCTATCGCAGCTATTAATCAATGCCAAAATTGATTGGAGAGCGCTCAGAACGCAAACCTCAAGGCCTCTAGGTTGTCTGCGTTTTTATCCGGAAGACGTATTTATTTAATGGACTGTTTCGCTCAAATTCTTGACTGCTCAACTTCACAAGGTAGTGGGACTGGTTACCTTTGCACGCGGGTTCAATGTACTGTAGTTCTCCTATGAGCTGTTCAACAAGTGAGCTGGTCTGAGGCTTGCTCTCCAAAATCATGAGGAATATGTGCACTACTGACTTGGACTTGTCCTCCGCACACTTCACACCACCCAGCTAGAGAAAGTATATTTAAAAGCTCTCTTTAAAAGCCATTTCTCACTATAAACACATTCAATTTACACAATTACGTAGTTTTTCAATCCGTTAATTACGATAAGCATTACGTAATTACGCTAAGCACTACGAGCAAATTACCCATGGTGCGCGACATATTTATATTTTCATTAATGAATGGTAACGAAAAATCGCGTATGCTTGTAAATTAAGCTCAACAAACTGCTCTTTTCCCACTTAATTTTTATTGGTTTCACTTAAGCTAACGGCCTCCGTTCAATCTATTGATGACTCTATACATTGGGAAGCAGAAGAGTAAAATATACACTAGTCAAATAAGTGGTATGAGATGACACGACTTCATTGCGGGATAAATTTCGAAGTTCTCTTCTGTTCTAGACAGGATAGGTACCTCTTTGAGGTAGTTGATGTCGAATCCCATGGCCATGCTGAGCCGCTGGTTGCCTGTGTTGAGAATGTTTCCCACATTCAGCACCATACTCAACACCTTCTTGAACGCCTGTGACGTGTTCAGTTCACGCACTGCTTCGTACAGAATCGTGACGTCCTAAAATAATAGTCTTAACACGTTACAGTTCAATTGTTTGAGGGCGCATATTCTCCACTCTTTAATCTAACTCCGTCTCACTTCAGATCATATAGCTAATTAACTGTTACATAACTATGTCCAGCAAAAGACGAAACTTAAAAAAACGGCAGATTGCCATTAGTCAAGATGGGACCTTTTATGATTGAACTAAGGAAAAGAGCTTGAAAGCCTGTATTATTCAATGACGAGTAATGTTCTAATTGATCCGGCAACAAAAAGAGAACCAAAGATTTGAACTGGAAACAAAAGCAGAAAATAATTTTTCGGCAGCTTTGATTTGACATTATGGTAGAAAACAACAAATGAAATTCATCTGTTAAAAATTGAGCAAAATTGATAATTGAAAAATTAGAAAGAAAGCGCAAGGAAAATCGATCATACGAAAAACAATCAGACAAAAAATTGCATCAAAAAGACCACCAGTAGGAAAATACAAGTTACTAAGTTTGAAAGCAATTTTACGCACGCAAACACACACACACACACAGACACAAACACACACACACGAGAGGCTAACAATAGTTGCTTCAAACTTCTTTCTAAAGTCATTAAAAAAGCATAGTTGCAGGGGGTTTTGAAGAGCGACCCAGTAATTAATAAACATAAACTGACCGGAGACCAAAAGTCTAAAATGCTCACTTTTTCCTGTTTTTTAAACAAAACTAAAATGAAAACTTTAGCTTCTAAAATTAAAAAACTTTTTAAGTCCGATTTATTTTGATGGCGTTTCGTAGTTGAACATACTTCTGTTTCTTAGAGCGAGGCTACATAGGCTACTATCGATACCAATAAGCATTAGAGACGGTAACTAAGACTTATAGGAACGACGTTCAAATAGCGGGCATCTAAAATTGGGCTTTATGGGTTTATCCCGTTTCTATTTCTGACTTCAATTTTTTATACTGACTTTGTTCATTTTTAATTGCTTTGCTGAGCAACTGATGTTCAAAATCACTTTTAGCAGAATGAGAGAAACTAGCCTAGAGAGGTTAAAAAGATTTCACGCAAAATGTTGAAAAAGCGGCAAAATGAAGTAAAGCAAAACATTTTTTGTTCAAAGTAAAAAAACATAGCAGGACAAGTCCTGACGTACAATTCGAAGAATTTTCATTGACAACACAGAAAAACTAGACCTAGAAAGGACTATCAGTGAATTGAGAAAACCATTTTGAAAAAAAATCAGAAGAAAAAAATAAAAAACAGAAAATCAATATCAAAATGACGCATGTGAACAAAAAAACCACTAGCGAGAAATGAAAATTAAAATTCAAACAAACAACTAGGCCTAGAATGAGCTGCGAATGGATTGGGAAAACCATTTAGAAAGAAATCCGATCCGAAAAATAAAAAACAGTAAAAATCAGAGTGAAATTGCCGCATGTGAACAAAAAACCACTACCAAGAAACCGAATTTTTGTTCTACTTTAAAATTAGAGCGAAAAATTTCACGCCGCAAAACCACTTGTTTTTTCGCTCCATTTCCTGTTTCGGCGTGACCAATATCACTACTCCAATTCGACTTCAAAAATCATGAAAATGTGTGAACAGATCTTAAAAAAAAACATAGCCGGAAGAATTCCGGAAACGAATCGAAGTAGAAATCTGACTTTTCTCACTAATCAGATGCATCACCAGCATATTACCAATCGACAGACATTGTAACCAATTCACAAAGAAAAGACTGGAGAACTGGAAACTTGACAAAGGACAAAAGCAAAAAATAATATTCTCTAAAAATCCAAACAAAATTCTCTACAAAAAGATAACATGCAGCTTACCATCGATAACCCATAGAAATCAATTAATTATATATTTGGCTAGATTAATCGCCCACCTAGTACTTGCAGAGAAACGTTAAACAACAAACTAGAAGAAGACTAAGAAAAACTCTAACGAATTAGAGTTTTGTATAATTTGTTTAAATGAAAAATTCAAGTGTACATTCCCTGCTAAGCCTTCAAGTGCAAATTCATAGAATCAACACCTACAAAAATGCTCCTTATTGAGAAAAAGTTACCAACAAAAAACATTAAATTGGAAGAAATAGGCAAAAAACTTAGAAAAAAGACAAAAAGTGGCCAAAATTTGCTCTGATTTACTCGATTTTCTTTAACAAAAACAACTCAAAACTAATATCAATCACAAGGAGAGACATCCAAAAGAGCTACAACAACTGCATTCCACTATAAAACTCCCCAAATGCTATCAAAGGTTGAGGAAGAATAGAAACGACATTTAAAACCAAATTGAACAAAAAAAAACGAGAAAAAGTAAGGTGTTTTCTAAATTTTACAAGAAAAAGTAAAGCCAAATAAAGTTCCTTTGAGCAACCAGAGCAATGAAATGCTCGCGAAATAATGGGCAAGTCATAACAAGCTAAAAAAAATTGTCTACGATTGAAAAAAAAACGAAAAAAAGCAAAAAATTAAAAAAAAGTGGTTAAAAAATTCTCTATTTTTCTGTCATTTTTCTTCAGAAAAAAATGTTTTATACCAACAAAATTGTAAACATAGCCGGCAGATTGCCGGAATAGCTGCGAAAGAATAGACCTGCGTGTCATATAATAGAGATAGAAACAGATACCGAACTAAATTGAAAAAAAATCGACGCCGCTCAAAAAACTAGTAACAAAACATTCAGCGATAAATTAATAAAGCTTGTTGAAATTCATTGCGCAGAAGCCTTTTATTAAGGACCTTTACTGCGCATATGAGTTCCTTTGACCTTAAACAAATTCAAATTAAACTTAAGTTTTTAAAGTGCAAAAGTCATTTTATTGAGTGAGGTAAGTCACGTATGATCAAAATTTAATCACGCAAATAACCTTAAAACTTTTGCTAAAGTGAGTGAGAAATGACTTCACGCGCGCAAATGCCGTTAGTGAGAGGAAGAAGTCATTCAGAAAATTTGACTTTTTCAGCTTTGCTGTGTGAACAAATGTAAAACGAAAAAAGAGCGTCAGACGACGAACCAAAAAAAAAACCAAGAGCACCGCAATATAGCTACGCTCAGCTTACAGCTTCGCAGCTATAATCAATTTATATCCCTGATATTATTTGAGTAACGAGCTTCTATGCAAATTGCACTTAAAGCAGTAAAACAAAACAAAAGGCCAAAATACATTAAATTTCGTCGAAAAATCAGCAACTGATCAAAAACCTCCAAATTTGCATAAAACTCAAATTAACTACTTGAAACCTTCAATTCCTATCAGAACGAGCCCAAATCCAACACAATATCATAATCAGACCTCATAAACAAGAAAACTTGCAAAAAACTGCTTTTAAAAGCCCCACGTGAACAAAAAAAATTCGCTCGCTCAGAGAAAATTTTTTCACACATCAATTTCTCGCTCTCTCAAAAACAGCGGTATGAACAAAAAACCACTCTCTTTTCGCTCCGCTCTTCACTTTTGTTCAGCAACCAAATCACTCCAAATTTTTTCACGCGTTTCATTTCCCGCTTAAAAATTCACTCCAATAAATTTGATTAAAAAAAAGGACTTCTCCAATACTCCTCTTCGAGTCGTAAAAAAAGACTGCGCCCCAATACAATTCAAATTCTTTGAATTGTAAAAATAGGAGCGCTATAATAACCGGCTGAGAAGATGAGGGCGGCTATTAAAAAAGACCGATAGAAAAACAATACTCCTCTTCAAGTAAAAAAAAAAACCCAAGAGAAGGCCAATAATAGCCTCAGCGATCGCTTCGCGGCTATTAAACAATTACCTATAATAAAGAACGGCTTTTAAACATTTAAGGCTATTCAATTAGTCGGGTCTAATGGTTCAATGCAGATCGAGGCGTTAAATCCCAGCTACTTTTGGTCAATCTGCGGGCTTCGTTTTTTAGTTTGTTGCTGCGAAGCTATCATCTGAGCACAGCTACATTAAGATACTACATTAAAAAATTCTCCAGCATAACTCGCAAAAAGATTTCACACAAATGACCTAAAAGCCTAATCACTCGCATGAAATAAATACGCTTGTTAGAGAGATTAAGAGATAAAAAACACTTTTTTCAGACGTCACTAGTAAAAAAACTTTTCCAGAAAACATGACCAACACATAGTTTGAGAAATTGCTTTCAAATAAGAAGAGGGGTTGCGTTTTACTGTGGATTTATCCAGCGATGGTTGAAAGCGTTTCATGTTTTGCTTAAGGTGATTAGAATGGCGCTATTGGGACTATTTTTTAAAATTATTACTAAGGCCAGAAGTGAAAAAAGTCGGCATATTGACGGAAAACGATGGTCCACTTGACGTTTACTTGGAGTTGAAATAGAAAACAGAGCTTAAAATCGACAGCTTTAAAATCGACATCAAATATGACTATTTTGGTGAGCGATACTACGTAGATTAGACAAATATACCGTATTCGGCCTATAAATTGGAGGCCATTTAGATTTTGATATTCTGACCGTATTTACTGTACAACTGTATAAACTTTTAGCTTCATTGTTGTGAAAGAGACACATCAGAAATCAATCTGGAGAATCAAATACTGGAATAAAACGTGAACGAAAGGTAAAGCGAAATAACAAAACCTAGCATGGCAAGAAGTAGTGAGCTACAATTCAAAAAGCTTAAGAATTTTTATCGACAAACAAAAAATAGACGTCAAAATGACTAAAAATGGAATTAGAAAATCGTTTAACGAAACAAAAAACATAGCCGGAAAATTGCCGGAAACTAGCCACCGTAGACCCGCTTGACGCACATTGTGATTGAAACAGAAAAAGAAAAAAATAAGAAATAGAAATTGACAGAATATTTCTAAGTGTCAAAGTGTTCTTATTGATGTCCAAATTCGGTTAGATCCTAATATTACACCTAAACCGGCTTCTAAAATGAACGCTATTAGCATAATACTGATGCCAGCTAGCAATCGCTTTAATGAACTTTGATAACCTAATGCATTATGGCCTAATGACCGTGCTTTATATGTTTATCCCGTTTCTTTTGATTTTGATCTTTTGACTTTGACCGTATTCACTACATTTCGCAATTCAATACGTGAAAGAAATTAAAATCCATTCAGTTGAAATAGGGAGTTAAGTATGTCAGAAGTCAAGCAAGAAAATTGTGACTTAAGCAAAACAAAAACGTGATCAAAAGGTTAAGCGAATTAAAAGAAACTGAGAGCGCCTAAATAATAGCCGTTGACAGGCTGACGATGGCCATTAAATAACTTTGCGAAAAAATTTAGAAACCAGGTCAAAGTGCTGTCGTTAAAAAGAAATCACTAGCCAGAAAATTTTTGTTCGAACACAGCTTTCTGACTTAAGAAACTATGAGTAAAGAATCACGACAAAAACACTCGCTTTTCGGCTCTATTAAAAAAATAGCCAGCAGATTGCCGAATAAGAGCCGCGAAATATATTGTTGAGACTCATAGTTAAAAAGACCATCGCGACCAAAAGGAAGTGCTGCTACCAATTTTGACATGAAATTATTCATACGATCAAAATCGAATTGAAATCGAATTTTAAACACCATTGACTTTCAGGTGATTTTTTTTTAAAATTCTAGTTATTTGACCTCTAATCAATTTCTATTAAAGTTTACATTCCCAATTTAGATTTAATAAATGAGCAGAAAAGTCTATCTTTGTAAGCGAAGTCAGTCATAATATCACAAAATTGACAAGAACATTCTGTGACTCATGTACTTCTTGGCGTGTCGTCAAATTGTCGCAACAAGAAAAGAACGTTGTATTAGAAAACACAGAAGGACCAGTCTCGAATTATAGTTCAAAGAACTTTCATTGACTGAGAAAAAACTGGACCTAAAATCACAAGGCAATGTTTAAAAAAACAGTAAAAACAGAAGTAAAAATTGCCGCAAGCGAACAAAAAAGTGAGAAAGCGAATGTTCCTTCAAATACCGTTTCCTCCTTTTAAAAACATAACCGACTAAACGTCGGAAGAATTGCTCTCGAACAACTAGTGGGCGCTCTAATGAATTGCAGCCTACTTCAGTCGGGGGGGGGGGAGCTTAAATGGAACTTAGAAGTTCAATAGTGGGCTTCAAATAACCACATTAGAGGTTAACATATACCACTACTAAAAATTAAAGTGAAAAATGGCTCCAGTTTCGGCGCACTTTTCATTTGACTTTTAGTATTAAATTGCCGCCAATTGAGTTCAGCTGCTTGAAATTGTGATTGGGAGAGAATTTTAGATCACGCGAAACGCAAAAAGTCAAGGGCGCAAAAGTCACTCGAAAAGTCAAAAGTGTCAAGCAAAAATTTTTGCATAAAGACACACACGTTTACAATAATTGCTATGACCTTCATTCAAGAGCAATTAAAAATGGTACGACGCAAAATCCCTGGCGTTAACGCTCCACTTCATGTTTCGGCGTAACCAAAATCACTACTCCTGTTTGACTTCAAGCCCCGTTATCACGTGGTGGCTTAAAATCAATTTTTTAAGCAACCCTTAAAATTTGTCGCAAATTGCAGTCCCTTTTAATTATAAAACATACCCGGCAGATTGCCGGAAAATAGCCGCCGTTGATTCCAATAAGCATGATTGGGATTGAAAGAATAGAAGATATGGAAAAAAAAAAGATTTTTGTACAAAAACCTTTTTTAAGTCCAATTTATTTTGATGGCATTTCGTAGTTAAACATAGTTCTGTTTCTTAGAGAGAGGCTACAAGGACTACTATCAATACCAATAAGCATAAGAGATGGTAACTAAGACTTATAGGAACGACGTTCAAATAGCGGCATCTAAAATTGGGCTTTATGGGTTTATCCCGTTTCTATTTCTGACTTAAATTTTTTATTCTGACTCTGTTCATTTTGAAATGCTTTGCTGAGCAACTGATGTTCAAATTCATTTTTAGCAGAATGAGAGAAGAGATAAACTAGCCTAGAGAAGTCAAAAAGATTTCACGCAAAATGATGAAAAAGCAGCAAAACGGTAAAGCGAAAAAAAGTTTGACGAAGTAAAAAAAACATAACAGGACAATTCAAAGAATTTTCATTGACTAAACAGAAAACTAGACCTAGAACGGACTATGAATGGATTGGAAAAACTATTTCGAAAAAAATCCTATCCAAAAAATTGAAAAAAGAGAAAATCAAAGTGACTTTGCCGCATGTGAACAAAAAACCACTAGCGAGAAAGCGAATTTTTGTTCAACCACTGTTTTCTCACTCCTTTAAATTCAGCAAAAAAATTTCACGGCACAAAACCACTCGCTTTTTCGCTCCACTTCCTGTTTCGGCGTGACCAAAATCTCTACTCCAATTTGACTTCAAAAATCATGAAAAAATTTGAACAGATCTGAAAAAAAACATAGCAGTCCTGAAATACAATTCAAGGAATTGAATGAAAAACTTAAAAGTACTCTACCGGACCAGCAGATCATTTGAACAAAGCCAACCAAAACAAACAACATCATCTCAAAAATTGAGAAACTGAAACAATCAAACAAACTAAACAAAAATATACTCAATACTAAAACTCTTAAGTTTTTTTCCCTTAGGCAAAATTTCATCCCTTTAAGAATACCTGTTTCGGAAATATGTTCAAGACAATTGTTTGTTTTTGAAGCTGGTCCAGTTTTGTGTATGCATGACCTGGAAAAATTCATTGGCCCTTGAAGATCGATTAATTCAAAAATGAACGAAAAATATAAAAAATGAAATCAATTGCAAAATTTAAAAAAAAAGCTAAAAATTGTGATTTTAATATCTTCAGAATCATTTCTGTGTCCCTAAAGGCTATGCATTAACTCATTTCCAAGCATTAAAAAACTCATTGGCTCAAAGATCGATAGGCAATAATGTTTAGAAAAAACCTCAAATTTCAAAAAAGAAAATCGTTCAATTAAAATGTTGAAAACCGTTCAATTACCCCATAGCAGCTATCTAAAAACATTATCAATTCCTGGATGAGGTTAGCTGGCTGCTGAGGCAAGAAAAACTGAATATAAGACAAATGTTTTGAAAACTTGAAATTGAAAATTTTATCAAAAAATTTCTAAAATTCGAAAAACTAAATTGTTGATAACAAATGCATTGAAGCAAACAACCATGCAGTAACTTTTTATCAGACCGTGGAATAGGTTTTCTGACATTTGAGAATGGACAAATATCAAAAATTGTCAAAAACTTTAGGAAACCTTGAAAAAATTGCAAATTTTTTTATTAAAAAATGCCAAATTTCGATACATTAAAATGTTGAAAACCAATCCATTATTTCCACAAATCATGCAGTGCTCCCTTGTCAAACCATAAACGACATGTCCTGGCCCCTGAAGCTAGAAAAACTCAAAAAATGACAAACTTTTTCAAAAAACTTGAAAAAAATTGCAAAAATTAGTATCATTTTGCATGTTTGTATTTGTAGTACCAAAACATATAGCTCACAAAATGATCATCACAAAGGCCTTCATCATTTTTCAAAAACTTCAACGTAAGACTAAAACAAAAAAATTCAAAAAATCTCAAAAAACATGAAAAATTGCAACATTTTGAGCCCAAAAACTCCTAAAAATGACCTTTTGACCTTTAATTAAGGCCATCCCAGCAGCTGCACCACTCTAAGCACTTGAAGGACTACTAACGCTCACTTTGGGCCTCTAATGAAACTTAATGCCCGCTGGGCTTTACCGGTTTATCCCGTTTTGAAAGATCAAAGTCATTGAAAAATGTGTGAACACATCTTAAAAAAAAAACACAGCGCCCCAATACAATTCAAATTCTTTGAATTGTAAAAAAATAGGAGCGCTATAATAGCCGGCTGAGATGAGGGCGGCTATTAATTACCACCAATTGACTTAAGTTGATACAAATCTGACTACAACTAGTACGATCACTTCAAAATCGGACATCTGGAGGCCTAAATCGCACAAAATTCCAAACAAGAGCCACAAACATTGTTTGAGAGCAACGAAACATTGAAATTGGCACATGGTTAATTCACTAAACGTTATTGCGTTCTAGTGGTTATAAGTCTAAATTCAATCGCTAAACACGTCGAGAGACGTCAGACTAACTGCTATCGACCGACAGGCGGGGGCTCAACATAATATAGCTGTGACAATATCTTTTTGAATTAAATCAAGGTCTTTAAATGGTGCTGTTACGGCTTACTTAAATGACTAATAAGAATAAAGGTCCGATATCCTCGCAGCGAGAATGAAATAAGCAGTTTAAATTCTGAACGAGTGCGATTTCGATCAGAAGTCAATAATAAAAAAATCACACGAAAAAAAAATCACATCGATCAAGCGAGAGGAACATTAGACCAATAAAAATGGTGAAGCAAAATTTTTGCACGAAAAAACGATCTCAATAAATGCTTCAAACTTCGTTCGAGAGCAATTAAAAGCTCAATATATAACCGAACAAAACTGTGACTAGTGAAAACCTTCTTCGGGGATTAAAAAACCAAGGGTACTGCACTATAGCTAGGCGCAGCTCACTGCAATAAAAAAGGTAAAAAATGGGAGTGAAACTAAAACTTATATTTTTGTTCCTGTAAATTACAGGTCAAAACACTCATCAAGGAATCACTGAGCTCCGTAAATTCATTTGAATTTTAACAAAAAGGCCGTTAAAAAGCTATTAAATAATGCACTATATGCGCTGCTATAATTAAGAAAAATCGGACCGAAACAATTTTGAGATGGTTCAAATTAACACCGCAGATAATAAAAAAACTAAATATCTTAAATTATGCATATCGAACCTGCAACCTTCTGGGTGAAGTATTACTTATCAGAAGTAGATGCACCGTAAAGCAAGCTTCTCTGAGAAACACCATTCAATCGATTAACCTTATTTCAATTCTCCTCTAACTGATTTTCGAACACTCCGCAAGAAACATGGTAATTTCAAAAACAGTGCAATACAGAGCAGACTAACTGATTTAACTGGATCAATATTTTCCGAAAAGGTATTTAGAAATAGAAGAGCGTCGAATCGCACAGGTAGATCTTTCAGGTCTGCGAACTGCAACAGTATCTTCTCAGCATTCATCAATTTCTTGTCCTTGTGCTCCTAAAGCATAAAAAGTATTCGAGCACCTAATAACCTTTCGATAATGAAATCCGCACATCATCGTCAGCTTCCGCCGTGGAATCACCAACATTAAATTACTCGCTGACCCTCTGTAATTTTAATAACAGCCTACATAAAGAGCCAGCGCCCCTGCCAACTTAAGTGGACCATTTCGTCCAATTTGCCAATTCAACAAAACGCATGTTCATACAAGTAAAAAGGGTCTTACAGCGTAGAATATGGCAAAGAAAGAATCTTTGCCTCAAAACCATCAGTTTTCCCACAAAATGACACATTTTTTCTGGAATCGGGCAGCATAGTATTCCACAATTATGTGGTCTTTAATCCCACCACCCAGTTCCCTTACAATTCACAAACAATCAGACCAATTCTTATTTGAGCATGTAAATTAAATAATTTCAGGAGGCCAAACATAGTAGGTTCTTAGATATGCAGTCTCAAAAAGATAGTAAAAGAAACAGATTAAAATATAAACTTCTTTTTATTAAAAGCCGAGATGTTGTATTTTGATTAATAATCTGTTCAACTTATTGCTGCTTCTATTGGCTGCTCTTAAATTAACTTTCAATTAGAGTAACACACACTCAATTGAACTTATCTCTTAATTAATGTGAACAAAAGTTAATAATTGAAAAGTGAATTTCAGAGGGAGAAAATCATTTTTGGGAGTGAAGTAAATCAATGTGAGCAAAAAACTAATCACGCAAATGAACAAAAATCTCGCTCAGGTAGAGTAGAAAATGAAGTCACGCAGGCTATTCAGTCAAAATTGCATGAGCGAACGAACAAAAAGCAGATTTTTAGCGATTTTTACGTCATATGGCCGTATCACTGTCATGGAAGATTGTGTGGAAACAACTTAAAAAAAAGACACTGAACCAATACAAACCCAATTCTTTCGAATAATATCCTGCTGAGAAGCTTATGTTTCGTTGTCGCCAAAATCATCAAACAAATTTGAAATAAAAATAACCGATCGTGAACAGATCTTTGAAAAGACAGCGCCTCAATACAATTCAATTTTTTTGAATTGTAAAAAAAAACCATAAGAAGGCAAACAACTGTCCCAGATATCGTTTTGCGGCTATTAAACACAACCGAATAACGTCGGAAAAACTGCTCTCGGACAACCAGCGCGAGCTCGAATCAATGGCAGCCGGTCTCAGTCAGAACGCAGGCGGGGTAACCGAATTCACTTAGGGGCCTCAAATGACGTCATTAGAGGTCAGATCTTAACAAAAAGACAGCGCCCTAATACAAATCAAATTCTTTGAGCTGTAAAAAAAACCACGAATACGGCACTATAGCTCCAATCAGCTTACAGCTTTGGAGCTATAAAAACAAACGCACCGCATAACACTTGAAAAAGAAAACTATTAAACTATAAAACTATATAAACATTCGAGCATCCAAAAGAATTCTGAAAGCCCTAAAAACAGAAGAATCGGTTAAAAACTTCAGAGCAAGAGAAAATAACATTTGACTGATTTCAGCCAATTTTCTGAGAAATGAACGAGACTAATTTCAATCGTAAAAATTGCCGGCAAATTGCCGCTATGATGCACATTGGGATTGAAACAGAAAGACAGAAAGAAAAAAGAAGATAAAATTTGACCTAATTTCTGTTTTTTTTTCCATGTCAAAAAGTTTCTAATTTGGGTTGCGGTCTGTTAGATTCTTAAACTTTACTTAATCCAGCTTCTAACACGAAAGCAATTAAGCTTGATACTAATGTCAGCTAGCAACAGTTCTAATGAACTGTGATAATCTAATGCACTATGACAGGGCTGTATAGTTTTATCTCGTTTTTTTTTTAAAATTTTGCTCTTCACTTTGACTGTATTCACTACATTACGCAACTCATTGATTGAAAGAATTTAAAAGCCATTCAGTTCAAAGAGTGAAGTAAGTCAGAAGTCAAGCGTAAAAATCGTGGATTGTGTAAAACGAAAAAGGTAATCAAAAGGCAAAGCGAAATGAAAAAACATAGCAGGACAAGTCCTAATGTATAATTTAAGGAATTTTCATTGACCAAACAAAAAACTAGACATAGAACGGACTATGAGTGAATTGGGAAAAAAAACCATTTCTAGGAAAATCAGATAAGAAAAAATTAAAAAAAAACAGAAAATTGATGTCAAAATGCCGCATGTGAACAAAAAACCACTAGCGGGAAATTTAAATTTGGTCCAAACAAAAAACTAAGCCTAGAATGAACTACGAATGGATTGGGGAAATCATTTAGAAAAAAATCCGATCCAAAAAAATCGAAACAGTAAAGATCAAAGCAAAAGTAACGCATGCGAACAAAAAACCACTAGCTAGAGAGCGAATTTTTGTTCAAACACCGTTCTCTGACTCTACATCAAAAAATAGAGTTAAAAAAATCACACCACAAATCCACTGGCTTTTTCGCTCCCCTTTATGTTTTGTTGTCTCGAAAATGATCATTCAAATTTGACTTAAGATATCGTAAAACAGATCGTGAACAGATCTTTAAAAAGACGGCGCCCCAATACAATTCAAATACTTTGAATTGTAAAAGAAATCGAGAGAAGGCAAACAATTGCCCCGGATATCGTTTTGCGGTTATTAAATATAATGGAATACCGTCGGAAAAACTGCTATCGGACAACCAGCGCGAGCTCGAATCAATGGCAGCCGGTCTCAGTCAGAACGCAGGCGGGGTAACCGAATTCACTTAGGGGCCTCAAATGACGTCATTAGAGGTCAGATCTTAACAAAAAGACAGCGCCCTAATACAAATCAAATTCTTTGAATTGTAAAAAAAACCACGAATACGGCACTATAGCTCCAATCAGCTTACAGCTTTGGAGCTATAAAAACAAACGCACCGCATAACACTTAAAAAAAGAAAACTATTAAACTATAAAACTATATAAACATTCGAGCATCCAAAAGAATTCTGAAAGCCCTAAAAACAGAAGAATCGGTTAAAAACTTCAGAGCAAGAGAAAATAACATTTGACTGATTTCAGCCAATTTTCTGAGAAATGAACGAGACTAATTTCAATCGTAAAAATTGCCGGCAAATTGCCGCCATGATGCACATTGGGATTGAAACAGAAAGACAGAAAGAAAAAAGGAGATAAAATTTGACCTAATTTCTGTTTTTTTTCCATGTCAAAAAGTTTCTAATTTGGGTTGCAGTCTGTTAGATTCTTAAACTTTACTTAATCCAGCTTCTAACACGAAAGCAATTAAGCTTGATACTAATGTCAGCTAGCGACAGTTCTAATGAACTGTGATAATCTAATGCACTATGACAGGGCTGAATAGTTTCATCTCGTTTCTTTTAATTCTTCTCTTCACTTTGACTGTATTCACTACATTGCGCAACTCATTGATTGAAAAAATTTAAAAGCCATTCAGTTCAAAGAGTGAAGTAAGTCAAAGTCAAGCGTAAAAATCGTGGATTGTGTAAAACGAAAAAGGTAATCAAAAGGCAAAGCGAAATGAAAAAACATAGCATGACAAGTCCTAATGTATAATTTAAGGAATTTTCATTGACCAAACAAAAAACTAGACATAGAACGGAATATGGGTGAATTGGGAAAACCATTTCTAGAAAAATCAGATAAGAAAAAATTTAAAAAAACCCAGAAAATTGATGTCAAAATGCCGCATGTGAACAAAAAACCATTAGCGGGTTAAATTTGGTCCAAACAAAAAACTAAGCCTAGAATAAACTACGAATGGATTGGGGAAATCATTTAGAAAAAATCCGATCCAAAAAAATCGAAACAGTAAAGATCAAAGCAAAAGTAACGCATGCGAACAAAAAACCACTAGCTAGAGAGCGAATTTTTGTTCTACCACCGTTCTCTGACTCTACATTAAAAATAGAGTTATAAAAATCATGCCACAAATCCACTTGCTTTTTCGCTCCCCTTTATGTTTTGTTGTCGACAAAATGATCATTCAAATTTGACTTAAAATATCCTAAAACAGACCGTGAACAGATCTTTAAAAAGACAGCGCCCCAATACAATTCAAACACTTTGAATTGTAAAAGAAATCAAGAGAAGGCAATCAATTGCCCCGGATATCGTTTTGCGGTTATTAAATATAATGGAATAACGTCGGAAAAACTGCTCTCGGACAACCAGCGCGAACTCGAATCTATGGCAGCCGGTTTCAGTCAGAACGCAGGCGGGGTAACCGAATTTACTCAGGGGCCTCAAATGACGTCATTAGAGGTTAGATCTTAACAAAAAGACAGCGCCCTAATACAAATCAAATTCTTTGAATTGTAAAAAAAACCACGAATACGGCACTATAGCTCCAATCAGCTTACAGCTTTGGAGCTATAAAAACAAACGCACCGCATAACACTTAAAAAAGAAAACTATTAAACTATAAAACTATATAAACATTCGAGCATCCAAAAGAATTCTGAAAGCCCTAAAAACGGAAGAATCTGTTAAAAACTTCAGAGCAAGAGGAAATAACAATTGACTGACTTCAGCCAATTTACTGAGAAATGAACGAAACTAATGTCAATCAAAAAAATTGCCGGCAATATGCCGCCTTTGACGCGCTTGATGCACATTGGGATTGAAAAAGAAAGAAAAAAAGTGGAGATTGAATTTGACCTTATTTTTTCTGTTTTTTAGTGTCCAAAAAAATTCTAATTTGGTTTGCAGTTTGTAAGATTCTTAAACTTTACTTAATCCAGCTTCTAACACGAAAGCAATTAAGCTTGATACTAATGTCAGCTAGCAACAGCTCTAATGAACTGTGATAATCTAATGCACTATGACAGGGCTGTATAGTTTTATCTCGTTTTTTTTTTAAATTTTGCTCTTCACTTTGACTGTATTCACTACATTACGCAACTCATTGATTGAAAGAATTTAAAAGCCATTCAGTTCAAAGAGTGAAGTAAGTCAGAAGTCAAGCGTAAAAATCGTGACTTATGTAAAACGAAAAAGGTAATCAAAAGGCAAAGCGAAATAAAAAACATAGCAGGACAAGTCCTAATGTATAATTTAAGGAATTTTCACTGACCAAACAAAAAACTAAACATAGAACGGACAATGAGTGAATTGGGAAAACCATTTTTAGAAAAACCAGATAAGAAAATATTTAAAAAAAAAACAGAAAATTGATGTCAAAATGCCGCATGTGAACAAAAAATCAACAGCGGGAAATTGAAATTTGGTTCAAACAAAAAAAATAAGCCTAGAATGAACTACGAACGGATTGGAGAAATCATTTAGAAAAAAATTTGAAGCGGAAAATCCACTAGCGAGAAAGCGAATTTTTGTTCAAACTCCGTTCTCTCACTCAACTCCTTTATGTTTTGTTGTCTCCAAAATGATCATTCAAATTTGACTTAAGATATCGTAAAACAGATCGTGAACAGATCTTTAAAAAGACGGCGCTCCAATACAATTCAAATACTTTGAATTGTAAAAGAAATCGAGAGAAGGCAAACAATTGCCCCGGATATCGTTTTGCGGTTATTAAATATAATGGAATACCGTCGGAAAAACTGCTCTCGGACAACCAGCGCGAGCTCGAATCAATGGCAGCCGGTCTCAGTCAGAACGCAGGCGGGGTAACCGAATTCACTTAGGGGCCTCAAATGACGTCATTAGAGGTCAGATCTTAACAAAAAGACAGCGCCCTAATACAAATCAAATTCTTTGAGCTGTAAAAAAAACCACGAATACGGCACTATAGCTCCAATCAGCTTACAGCTTTGGAGCTATAAAAACAAACGCACCGCATAACACTTGAAAAAGAAAACTATTAAACTATAAAACTATATAAACATTCGAGCATCCAAAAGAATTCTGAAAGCCCTAAAAACAGAAGAATCGGTTAAAAACTTCAGAGCAAGAGAAAATAACATTTGACTGATTTCAGCCAATTTTCTGAGAAATGAACGAGACTAATTTCAATCGTAAAAATTGCCGGCAAATTGCCGCTATGATGCACATTGGGATTGAAACAGAAAGACAGAAAGAAAAAAGAAGATAAAATTTGACCTAATTTCTGTTTTTTTTTTCATGTCAAAAAGTTTCTAATTTGGGTTGCGGTCTGTTAGATTCTTAAACTTTACTTAATCCAGCTTCTAACACGAAAGCAATTAAGCTTGATACTAATGTCAGCTAGCAACAGTTCTAATGAACTGTGATAATCTAATGCACTATGACAGGGCTGTATAGTTTTATCTCGTTTTTTTTTTAAAATTTTGCTCTTCACTTTGACTGTATTCACTACATTACGCAACTCATTGATTGAAAGAATTTAAAAGCCATTCAGTTCAAAGAGTGAAGTAAGTCAGAAGTCAAGCGTCAAAATCGTGACTTATGTAAAACGAAAAAGGTAATCAAAAGGCAAAGCGAAATAAAAAACATAGCAGGACAAGTCCTAATGTATAATTTAAGGAATTTTCACTGACCAAACAAAAAACTAAACATAGAACGGAAAATGAGTGAATTGGGAAAACCATTTTTAGAAAAATCAGATAAAATATTTAAAAAAAACAGAAAATTGATGTCAAAAAGCCGCATGTGAACAAAAAATCAACAGCGGGAAATTGAAATTTGGTTCAAACAAAAAAAATAAGCCTAGAATGAACTACGAACGGATTGGAGAATTCATTTAGAAAAAAATTTGAAGCGGAAAAACCACTAGCGAGAAAGCGAATTTTTGTTCAAACACCGTTCTCTCACTCAACTCCTTTATGTTTTGTTGTCTCCAAAATGATCATTCAAATTTGACTTAAGATATCGTAAAACAGATCGTGAACAGATCTTTAAAAAGACGGCGCCCCAATACAATTCAAATACTTTGAATTGTAAAAGAAATCGAGAGAAGGCAAACAATTGCCCCGGATATCGTTTTGCGGTTATTAAATATAATGGAATACCGTCAGAAAAACTGCTCTCGGACAACCAGCGCGAGCTCGAATCAATGGCAGCCGGTCTCAGTCAGAACGCAGGCGGGGTAACCGAATTCACTTAGGGGCCTCAAATGACGTCATTAGAGGTCAGATCTTAACAAAAAGACAGCGCCCTAATACAAATCAGATTCTTTGAATTGTAAAAAAAAACCACGAATACGGCACTATAGCTCCAATCAGCTTACAGCTTTGGAGCTATAAAAACAAACGCACCGCATAACACTTAAAAAAGAAAACTATTAAACTATAAAACTATATAAACATTCGAGCATCCAAAAGAAATCTGAAAGCCCTATAAACAGAAGAATCGGTTAAAAACTTCAGAGCAAGAGAAAATAACATTTGACTGATTTCAGCCAATTTTCTGAGAAACGAACGAGACTAATTTCAATCGTAAAAATTGCCGGCAAATTGCCGCCATGATGCACATTGGGATTGAAACAGAAAGACAGAAAGAAAAAAGGAGATAAAATTTGACCTAATTTCTGTTTTTTTTTCCATGTCAAAAAGTTTCTAATTTGGGTTGCGGTCTGTTAGATTCTTAAACTTTACTTAATCCAGCTTCTAACACGAAAGCAATTAAGCTTGATACTAATGTCAGCTAGCAACAGTTCTAATGAACTGTGATAATCTAACGCACTATGACAGGGCTGAATAGTTTCATCTCGTTTCTTTAAATTCTGCTCTTCACTTTGACTGTATTCACTACATTGCGCAACTCATTGATTGAAAAAATTTAAAAGCCATTCAGTTCAAAGAGTGAAGTAAGTCAGAAGTCAAGCGTAAAAATCGTGGATTGTGTAAAACGAAAAAGGTAATCAAAAGGCAAAGCGAAATGAAAAAACATAGCATGACAAGTCCTAATGTATAATTTAAGGAATTTTCATTGACCAAACAAAAAACTAGACATAGAACGGAATATGGGTGAATTGGGAAAACCATTTCTAGAAAAATCAGATAAGAAAAAATTTAAAAAAACCCAGAAAATTGATGTCAAAATGCCGCATGTGAACAAAAAACCACTAGCGGGTTAAATTTGGTCCAAACAAAAAACTAAGCCTAGAATAAACTACGAATGGATTGGGGAAATCATTTAGAAAAAATCCGATCCAAAAAAATCGAAACAGTAAAGATCAAAGCAAAAGTAACGCATGCGAACAAAAAACCACTAGCTAGAGAGCGAATTTTTGTTCAAACACCGTTCTCTGACTCTACATCAAAATAGAGTTAAAAAAATCATGCCACAAATCCACTTGCTTTTTTGCTCCCCTTTATGTTTTGTTGTCGCCAAAATGATCATTCAAATTTGACTTAAAATATCGTAAAACAGATCGTGAACAGATCTATAAAAACACAGCGCCCCAATACAATTCAAATACTTTGAATTGTAAAAGAAATCGAGAGAAGGCAAACAATTGCCCCGGATATCGTTTTGCGGTTATTAAATATAATGGATAACGTCGGAAAAACTGCTCTCGGACAACCAGCGCGAACTCGAATCTATGGCAGCCGGTTTCAGTCAGAACGCAGGCGGGGTAACCGAATTCAATCAGGGGCTTCAAATGACGTCATTAGAGGTTAGATCTTAAAAGACAGCGCCCTAATAGATCAAATTCTTTGAATTGTAAAAAAAACCACGAATACGGCACTATAGCTCCAATCAGCTAAACAGCTTTGGAGCTATAAAAAACAAACGCACCGCAAAACACTTAAAAAAGAAAACTGTTAAACTATAAAACTCTAACATAAGAGCATCCAAAAGAATTCTGAAAGCCCCAAAGACAGAAGAATCGGCTAAAAACTTCAGATCAAGAGAAAATAACAATTGACTGACTTCAGCCAATTTACTGAGAAATGAACGAAACTAATGTCAATCAAAAAAATTGCCGGCAATATGCCGCCTTTGACGCGCTTGATGCACATTGGGATTGAAAGAGAAAGAAAAAAAGTGGAGATTGAATTTGACCTTATTTTTTCTGTTTTTTAGTGTCCAAAAAATTCTAATTTGGTTTGCAGTTTGTAAGATTCTTAAACTTTACTTAATCCAGCTTCTAACACGAAAGCAATTAAGCTTGATACTAATGTCAGCTAGCAACAGCTCTAATGAACTGTGATAATCTAATGCACTATGACAGGGCTGTATAGTTTTATCTCGTTTTTTTTTAAATTTTGCTCTTCACTTTGACTGTATTCACTACATTACGCAACTCATTGATTGAAAGAATTTAAAAGCCATTCAGTTCAAAGAGTGAAGTAAGTCAGAAGTCAAGCGTAAAAATCGTGACTTATGTAAAACGAAAAAGGTAATCAAAAGGCAAAGCGAAATAAAAAACATAGCAGGACAAGTCCTAATGTATAATTTAAGGAATTTTCACTGACCAAACAAAAAACTAAACATAGAGCGGACAATGAGTGAATTGGGAAAACCATTTTTAGAAAAATCAGATAAGAAAATATTTAAAAAAAAAAACAAAATTGATGTCAAAATGCCGCATGTGAACAAAAAATCAACAGCGGGAAATTGAAATTTGGTTCAAACAAAAAAATAAGCCTAGAATGAACTACGAACGGATTGGAGAAATCATTTAGAAAAAAATTTGAAGCGGAAAAACCACTAGCGAGAAAGCGAATTTTTGTTCAAACACCGTTCTCTCACTCTACTTTAAAAATAGAACAAAAAAATTCACGCCGCAAAACCACTAGCTTTTTTGCTCTACTTCCTGTTTCGGCGTGACCAAAATCACTACTCCAATTTGACTTCAAAAATCATTAAAATGTGTGCATAGATCTTAAAAAACATAGCCGGAAGAATTCCGCAATTGACTCGAAGCATCAAAATTTCATTAAAAGACCCAAATTTCAACTGAATTCATTACAATTCGAATTAAAACAAAAACTCATTACCTCCCCAGTTATGATTTTAAAATTGGTGAAATTTAAGCCACTGTCACCAAGAGAAACAAAATGCAGCAAAATTATTATGCAAAATTATTGAAAACGTTTGGTAACGTAAAAAAGTCCCAAAATAAATAGGATGGTCAAAATACTGAAAAAAACTGAAAGGGCTATCAATTGCTCTCAAATAACCCATTATTCTAATCTCAAAAAGATCGCGAAAAAGAACGGCAGATAAACCAAACAAAAAACTAGACATAGAAAGGACTATGAGTGAATTGGGAAAGCCATTTCTAGAAAAATCAGATAAGAAAAAATTTAAAAAAACAGAAAATTGATGTCAAAATGCCGCATGTGAACGAAAAACCACTAGCGGGAAATTTAAATTCGGTCCAAACAAAAAACTAAGCCTAGAATAAACTACGAATGGATTGGGGAAATCATTTAGGAAAAAATCCGATCCAAAAAAATCGAAACAGTAAAGATCAAAGCAAAAGTAACGCATGCGAACAAAAAAACAACTAGCTAGAGAGCGAATTTTTGTTCAAACACCGTTCTCTGACTCTACATCAAAATAGAGTTAAAAAAATCATGCCACAAATCCACTTGCTTTTTTGCTCCCCTTTATGTTTTGTTGTCGCCAAAATGATCATTCAAATTTGACTTAAAATATCGTAAAACAGATCGTGAACAGATCTATAAAAACACAGCGCCCCAATACAATTCAAATACTTTGAATTGTAAAAGAAATCGAGAGAAGGCAAACAATTGCCCCGGATAACGTTTTGCGGTTATTAAATATAATGGAATAACGTCGGAAAAACTGCTCTCGGACAACCAGCGCGAACTCGAATCTATGGCAGCCGGTTTCAGTCAGAACGCAGGCGGGGTAACCGAATTCAATCAGGGGCTTCAAATGACGTCATAAGAGGTTAGATCTTAAAAGTCAGCCCTAATACAGATCAAATTCTTTGAATTGTAAAAAAAACCACGAATACGGCACTATAGCTCCAATCAGCTAAACAGCTTTGGCGCTATAAAAAACAAACGAACCGCAAAACACTTAAAAAAGAAAACTGTTAAACTATAAAACTCTATATAACATGAGAGCATCCAAAAGAATTCTGAAAGCCCTAAAGACAGAAGAATCGGCTAAAAACTTCAGATCAAGAGAAAATAACAATTGACTGACTTCAGCCAATTTACTGAGAAATGAACGAAACTAATGTCAATCAAAAAAATTGCCGGCAATATGCCGCCTTTGACGCGCTTGATGCACATTGGGATTGAAAGAGAAAGAAAAAAAGTGGAGATTGAATTTGACCTTATTTTTTCTGTTTTTTAGTGTCCAAAAAAATTCTAATTTGGTTTGCAGTTTGTAAGATTCTTAAACTTTACTTAATCCAGCTTCTAACACGAAAGCAATTAAGCTTGATACTAATGTCAGCTAGCAACAGCTCTAATGAACTGTGATAATCTAATGCACTATGACAGGGCTGTATAGTTTTATCTCGTTTTCTTTTTAAATTTTGCTCTTCACTTTGACTGTATTCACTACATTACGCAACTCCTTGATTGAAAGAATTTAAAAGCCATTCAGTTCAAAGAGTGAAGTAAGTCAGAAGTCAAGCGTAAAAATCGTGACTTATGTAAAACGAAAAAAGTAATCAAAAGGCAAAGCGAAATAAAAAACATAGCAGGACAAGTCCTAATGTATAATTTAAGGAATTTTCATTGACCAAACAAAAAACTAAACATAGAACGGACAATGAGTGAATTGGGAAAACAATTTTTAGAAAAATCAGATAAGGAAATATTTGAAAAAAAACAGAAAATTGATGTCAAAATGCCGCATGTGAACAAAAAATCAAAAGCGGGAAATTGAAATTTGGTTCAAACAAAATAAAATAAGCCTAGAATGAACTACGAGCGGATTGGAGAAATCATTTAGAAAAAATCCGAAGCGAAAAAACCACTAGCGAGAAAGCGAATTTTTGTTCAAACACCGTTCTCTCACTCTACTTTAAAAATAGAACAAAAAAATTCACGCCGCAAAACCACTAGCTTGTTTGCTCTACTTCCTGTTTCGGCGTGACCAAAATCACTACTCCAATTTGACTTCAAAAATCATTAAAATGTGTGCATAGATCTTAAAAAACATAGCTGGAAGAATTCCGGAACTGACTCGAAGCATCAAAATTTCATTAAAAGACCCAAATTTCAACTGAATTCATTACAATTCGAATTAAACCAATAACTCATTACCTCCCCAGTTATGATTTTAAAATTGGTGAAATTTAAGCCACTGTCACCAAGAGAAACAAAATGCAGCAAAATTATTATGCAAAATTATTGAAAACGTTTGGTAACGTAAAAAAGTCCCAATATAAATAGGATGGTCAAAATACTGAAAAAACTGAAAAAACTGAAAAGGCTATCAATTGCTCTCAAATAACCCATTATTCTAATCTCAAAAAGATCGCGAAAAAGAACGGCAGATAAATCTTAGAAACTAAATTAAATTTTTCAAAAGAGAATGCTCAATTTTAAGAATCAGAAATTCACCACAACTAGATTTCCAATCACTGCAATCAAGACAAAAACAACACCTACTTCTTTCTTGGTGTATATATTCAGGACAAACTTATTTCATACTAATTCAAATTTTAAATGAATCATAGAAAAGACAGAAGCAACAGAATAATAATTGAAGGCAAAAAATCATTAATAATACAAAGGCCTGAAAAAATGCAATAAATAGTATTAAATCAAAATTATGGAGAAGGTTTTCTAGCAAATTCTCAGTACTGCCTTATGTTGAATGAAATCAATTGCAAACCAAAGAAAGGACGCAAAAGAAGAAAAAGCTGAAATCATTGATATTTTAACAACTGAAAAGATCAACATAACGAATTAACAAGTAAATGCCAGGACAAAGCTAGAAAGATACAAACTAGAATGTGAAGAAAATGGACACAATTTAAATAACTGCTCTTTTGATTTTGACCGTATTCACTACATTACGTAATTCAATACTCGAAAAAAATCCATTCAGTTGAAACAGTGGGTGAAGTCAGAAGCGCGAAAATCGTGACTCAAACGAAAAACGTGATCAAAAGGTAAAGCGAATTAGAAAAAAACAGGACCAGTCCTGACGTACAATTCAAAAAATTTTCATTGATTAAACAAAAAACTATACCTAGAACGGACAATCAGTGAATTGGGAAAACCATATTTTAAAAAAATAGATCAAAAAACGTAAGAAAACAGAAAATCAATATCAAAATGCCGCATGTGAACAAAACCACTAGCGAGAGAGCTAAATTTTGTTCAAACACCGTTTTCGCACTTTACTTTAAAAATAGAACGAAAAAATTCACGCCGCAAAACCACTAGCGTTTTTGCTCTACTTCCTGTTTCGGCGTGACCAAAATCACTACTCCAATTTGACTTCAAAAATCATTAAAATGTGTGCATAGATCTTAAAAAACATAGCCGGAAGAATTCCGCAACTGACTCGAAGCATCAAAATTTCATTAAAAGACCCAAATTTCAACTGAATTCATTACAATTCGAATTAAAACAAAAACTCATTACCTCCCCAGTTATGATTTTAAAATTGGTGAAATTTAAGCCACTGTCACCAAGAGAAACAAAATGCAGCAAAATTATTATGCAAAATTATTGAAAATGTTTGGTAACGTTAAAAAAGTCCCAAAATAAATAGGATGGTCAAAATACTGAAAAAACTGACAGGGCAATCAATTGCCCTCAAATAACTCCTTATTCCAATCTCGAAAAGATCGCGAAAGCGAACGGCAGATAAATCTTATAAACTAAATTAAATTTTTCAAAAAAGAATGCTCAACTTTAAGAATCAGAAAACCACCACAAATCGATTTCCAATCACTGCAAACAAGACAAAAACAACACCTACTTCTTCCTTGGTGTATATATTCAAGACAAACTTATTTCATTCTAATTCAAAAATTAAATGAAGCATAGAAAAGACAGAAGCAACAGTATAATAATCAAAGGCAAAAAATCGTTAATAATACAGAGGCCTGAAAAAATGCAATAAGTATTATTGAATCAAATTTTTGGAGACGGTTTTCTAGCAAATTCTCAGTACTGCCTTATGTTGAATGAAATCAATTGCAAACCAAAGAAAGGACGCAAAAGAAGAAAAAGCTGAAATCATTGATATTTTAACAACTGAAAAGATCAACATAACGAATTAACAAGTAAATGCCAGGACAAAGCTAGAAAGATACAAACTAGAATGTGAAGAAAATGGACACAATTTAAATAACTGCTCTTTTGATTTTGGCCGTATTCACTACATTACGTAATTCAATACTCGAAAAAAAATCCATTCAGTTGAAACAGTGGGTGAAGTAAGTCAGAAGCGCGAATATCGTGACTCAAACGAAAAACGTGATCAAAAGGTAAAGCGAATTAGAAAAAAACAGGACCAGTCCTGACGTACAATTCAAACAATTTTCATTGATTAAACAAAAAACTATACCTAGAACGGACAATCAGTGAATTGGGAAAACCATATTTTAAAAAAATAGATCAAAAAACGTAAAAAAACAGAAAATCAATATCAAAATGCCGCATGTGAACAAACCCACTAGCGAGAGAGCTAAATTTTGTTCAAACACCGTTTTCGCACTTTACTTTAAAAATAGAACGAAAAAATTCACGCCGCAAAACCACTAGCGTTTTTGCTCTACTTCCTGTTTCGGCGTGACCAAAATCACTACTCTAATTTGACTTCAAAAATCATGAAAACGTGTGAACAGATCTTAAAAAAACATAGCCGTAAGAATTCCGGAACTGACTCCAAGCATCAAAATTTCATTAAAAACCCTAATTTCAACTGAATTCATTACAATTCGAATTAAACCAATAACTCATTACCTCCCCAGGTATGATTTTAAAATTGGTGAAATTTAAGCCACTGTCACCAAGAGAAACAAAATGCAGCAAAATTATTATCCAAAATTATTGAAAACGTTTGGTAACGTTAAAAAAGTCCCAAAACAAATAGGATGGTCAAAATACTGAAAAAACTGACAGGGCTATCAATTGCCCTCAAATAACTCCTTATTCTAATCTCAAAAAGATCGCGAAAGCGAACGGCAGATAAATCTTATAAACTAAATTAAATTTTTTAAAAAAGAATGCTCAATTTTAAGAATCAGAAAACCACCACAAATTGATTTCCAATCACTGCAATCAAGACAAAAACAACACCTACTTCTTCCTTGGTGTATATATTCAAGACAAACTTATTTCATTCTAATTCAAAAATTAAATGAATCATAAAAAAGACAGAAGCAACAGTATAATAATCAAAGGCAAAAAATCGTTAATAATACAGAGGCCTGAAAAAATGCAATAAATATTATTGAATCAAATTTTTGGAGACGGTTTTCTAGCAAACTCGCAGTACTGCTTTATGTTGAATGAAATCAATTGCAAACCAAAGAAAGGACGCAAAAGAAGAAAAAGCTGAAATCATTCATATTTTAACAACTGAAAAGATCAACATAACGAATTAACAAGTAAATGCCAGGACAAAGCTAGAAAGATACAAACTAGAATATGAAGAAAATGGACACAATTTAAATAACTGCTCTTTTGATTTTGACCGTATTCACTACATTACGTAATTCAATACTCGAAAAAAAATCCATTCAGTTGAAACAGTGGGTGAAGTCAGAAGCGCGAACATCGTGACTCAAACGAAAAACGTGATCAAAAGGTAAAGCGAATTAGAAAAAAACAGGACCAGTCCTGACGTACAATTCAAAAAATTTTCATTGATTAAACAAAAAACTATACCTAGAACGGACAATCAGTGAATTGGGAAAACCATATTTTAAAAAAATAGATCAAAAAACGTAAGAAAACAGAAAATCAATATCAAAATGCCGCATGTGAACAAAACCACTAGCGAGAGAGCTAAATTTTGTTCAAACACCGTTTTCGCACTTTACTTTAAAAATAGAACGAAAAAATTCACGCCGCAAAACCACTAGCGTTTTTGCTCTACTTCCTGTTTCGGCGTGACCAAAATCACTACTCTAATTTGACTTCAAAAATCATGAAAACGTGTGAACAGATCTTAAAAAAACATAGCCGTAAGAATTCCGGAACTGACTCCAAGCATCAAAATTTCATTAAAAACCCTAATTTCAACTGAATTCATTACAATTTGAATTAAACCAATAACTCATTACCTCCCCAGGTATGATTTTGAAATTGGTGAAATTTAAGCCACTGTCACCAAGAGAAAAATGCAGCAAAATTATTATGCAAAATTATTGAAAATGTTTGGTAACGTTAAAAAAGTCCCAAAATAAATAGGATGGTCAAAATACTGAAAAAACTGACAGGGCAATCAATTGCCCTCAAATAACTCCTTATTCCAATCTCAAAAAGATCGCGAAAGCGAACGGCAGATAAATCTTATAAACTAAATTAAATTTTTCAAAAAAGAATGCTCAATTTTAAGAATCAGAAAACCACCACAAATCGATTTCCAATCACTGCAAACAAGACAAAAACAACACCTACTTCTTCCTTGGTGTATATATTCAAGACAAACTTATTTCATTCTAATTCAAAAATTAAATGAAGCATAGAAAAGACAGAAGCAACAGTATAATAATCAAAGGCAAAAAATCGTTAATAATACAGAGGCCTGAAAAAATGCAATAAGTATTATTGAATCAAATTTTTGGAGACGGTTTTCTAGCAAACTCACAGTACTGCTTTATGTTGAATGAATTCAATTGCAAACCAACGAAAGGACGCAAATCTAAAAAAAACTGAAATCATTCAAATTTTAACAACTGAAAAGATCAACAAAATGAGTTTAAAAGTAAATGGCAGGACAAAGCTAGAAAGATACAAACTAGAATGTGAAGAAAATGGACACAATGTAAATAACTGCTCTTTTGATTTTGACCGTATTCACTACATTACGTAATTCAAAACGCGAAAAAAAACCCAATCAGTTGAAACAGTGGGTGAAGTAAGTAAGAAGCGCGAATATCGAGACTTATATAAAACGAAAAACGTGATCAAAAGGTAAAGCGAATTAGAAAAACAGCAGGACAAAGCCTGACGCACAATTCAAAAACTTTCATTGACTAAACAAAAAACTAGAACTAGAACGGACAATCAGTGAATTGGGAAAACTATATTTTAAAAAAATAGATCAAAAACGTAAAAAAACAGAAAATCAATATCAAAAATTCCGCATGTGAACAAAACCACTAGCGAGAGAGCTAATTTTTGTTCAAACACCGTTTTCTCACTCTACTTTAAAAAAAGAACGAAAAAATTCACGCCGCAAAATTCACGCCGCTTTTTTGCTCTACTTCCTGTTTCGGCGTGACCAAAATCACTACTCCAATTTGACTTCAAAAATCATGAAAATGTGTGAACAGATCTTAAAAAAACATAGACGGAAGAATTCCGGAACTGACTCCAAGCATCAAAATTTCATTAAAAAACCTTAATTTCAGCTGAATTCATTACAATTCGAATTAAACCAATAACTCATTACCTCCCCAGGTATGATTTTAAAATTGGTGAAATTTAAGCCACTGTCACCAAGAGAAACAAAATGCAGCAAAATTATTATGCAAAATTATTGAAAACGTTTGGTAACGTTAAAGTTTCAAAATAAATACGATGGTCAAAATACTGAAAAAACTGACAGGGCTATCAATTGCCCTCAAATAACTCATTATTCTAATCTCAAAAAGATCGCGAAAGCGAACGGCAGATAAAACTTAATTTTTCAAAAAGAATGCTCAATTTTAAGAATCAGAAAACCACCACAACTAGATTTCCAATCACTTCAATCAAGACAAAAACAACACCTATATTCTTACTTGGTGTATATATTCAAGACAAACTTATTTCATTCTAATTCAAAAATTAAATGAATCATAGAAAAAACAGAAGCAACAGTATAATAATCAGAGGCAAAAAATCGTTAATAATACAGAGGCCTGAAAAAATGCAATAAATATTATTAAATCAAAATTTTGAGACGGTTTTCTAGCAAACTCTCAGTACTGCTTTATGTTGAATGAAATCAATTGCAAACCAACAAAAGGACGCAAATCTAAGAAAAAACTGAAATTAAAATTTTAATAACTGAAAAGATCAACATAATGAATTTAAAAGTAAATGCCAGGACAAAGCTAGAAAGATACAAACTAGAATGTGAAGAAAATGGACACAATGTAAATAACTGCTCCTTTGATTTTGACCGTATTCACTGCATTACGTAATTCAATACGCGAAAAACCCAATCAGTTGAAACAGTGGGTGAAGTAAGTCAGAAGCGCGAAAATCGAGACTTATATAAAACGAAAAACGTGATCAAAAGGTAAAAAGAAATAGAAAAACAGCAGGACAAGTCCTGACGTACAATTCAAAAAATTTTCATTGACTAAACAAAAAACTAGACCTAGAACGGACAGTCAGTGAAATGGGAAAACTATATTTTAAAAAAAATAGATCAAAAACGTAAAAAAACAGAAAATCAATATCAAAAATTCCGCATGTGAACAAAACCACTAGCGAGAGAGCTAAATTTTGTTCAAACACCGTTTTCGCACTTTACTTTAAAAAAAGAACGAAAAAATTCACGCCGCCAAATTCACGCCGCTTTTTTGCTCTACTTCCTGTTTCGGCGTGACCAAAATCACTACTCCAATTTGACTTCAAAAACCATAAAAATGTGTGAACAGATCTTAAAAAAACATAGACGGAAGAAATCCGGAACTGACTCCAAGCATCAAAATTTCATTAAAAAACCTTAATTTCAGCTGAATTCATTACAATTCGAATTAAACCAATAACTCATTACCTCCCCAGGTATGATTTTAAAATTGGTGAAATTTAAGCCACTGTCACCAAGAGAAACAAAATGCAGCAAAATTATTATGCAAAATTATTGAAAACGTTTGGTAACGTTAAAAAAGTTTCAAAATAAATACGATGGTCAAAATACTGAAAAAACTGACAGGGCTATCAATTGCCCTCAAATAACTCATTATTCTAATCTCAAAAAGATCGCGAAAGCGAACGGCAGATAAAACTTAATTTTTCAAAAAGAATGCTCAATTTTAAGAATCAGAAAACCACCACAACTAGATTTCCAATCACTTCAATCAAGACAAAAACAACACCTATATTCTTCCTTGGTGTATATATTCAAGACAAACTTATTTCATTCTAATTCAAAAATTAAATGAATCATAGAAAAAACAGAAGCAACAGTATAATAATCAAAGGCAAAAAATCGTTAATAATACAGAGGCCTGAAAAAATGCAATAAATATTATTGAATCAAATTTTTGGAGACGGTTTTCTAGCAAATTCTCAGTACTGCCTTATGTTGAATGAAATCAATTGCAAACCAAAGAAAGGACGCAAAAGAAGAAAAAGCTGAAATCATTGATATTTTAACAACTGAAAAGATCAACATAACGAATTAACAAGTAAATGCCAGGACAAAGCTAGAAAGATACAAACTAGAATGTGAAGAAAATGGACACAATTTAAATAACTGCTCTTTTGATTTTGACCGTATTCACTGCATTACGTAATTCAATACGCGAAAAACCCAATCAGTTGAAACAGTGGGTGAAGTAAGTCAGAAGCGCGAAAATCGAGACTTATATAAAACGAAAAACGTGATCAAAAGGTAAAAAGAAATAGAAAAACAGCAGGACAAGTCCTGACGTACAATTCAAAAAATTTTCATTGACTAAACAAAAAACTAGACCTAGAACGTACAATCAGTGAATTGGGGAAACCATATTTTAAAGAAATAGATCAAAAACATAAAAAAACAGAAAATCAAGGTCAAAAATTCCGCATGTGAACAAAACCACTAGCGAGAGAGAGCTAATTTTTGTTCAAACACCGTTTTCTCACTCTACTTTAAAAGGCCAAAAAAATTTCACGCCGCAAAACCACTCGCTTTTTCGCTCCACTTCCTGTTTCGGTGTGACCAAAATCAATACTCCAATTTGACTTTAAAACTGACGTGAAAAGGCCGAAAAAAGCGTGAACAGATCTTAAGACAGCGCCCTAACACAATTCAAATTCTTTGAATTGTAAACAGGAGCCTGCCTAAATAATAGCCGTTGAGAGGCTGACGGCTTCTTTTAAAATCCCAGACATTATAAATTTGCAAAAGAACACAGAACACTAAAAAAACATCTAACAATGGAGAATCGCTAAAATAGCTTATGATTACACCAAATATATTATATGTATAAGATGGTCAGAAATGCTCCAAAACGTGAAGTTAATTTTCATCATGATTTAGAGTAACAAGTTTACCAGAAAAAAAATAATTCAAGTCGCAAAACAGCTTCAAAAAAACCGAACATGAGCAAAAAATTTTGCTGGCTTGGTGGTTCATTTTTTTCACACCTTTCCTCCATTTGTTCTACTGATATCAAAAAAGTGGCATGATCAGAAAACCGCCTTCCGTTCTCCCTGCCCTTCAATTCGTTGAGCCGTTTCACTTAAACATCTAATTTTCACGTGCAGTATGCGGATACAAACTGTTTTAAATACACTAAAAAAACTATCGACTAAAAAGACAAAAGCATTCGGGTAAGGTTCAAACAAGAGAAAACAACAATCTTGAGTAAAAAAAAAATAACTGCAAATAGAAAATTTCAATTACTTT
This sequence comes from Convolutriloba macropyga, assembly GCF_964194025.1. NCBI lineage: Eukaryota > Metazoa > Xenacoelomorpha > Acoela > Convolutidae > Convolutriloba > Convolutriloba macropyga. Next base: position 60,725,526 of record NC_134468.1, read on the forward strand.
TTTGATAAAATATAAGTACATCAAACAAACGGATAGTCTTGTTTCATTCTAGAGACACTGAAATGCTCGCCAAAAATTATAAAAGCAATAATGTGAAAATTAAAAAAAAGCAAATAGAAAAAGGAAAAACAAGATTTAAGAAAAGACTAAAAAAAAACTCCGTTCTCAATAAAAAAAACGCCTGAATATTATTACTCTAGTCTACAAGAACCTTATAACAACCTAAAACTCGTCAAAGCGACATGAAAGCAAAAAAAATCGCTCGTTAAACAAACTTTTTTTCACGACTACATTTTTCGCTGTTTGAGAAGAAAGTAGGACGAAAAAACCATAACATCTCGTTTCTCTCAGCTTCGAATTTTTTCGCGAAAAACAACTTTCCGAAACCTAATTCACTGCTGAATTGACGTCTTTTTTCAGTAAATTAACAAAAAAACGAAGACTCCGGAGCCAGCTCGAAGTGAAAAACCATAAAACCATCTCGTTTCTCTCGTCTTCGAATTTTTTCCCGGAAACATTTTTTCGAAACTTAATTCACTGCTGAATTGACGTCTTTTTTCAGTAACTTAACAAAAAAAACGATGACTCCTGAGCCAGCTCGAAGTGAACTCAGACCACGACCACATTTAACTAACCATTCGAATCACCTATTTTCTTCATTAAACAACTCGTTTCCAAAAAGCAGAACGAATAAAACTAACACAATCAAATTACTAAATTTTTTAACAGAATTCGGTTAATTGACGATTAACTTGGTTAACATAAGAGTGGTTATCAATACAATAGATCAACAGTTTATGAATCCCATTTCATCAGCATTTTTGATTTTTTCACATGTAAAAAATTAGTTTTTATTCTCCCCACTTTGGTCAGGTAAGAAAAAAAGTAGAATTGCACAATAATGAGGCTCCCGTTTGCTGCAATCGTTTTGGCGACTCATCATAAAAGGACAAATCTGGACTCCTCTTATTCTGAATTGGTTAATGAATCTGGCCAAAAAGCGAGTCAAAATCATTGAGGCAGACCCTTTGATCATATCTGTCGACAATGATTGCAACAGTAATGGATCAACCATCTCCCATACGATCGGTCGAGCACCCAAAAAGCAAAATAGCCAACTAGGGAGCCCGTGCCAACAATGTTGCCGCTGATCCCCGAACAGGGGTAACTGACAAGGATTGCATCAGTTTACAGAAAGCTACAGACAACCCTTGCGCTAGGAAAGAACTGTTGTCACTTAACACAGCCAACCGCTTGAGTTTTCTAGAAGGTTGCCGATATTCCGCCAAGGACTTCAATTGCAAGCGGAACAAATGTGATTCCCATTTTTGCACAGTTATCGTCGTGGAGGCAAAATTTCCTTTCATCTGCCGAATCAAGCGCGTATCCTGCCTTTGTAGCCGCATTAGTGAGAGAGTTGGATTGCAGCGACGAAGTAACAGTTACAGCAAATTCAGCAGGTTTTCCCGCTTTCCAAGTCGGGACAATTATTAAATTGTTTTTATTTTGCATAAACCTCCACACGTTAGAACTCCAAACCAACTATTCTCAACAGACTTTATGATTCTGTCAGTCAATGAGCTGCTACATATAAAAAAACTGAATACGGATGTATAGCGACCAGATGTAAAGAAGAAACTTAGGAAAAAATTGACAATGTGGTTGCAATGATTGTTGTGCAAGACTGTATACAGTAACATACAAAATGTAACAAGATGTGACAAAAAAATTGATCTCAAAACAATTCTGATGACATGTGTTCAGGACATGCTAAACAAAACACTCTGAATATTTAAAAAGCCAATAACATAAAAAACACTTAGTACTTCCTATATTTAAAATATAATGTAGCCTATCAAATATTCAAGCGTGCCCAATTAGTAACATATCTCTTTAACCCCTCAGAATACGACTCTAAATTTTTACAATTGTACAAAAAAATTCTGAGAAATTAAGGAACCAGAAAAAAAATAAGGATAAAACATCAAATGTAGAACAAAAAGACAAAGTTAGACTTAATAAATTCTCTGAACCAAATAATACATAACCAGCAAATTGCCACAAAACAGCCACCGTTGACGCTCATCGGTATTGAGACACAGAAAAAGTGACAACAAAAATGGTTTAAAGTGTCAAAAAGTGTTCTACATTGGTCTACAGTCTCAATTAAATACTTAAACCATACTGAATTCAGTTGCTTAACTAAGGGCTTTTAGGCTTAATACTCATGTCAGCGAGTAATAGCTCTAATGAACTTTGATAACCCAATGAATTTAATGACCGGGCTTTATCGGTTAATCCCGTCTTTGAATTTGCTGTTTTGACCTCGACCGTGTTCACTATATTGCGTGACTTGAGTGACTTATGTAAAACGGAAAACGTGAACGAAAGTTAAAGTGAATAAAAAAGGAGAACCTTAAAACCACCAGTTGAGGCCTTGACGGTGGCTATTAAAAACAAAAACCTGATTCCCCATCAAGTGAAATAATCCGAAAAAAATGACACACTAACAGCTACCCAAAAACTCTATGCTCTATGAAAACTCAAAAAAGTACAAAAACTTTCAGCGTAAAACTTACTACAAAAATTCGCGAAAAAACGCTTTTGAGATGGAAACTCACTGATAATGATATGCAATTATAAAATTTGTTTTTATGTGTCAAAAGTGTTCTACATTGATCTGCAGTTTCAGTTAAATAATTAAATCATACTGAATTCAGTTGATAAATCAAGGGCTATCCAGCTTAATAATCATGGCAGCTAGCAATCGCTCTAATGAACTTCGATAACCTATTGAATTACGATTTAATGATAGGGCTTTATCATTTAATCCAGTCTTCAATTTTGCTCTTTTGAACTTGTCCATGCTCACTTTATTGCGTATTTCAATGACTGAAAGAGATTAAAATCCAATCGGTTGAAACAGTGGTTGAAGTCAGTCAGGATTCAAAACGTCACTCATGTAAAATGAAAAACGTGAGCGGAAGTTAAAGCGAATTAAAAAAGACGAGCCTAAAAAGTTGACGCCTCGACGGTGGCTATTAACAACATAAAACTCATTCACATCAAGTGAGACAATTTTAAAAACAATAGAAACACTAACAGCTACCCCAAAACTCTATGCTCTATGAAACCTCAAAAACAGTACAAAAACTACAAAAACTGTCAGCGTAAATATAACTGCAAAAATTTGAGAAAAATGCGTTTAGGATGAAGCTCACAGATAATGCTATGAAAATATGACAAAATTTGTTTCAAAGTTTTCTACCTTGATCTGCAAATTCAGCTTAAAACTTAAATCATACTGAATTCAGTTTCTAAATTATGGGCTATCAAGCTTAATAATCACAGCAACTAGCAATTGCTCTAATGAACTTTGATAATCTAATGAATTAAGATTTAGAGACCGGGCTTTGTCGGTTATTGCCGTCTTTAATTTTGCTATTTTGACCTTGACCATGTTTACTATAATGCGTAAATCAATGACTGAAAGATTTTAAAAGCCATTCGGTTGAAACAGCGGATAAGGTCCGTCAGGAGTCAAACGTGACTTATTCAAAGCGAAAAACGTGAACGGAAGTTAAACCGAATTAAAAAAGCAGAATCCGAATAATAGCAGTTGAGAACTTGACAGTGGCTATTAAAACCTGATTGCAATCAAGTGAAATGTTTCCATAAATAACAAAGAATAACTACTACAACAACACTCTCTATGAAAACTCAATAATAGCGAAAACTTAAAATTAGATTGTACAATTAACTTCTAAAGATTTGTGAAAAATGCTTTTGGTATGAAACGTAAGAACTAAAACTATAAAAATGCCGCACGTGATCAAAAAAATATGCTCGCTTTGCAACAATTTCTTATTTTCTGGTTCTCAATTTCAATATATATCCCTATTTTTACACTCTCTCAAACCATTGTATAAACAAAACCACCCTTAATATTTTCTCTCCTTTTGAACTTTGCTCAGATTGACCAAAACACTTTTATTTTCGCGCAGCGTAAGACATTACATCCAGTAGAAAGATTTTAAATTAACCTCACTATTACTGATCTTTGGTTCATAAACATAGCTGACAAGTTGCTAGAAAATAGCCGCCTTTGACCCGCTCGACGCACATTGGGATTGAAACAGAAAAAAAGAAATTGCAAACAGAAAAAAGACATTTTCACTTTTTGTCGAAGTGTTCTCATTTGGCGTGCATATTCTTCAATTTCGGTTAGATTCTAGAACTATGCTTAAATTTGCCTCTAAAGTGAAAGCCACTAAATATAATACTAATACCAGCTAGCAATCGCCCTAATGAAACCTAAAGCACGATGACTTGAAGTTTCCTTTTGACTTCCCGTTTTTGTTTTTGCTCTTTCGATCTTGATAGGATTCACTCATTGGATTTCGCAATGGGATTTCGCAATTGGATTTCGCAACGGGAAGTCAAAAGGAAACTTCAATTGGATTCACTCATTGGATTTCGCAATTGGATTTCGCAACGGGAAGTCAAAAGGAAAGTTCAGTTTATCGTGTTTTAGGTAATCAAAGTTCATTAGAGGGATTGCTAACTGCTATTAGTATTAAGCCTTCAATTTTTAAGCTAAATTAAGCATATTTTAAACATCTAACCGAAAGGGAAAAATTTGCACGCCAAATAAGAACACTGACACCTAAAAAATTGTCATTTCCTATTTTCTGTCTTGAATTTCTATGTTCTATTTTTTTCCGTTTCAATCCCGATGTGCGTCAAGCGGGTCAAAGGCCGCTATTTTCCGGCAACTTGTCAGCTATGTTTATGAACCGAAGATCAGTAATAGTGAGCTCAATTTCAAATCTTTCTACAGGATGTAAACTCTGACGCTGCGCGCAAAAATAAAAGTTTTGGTGAATCTGCTGAGCAAAATTCAGAAGCAGAGAAAATATTAAGAGTGGTTCTGTTTATACAATGGTTTGAGAGAGAGTGAAAAAAAGAGATATATTGAGATTGAAAGCGAGAAAACTAGAAAAAGGTTTTGCGAAGCCAGCAGATTCTTTTCTTGTGTGGCATTTATATAGTACCGTACGTGAGTTTTAGTTCGTACGTTTCATCCCACAACCATTTTTCAGAAATTTTTAGAAGTTAATTAAACAATCTAATTTTAAGTTTTCGCTATTATAGAGTTTCCATAGAGAGTCTTGTTAGCAGTTATTCTTTCTGTTATTTTTGGAAACATTTCACTTGATGGCAATCAGTTTTATGTTGTTAATAGCCACCGTCAAGTTCTCAACTGCTATAATTCGGACTCTTGCTTTTTAAATTCGCTTTAACTTCCGTTCAAGTTTTTTGCTTTACATAAGTCACGTTTGACTCCTAACGGACCTCACCCACTTTTTCAGCCAAATGGCTTATAAAATCTTTCATTCATTGAGTTACGCAATATAGTAAACATGCTCAAGTTCAAAAGAGTAAAAATTAAAGAGGGGATTTTAACCGATAAACGCCGGTCTCTAAATCATAATTCATTAGGTTATCAAAGATCATTAGATCAATTGTTAGTTGCCATGACTGTTAAGCTTGATAGCCCGTAGTTTAGCAACTGAATTCAGTATAATTTTAGTTTTAAGCTGAAACTGCAGACCTATGTAGAAAACTTTGACTTTTTGAAACAAATTTTGTCAATTTGATAGCAGTATCTGTGAGTTTTTATCCCAAATGCATTTTTTTGCAAATTTTTGTAGTTAATTACGCTGACAGTTTTTGTACCATTTTTGAGTTTTCATAGAGCATAGAGTTTTGGGGTAGCTGTTAGTGTTTCTATTGTTTTTAAAATTGTCTCACTTGATGTGAATGAGTTTTATGTTGTTAATAGCCACCGTCGAGGCGTCAACTTTTTAGGCTCGTCTTTTTTAATTCGCTTTAACTTCCGCTCACGTTTTTCATTTTACATGAGTCACGTTTGACTCCTGACTGACTTCAACCACTGTTTCAACCGATTGGATTTTAATCTCTTTCATTCATTGAAATACGCAATAAAGTGAGCATGGACAAGTTCAAAAGAGCAAAATTGAAGACTGGATTAAATGATAAAGCCCTATCATTAAATCGTAATTCATTAGGTTATCAAAGTTCATTAGAGCGATTGCTAGCTGCCATGATTATTAAGCTGGATAGCCCTTGATTTATCAACTGAATTCAGTATGATTTAATTATTTAACTGAGACTGCAGACCAATGTAGAACACTTTTGACACTTGAAAACAAATTTTATAATTGCATATCATTATCAGTGAGTTTCCATCTCAAAAGCGTTTTTTCGCGAATTTTTGTAGTTAGTTTTACGCTGAAAGTTTTTGTAGTTTTTTGAGTTTTCATAGAGCATAGAGTTTTTGGGTAGCTGTTAGTGTGTCATTTTTTTCGAATTATTTCACTTGATGGGGAATCAGTTTTAAGTTGATAAAAGCCACCGTCGAGGCTTCAACTGTTTTTTAGTCTCTTCTCTTGTAATTCGCTTTAACTTCCGCTCACGTTTTTCGTTTTACAGTTGTCGAGCCGTCAACTGTTTTTCAAAAAAACTGCCTATATAATAGCTGCTGAGAGGATGAATACGGCTATTAAAAGGTAAACCGGTAACATCCGATTAATTGCGCTCGAGCGAAGTGCGGTATCAATCTGATTTAGAGGGGAGTATAGATTAGAAATGTTTCGTGTGTGCAAAAAACGTCCCCACAGGGGGTTCCGATATCCTGACTACCAAGTTGACATCGTAATCATTCAGCTACAATGCTTCTGAGTTCATTTCGCTGCAAACCGCTTTTAATAACAAATTTTAGTTAAGAACGAGAGAAAAATAGTTCACTAAGAAATTGGGAACTAAAATGTGAAAAAAACAATTGAGATTGTGACCTCATATGGACGTATTAGGGGGGGAACAGTGCGCGGAGGGGGTGCGGGCAATAGCGGGGGGATGGTCAACAGTGAAGGGATCTTCAACCTCTAAGAACAGCCCTTCACGCGATAAGTATAAGTCTCCAAAACACTTTGAGTAGAAACAGAGCTGAAAGGCTCTAAGAGCACTTAATGCCCGCTGGGCGCTACCTTTTTATCCCGTTTTTGAGGACGAAAAGTCAAAAGCGTCAGACGAAAATTCGGTCAAGCGAAAAATCGCATAAAAACCGACAGGACTAATATTATTGCTGCAAACATTGTTTGAAAGCAATTAAACACTACTAGCAAGCCCGCAAAAACATAAGAAAATCATTTACACGAATATGGGGTTCAAAAGAAGTTCAGGTTTCTGTTTCGCAACGACTCGGGCTCGAAGACATACCCCTCGCTTAACAGCCATAGGTCTCACCACTTACGCTAAATATGCGTATTGCACTTGTCCTTTACTCTTTCTACAGCAAATTTCTTGACAATGGCGTTTTTGACTCCATAGTTTTTGCTAAACCGAATGCTTAATGAGCGCAAAAAATGTGCAGAGGAGTTTAAATATGATGGCAAAGCGCGTCTCAAAACGCAATTATTATGCTCTATGCTGCATGATTAAGGACCCCTAAAACATGTTACGACAGGAGCAGTGTTAAAGATTGTGCTCAATTGTGACTAATGTTTAATATAATAAAGGAAGACAATACGATTAAAACTGGTCAAAACTTAGCTTAGCAATTTTATGGATAATGGTATTAGAACCGAAATCAACAGCTATAAAATAAAACTCAACCTGTGGTTATCCTATGATGACAGAGAAAACTGTTTGATTTTTCCAATTCAGTGTGTTTGAAGCTCTTGGTGTATTCTGTTTTGGCGTCCCGTTACTTGGGGTGACCATTTGCTCAACTGGTTTTCTTGATCATTAAATTTGAGAAGAGAAAAAATACAGAAGTAAAGAAAAGGAAAGAAAGAGAGAAACGGAACGGGGGAAAGAGAAGAAAGGAGAGAGGACGAAACACACACACAGAGAGCGAGCGAGAGAGAAAGAGAGAGAGAGAGAGAGAGAGAGAGAGAGAGAAAGAGCAAGAAAGAAAGAGCAAGAAAAATGATTCCTCTAAAATTCGTTTAGGGTCAGCAATAGTAACTGGAAAACCCCAGTAGTTTACAAAAAACCATCTTTCAAAGATTTGAAATGAAAAAAAAACAAAGAACAGACGAAGCGAATGGAAAGAAGAATTATTACAAAGAGAAAACAATTGCCATTTTTAATCCCCCAAAAACACACACGGGAACATGGTGTTGATTAGCAATTCTAGTGCTACAAAAAGGAAGGTACCCGACATGCGTTCGAACCCTCAACCCTCAGAATAGCAGTCCTCCATCTTACCAACTCCACTATAAACATTACACTCGACCCTTTCTCACAATCGCTTTTATTTTTCTCAATAAACATATTTCGTTTACAATAAGAACTTAAAACTCAGCTCGGGAGCAATTAAAAAAGTAAATCCTCCCTCTGGGCGAGCATACGTTCAAGCCCTCTTAGCCTCGTGGTAACTGCACATGACTAACAGTCTTTTGTCCTAGGTTGGGTTCTTGCCCATCTACTTTGAGCCTTTCAGGTCATTGACCTCTCTTGATATGTTCGCTTAACCATGCTTCTCAATGCGGCTCTTAAACATGCGCTTCGACAGGCCCCTTAAACATGCAAAAATTTTGTCCCATTTTAGAGCTCACGCGTTTAATATATAGGACTCCACAAAATGACACATTTTGTGGAATCGGGCGACTAATAAGTGGACCTAGATTCAGCAAAATGTTTTCGACAAAATGGGCGAACTACTAATTTTCCGATGCCAGGGGAGCTGGCTCGTAATGAACTGTGGGTCAGTAAATAGATACTTAACAATATATCATCCTACAGCAGTAACAAAGTTATCAGCTAGAGCTCCTTTAAACAATATTTTGAGTTTTACACAACCAGAAACATTTTGGGCATTAAAATATTCAGCGTCTACGCCAGATTTGCAATGTAAGGAAGCAACAGCATTAGACTCAAAATTTTGCAGTCAAACTTACGATGATGCCCGAGCAGAGATTGATGACTTCTTCGTCGGTGGATTGGATGAGGATGCCACTGAGAGTGTTAATGTAGCTCTCTGAGATCACTTTAATGTCACACTTCCACAGTGCATGTATCACTGCCTCCGGTGTAATTTTGGATGCTTTGAAGAACACCTCTGAAAAGAGTCAATTCAGTTCACTTGCAATTCTGAGAAAAGAGAAAGATTCACATCTCGGATCAGGATTCACATCTCAGATCAGGATTCACATCTCGTAAAACCAAGTTATCGCAGGCAAATAATCAATGAATGCATGACATACAAAACTGAGCGTAGCTTAATTTTCTTAATCTGATTTTCATAAAATTTTTCAGAAAATGGTTCTAGAAAATTCTTTTAAAAAAACCTCCTTTTGTTAACGAGTGTAAACAGTCCGTAACCGTTTAGCCCCCCAATCCTTCCCCTTGTTATTTAGTTCAAATTTGTTGAGTTCATATTCATAATCGCTGTAAAAGTCATATCTTTAACTTTGATTTTTCATGACTTTCAATGCCAAACCTTTTTACTCATTATCATACATGAGTTTCATCGTGCCACACTTAACTTTGATAGTAAATGCGGGTATAAACCACACCTTTGTAAGCTATTATTTAACAAGCATACAAGCTTATAGAATAACATACAGCAAAATAAACTCTTGAAAACCAGTCGTTGTCTCTGAAAGCGGATCAGACTAAAGAAAAGATAACAAAATTTTGGCGCATCCTAGGTTTTAAAACCGAACCATCGACTCACAATACAGAGACAACTTAAAATTTCTGACTTGTAGTTTTTCACTAACACCTTAAAAAATCCCACCACCTAGCTGAATTAAACGTGCTATAGATTTTTTCCATCTGATATTTTAGCACTTCAAATTTCTAGGCTGTCAGGCTTTCTAAGTAAGTTACAGTTCGATGTCCGAACATTATGATGCAATCCGCTCAATGCAGTTCTCTAGTCCATGCGGCTAGAGGTCCCACATTTGCTAATAAGATTGACTGGGGCCTGAGCGGGTGAGGCTGTGGATTCTCTTTTGAACCAACGCATAGGCTGACGACGGGGATAGTCGAACATATACATAGGTAGCAAAGCCTGATCTTTCTTAGATTATAGCACGTTCTAGTTCAGCTAAAACTCTCTGACCCTAAGTCTAGCGAAAGAGCATTTAAAATTTCAGGGTTTGATTAAGCCCTTCTTACATTCAAACAGATACTCTAGCTGATTCTGATTTACAGTTTTGCACCTGCTGACACGCAAGTGCAAAAGTTTTTGTTTCTAGGCACAAAACTTTCTAAAAGGTAAAACAGTATCCTCCCCAGGATAGGGTGTTTCTTTGCGACCGTGATCAGACAAAACCCTCGCCCAGCGCAAAGCGTGCATAATATAATTTAATAAAAAAAAACAGCATTCAAGCAAGATTTGGTAAAACAAGACAACCAAACCATTAATAGCTGTCCACAACAGCAGTATAAATAGCATTCAAGTTATTTTTAGATACAAAAAAAACAATTAATAAGCGTTCAAACAACATTTTAAGTGCTAACTAAAAGTGCAGTGACTCATAACACTCATAGTGCAATAATTGTTTTTTGTGAATGTCATCGTGCAACCATAAACAAAGTAACCATTAACCAATGAGAAAAGCCAGAACCATGTCAAGCAAAACCAAAACAAAGTCAACCTCCAAGGCTCAACTCATGCAACTCTTGAAGTTCAAAGTCATTGAGTGGGAAGCAGAACAAGACCTACTCGACGAACAAATGCAACAAACAGAAGCAGCAACAGACCTCCAAGAGCTCGTTGACGAACTTTGACAGCAAAAAGCGGAGCTTGATCGCATGTGTAACGAACTCATAGAACAGCAGTTGACACAAGAGTTCGACACTGTTGCTGCAGAGTCTGCACGGAGAAATTGCAAATGGCTGAGAACCAAACAAAAAGTCAGATTGCTTCATGGGTCAAACCATCCAGAGTTCATCTCTTCCGACACCTCCTCGGAAGAGCCCAACAAAATACGCAGCAAGGTGGTTGTTTCAGGAAGCAGACGTAAACAACCAAGCGGAATGAGACGTAAAACGCCAATGCAAAATGCAGGTGAAAACGCTGAGAGCTGGGATGAGGTGTTCAGTTCTGATGACCATGATGGTGTACCGTTCAAAAACAGTCATCGTGATCTTCAAAAAGAAAGAACAAGTGTAGAAAAATACAATGCTCAGCAACAGAAACCAAAAGAGAACAGTGCAATACAGGAGCATCACAGCTTCAGTGAAGGTGCGAAACAGGTTCAGAGTTGCCCGATTGTTGATGTGAATGTTCCAAATCAAGGTTTTGCTACCCTCAATATTTCTAGCGATCAACCATCAGACACTGTGTACTGGAATTCCGGTACAGCAACCGGATTTCAACATCAGGCAATGCCTGACAATTTCACTCAAACTTTTGCAGACAATCACTATCCGCGGGATCAGCAGCAGTCACGTCATTTGCTCGGTAGTCAAATGGATCACTCATTCCCAGAGACAAACAAAATGATGAACGCTCCCAACGGCGAGTCCAACCGTCACTTCAATTTCATGCCACAACAATTTTCTGAGCAACAGTTCCAACAACGACCCCACAGTTCTGAATGGACCAACCATCAAGTGATGATGAATGCGTTCAGTCTACCAAAGATTAGTCTTCACCATTTCTCAGGCGATCCTTTGATGTGGCATCAATGGTACAGCTTTTTCAAGTCAACCATTCACGACAATCCAGCTCTTTCAACTGTTCAGAAAATGACATACTTGCAAAACTCGGTAACTCACAAAGCAAAAGACTTCATCTGTGGATACTCTTACAACGGAGACTTCTATGAGGAGGCCCTTCAGGAACTTATCAGAAAGTTTGGAAAGCCGCAGCATGTTGTGAGTGCGTACCTCACACAACTTGAACAATGGCCTAGGACCAGAATGGATGATCCCAGCAGCTTTGTAAGTTTTGCGTCCTTCCTCAGACGTTTGGTACAGACCTTTCGACTTCACCATTTTGAATCGGACCTGAAGGATTCTGCGGTAGTTAAAGTTGCCAGGGAGATTTTGACAACACCAATGACGATTCGCTGGAATCAACATGTAAGGAGCATGAGAATAGGGCAGCCAAATCTGGCTGACTTTGCAGATTGGATAAGCACATATGCAGAGGCTTGCGAGGATGTCTCTCCACAAAGACCACAGAGAACAGACTGGGTTGAACGGCCTTCCCAAGGCCAGAAACACTCCAACATAGTTCTTCAAGCCAGCTCAAATTGTCAACTATGCTCTGGGGATCACAACCTTGGTCGCTGCAAAGAATACCTGAGCAAGTCTGTAGCTGACCGTCAGCAATTGGTGAGGCATCACAACTTGTGTGTCAATTGCTTGAAGAGACATGAGAGTGGATTTTGCAAATCAAAGATTCGATGTTTTGTAGACAGATGCAATGGGTTTCATCATTCAACTCTCCATCGAGACGACTTCAGGACTTGGCAGAGAAGTGATTTCCAAGCAACGAGTAAAGGGGGATTTCAATCCAGGAACAACCCGGTGCAGTCAAACTACGGTAGAAACTTCAACCATACAACTTCTCAGCTTTCGTCAACAACCAGTAACACGCCAAATACCAACAACAGAAGGGGATACAATCAAAACAGTTTCAACCCTCGTAATCCAAGCTATGGAAACAACAACTCGCATCAAACTACCAATCAGCAGCACATCAATCCCAAGCAAACTAATGACAGAAGTAACACTCACTTTCAATCAGTGACTAGCAACGAACTGAATGATGATTCATCAAAACTTCCACGGGTGCAAAACCACACTTGTAGCAGAAATCGGGATCCCACATGGGTCAGAGCTTTTATTCAACTACAGGCAATACCAGTCACGCTTTTCTACAAAGACTTCAACATAGAGATCTATGTACTTTTGGACAGTGGAAGTGATAATACACAGATCACACAAAACATTGCTGATGCTCTTCGGATTAGAGTCCCCAAAGATATAGAACTTCCTCTAGCTTCGCTACATGGGGAGCACACAGTGACAACAGCTGATGTCATGATTGGAATTGGTTCACTTCACAGCTCAAAACCGGTGACAAGTCTTCCTGTGTACGCAACCTCCATTGAGCAGTTCCAGATGCCAATTGTACCCGCAGAAATGTTGAATAGACTTTGTAGAGACCACGATCATTTGGCAGAAATCAACTTCCCACAAACTCGTGACAACAAAATTGTAATACTCATAGGGGCAGATGCTTTTCTGGCTACTGTTCCAAGACAATTCACTACCGGCAAACCAGGAACACCCTACGGAGTCAACACACTGTTAGGATGGACTTTGACAGGCCCTGTGCCACAAGAGTACTTTCAATCAAACCATAAAGGAAGCAGCAACCACAACATCACTCTTTTCAACCATCTCAAGCGAGGTAGTGACGACCCGGACGAAAATCTTCTACATCTTTTTTGGACCTTTGAAGGTGTCAACTTTAGTCAGGGTTCTACGAAGGGACACAATGAAGAAGACCAGAAGGCAATAAAGACTTTGGAAGAGACCACACATCACAACGGGGAAAGATATGAGATTGGACTCCCTTGGCGAGAAAACGTCACGCTACCCAACAACTACTTCATGGCAAGGGTTCAGTGGCACGCCCTGCAGAAGCGATTAGAGAGAGACAACCAACTGAAACAGAGATATATGACCACTATCTTTGATGATATGGATAAGGGATACATAGCAGCTGTTACGAACCAGGATGCAAAGAACATTTGGTACCTACCGCATCATCCCGTCATCAACAAGCAAAAACCAGACAAGATAAGACGAGTGACAAATGCAGCCTCAAAATACAAAGGGGTTTCTTTGAACGATGCACTGCTAACGGGACCGGACCTTTAGTGCAATCTACATGGACTTCTACGGTTTCGTCAGTACAAGGTTGCAGTAACAGCAGACATAGAGGCTATGTTCATGCAAGTTGGAATCAGAGAAGAAGACCAAGATGCTCTCCGTTTTTTGTGGAGCGACAATGGTCAGGAGAGGACATCCAAATACCAACGACTCATTTTTGGAGCAACATGTTCTCCTGCCTGCGCAATTTTTGTTCTGCAAAAGTGCGCCAACGATAACAGACAAGAACACCCAAAAATCTTTGACTCAAACACAAAACAATTCTACATGGATGACTTCATTCAAACATTCTCAACAGAGGAAGAGGCAGCAAATACAGCGACTGAGCTGAAACATGTTCTCAAAACAGGGGGATTCAACCTCACCAAGTTTCTCAGCAATAACCCTGCTGTGCTGGAAAAGATTCCAGAGGAAGACAGAATTGGAGTTCTAAAGTTACAAAGGATACTTGGTCAAACATGGAACCCTGAATCCGATCAACTTCTTTTTGCGAAACCCAAACTGAGCTATGAAAGAGAGAATATCACACAGAGAAAGCTTCTCTCAATGGCTGCTTCTTTGTTTGATCCCATTGGAATAATCTCGCCTTTTGCAATTCGACTGAGATGCATCTTGCAAAAAGTCGTCAAACAAGGACACAATTGGGACCAGCTACTATCAAAGGAACATAACGACGAAATTCAGCAATGGATGGAAGACTTCGAGAATATGCCTTCAATTCAAATCCCCAGATGTTTAGTTCCCAACGTCGATGGAACTCACGAGTTGCACACCTTCACAGACGCTTCACTTTCAGCAGTATCAGCAGTGGTGTACCTGAGGACAATCTCCGCTGACGGCTCAATAGCTACCCACTACGTCATCAGCAAGTCCAAGGTGGCACCAATCACACAGATGAGCATTCCCAAATTGGAGCTCGAAGCAGCTACACTGGGAGCAGAACTAGCAGGCTTCTGTGAGACCGAGATGACAATAGATGTGAAGAGCAAAAAATTTTGGACCGACAGCACAGCAGTACTCAGCTGGATCAAATCAAAGGATCGACAGAAGATGTACATCGCAAATAGGCTCAACAAAATTGCTGAGAACTCAAACAAAGACGACCGGCGACACGTACCAGGAAAAAAGAACCCGGCTGATCATGGTACCAGAGGTCTAGCTCCATGCGATCTTCAAAAATTGTGGATAACAGCACCTTCTTTCCTGATCAAACCTGAGAGCGAGCGGACATTCTCCGGTGACAAAACAGCTCAAACATACGCCACTTAAGTTGATGTCAAAAACAGTGATAAACCGTTGGTAGATCCAAACAGATTTTCAAATTGGCCTAGACTCCTTGGCACACTTAGAACAGTGTTTCGAGCAGTGCGCGTACTGAAGAGGTTGATCAAACGCGACATACCTTGCGACTTGGACGACTTCGCGGCTGACGAAAACAAGGCTCGGAGCTTTCTCTTGAGGATATCTCAGTCCACACACTTCAAGGACACAGTTTCTCGACTTCAAAGTGGACTACCCCTAGACAAGAAGGACAAACTATTACCATATACACCCTTTCTGGATAGCGACGGACTACTCAGGGTTGAGGGACGAATTCAAAAATCTGGATTGCCTTTTCAGAGCAAACATCCGGTGATACTCCACAGCAAGTGCAGAGTTGCCAAACTGCTTATTGAGGAAGCACATCACGACTGCGGGCACCATGGAATTGAACATGTTCGTGCACATATCCAAGCAACGTTCATGATAGTTGGAATCCGCAGAGCTCTAAGAACTTTAGGGAAGTACTGCTTCATCTGCAGACGCTGGCGAGCAGACAATGTCAGACCGAAGATGGCTCCTCTACCAAAATTTCGCTTTCCGGAGCACTCCAAACTCTACCCATTTGTGAATACTGGAATGGACATGTTCGGTCCCTTTCACATTGAAAAATCCAGAACCCAGACAGAACTCAATTATGTCTGCATGTTTGCATGCTTGGTCACACGAGCAGTACACTTGGAAGTTTGTGAGGACCTCTCTACTGACTGTCTACTAATGGCTATTCGACGTTTTGTATCCAGACGAGGATACCCTGATGTCATTGTTTCGGACAACTGGAAAAACTTTGTTGGAGCTAACCAGGCAATGAAACTCAATTTTCAGGAAAACTACAAACCAGACAACAATTACATACGTCTCCAGCTGGCCCAACAGAACATCCAGTGGACGTTCAACCCACCTCTGGCACCGCACTTCGGAGGGGTTTGGGAACGACTCATCCAGTCGGCTAAACGAAGCCTACTTGTTGTCCTCGGAAGCCGCCGACTAAACTTTTCAGTCTTCCATACAGTCGTAGCGGAGGCAGAAGGAATTCTTAATTCACGCCCACTGACGCATGTTGGGAGCACTTTGACTGACGAGGAACCATTAACACCGAATCATTTCCTGATGAGAAGACGACACTTCTGCCTAAAACCTCTGGCAAACAACAGAACCCGGTTTTCAATTAAAGACTTCAAGGAGTCACAGACCCTTTTGGACCACTATTGGTCTCGTCTTCTCAAAGAATTTGTACCGGAACTTAACAGACGGACAAAATGGCAGCAGGCCAACGCTGAGCTCAAGGAAGACGATGTTGTTTGGCTCTACAAAGATTTTACACCCCGAGGAATTTGGCCCATTGGTCGGATCGTCAAAGCACATGTGAGTAGAGATGGAGTGGCAAGAAGCTTCGACATCAAGACCAGTACTGGCATGGTGCAACGTCCCGCAGTGAGATTGGGCAAGGTGTTTGAAACTGACAATGATTCTTCTTCTTCGTTGGCCGCGGAGGGTGAATGAATACTCCTTCAATTATGTCAAATTGATGCATAAAACTCACTTAAGCGGAAACTATTGAGGCAGTAAATTTGAATTTCTGATGTCAATTATTTTGTTCTTTTCTGATAAATTTATTTGCTAAGTTTTGTTGTTGCTTGCCGGAGTGTAAACGGTCCGTAACCGTTTAGCCCCCCAATCCTTCCCCTTGTTATTTAGTTCAAATTTGTTGAGTTCATATTCATAATCGCTGTAAAAGTCATATCTTTAACTTTGATTTTTCATGACTTTCAATGCCAAACCTTTTTACTCATTATCATACATGAGTTTCATCGTGCCACACTTAACTTTGATAGTAAATGCGGGTATAAACCACACCTTTGTAAGCTATTATTTAACAAGCATACAAGCTTATAGAATAACATACAGCAAAATAAACGCTTGAAAACCAGTCGTTGTCTCTGAAAGCGGATCAGACTAAAGAAAAGATAACAACGAGCGTTAAACCCTCAACCACAGAAAACCGTAACGCCTCTTGAAGTCGTAAAACGACACTCGAACAATACTCCTCTCTGAGTCGTAGAAAAGAAGGCTCCTTAAAAATAGCCTTGAGAGGTTGACGGCGGCTACTAAACACAAACTGAAAGTAGGAATGTAATTACCAATGACACATGAGCAAAAATGTGTTCCCAATGAACAACCCTGTTACAAGGTAGATGCTCCAGATTTAGAATATTGGAGTACTTAACTCTAGGACTCAGTTAATGCGCACTCCAATCATCTTCAAAAGTCATGGTAACTTAAAAAACTACAAGTTAGTACAGACAATTTTTTCGAGTCACTTAATTAAAAAACCTGTCGCACAGTTGACACAAATGCTGGGGCAAATGGGGGCGAAAATAACGTCACGCACACAAATTAAACTGCACAGCATTAGAAGCCAGTGATAAAGAAGAAGTCAAACGGTCGCAAGAATCATCGATGGAGACGAAAAACAATAAACTCAAACCCTTACTAACAGCACACAAAATAACATTACAGAACAAAACATCTACTGAAGATTCCATTTAGTAACAACTGAGCAAAAAATTAATCAATAAGCCAAAAAGAAATCAACAGAAATTTTCCTAATTGAAAGCAGTCAAAACAATAGCAGTGAAATCTAGAAATCAATAGCAGTGAAATCAAAACAATAATTAGATTCATTTAAGCTTCATTAGCAACTGATGAGAAGTGTCATTAAAGAGACTAAGCAATGAGTCAACAAAAAACAAATACAGCGAGAACTACTATCAATAAACTAAACAACTTACTAACAGTACGCAAAACAAATTTAGAACCCAAAAACATCTAATGATTCCATTAAGGCACGCTTAGAAATTCTTTGAAAATTTTCAAATAGTGTCTTAGTCAATAAAGACATGAGTTATACATGAACTCTAGAAGGACAGGTGAGGTCATTATTTCAGGGGCTGTCGCCTAGTTAAAATTTTTCTTCACGGGCGCAAAAACATCACACAAAGTTCGGGTTTGAACCCCGACCTCATGAGTCCGATTCTATCACCTCGACGGGGCATTACCCACTTGGCTATCAGGGCCTTGTCATCGTCTTTCTAATAATCGATTTTGTTTGAACAACAAACTTTACTTCGGAATAAGAGCAATTGAAATCACTCGAGAACTCCAGAAGAAAAGCGCATAAAAGGTCAAGCGAAGAATTTGCATAAAAAAGACCAACACCTTTACAATAATTGCTACGAACTTCGTTCGAGAGCAATTAAAAACTTTATCCGCCAAAATGTGTCATTATAAAGGGCTAATTGGACATTTTCATTTAGACGAATTAATACAACTGCAGCAAAAGCAATATCAAAAAATAAAATTAAAAAAATGAGAAAAAGTTGTAAAAACAATCAGATATGAACTGATAATACTTCATTTCCACTATTATGCTTTATAAGAAAACGAAGACAGTCATTAAAACGAATACGTGACGGCAAAAAAATGCCCGCAAATTTGTGAATAGCTACCGTTGAACCCACTGACCAATGTTGGGAGTGAAACTTAGGGAGAAAAAGGAGAAATTAAATTAACTAGCCTACGTGTCCAAGAAAGATCTAATTTAGTTCGTAGTTTTAATAGATTTGATACACATGGCGAATTCAGCCTATACAAAGGAGGACAATAAACTTAATGCCACTAACCGTTAGCAGTGTGTTCGAGGGAACTCTGATAATTTAATGCACTAAGTCAAGTCTTTAAACATTAGGTCTTAATGCCCGGCTTCATTGGTTATCTCAATTCTTTTGGTTTTGCTTGTTAACCCTGAACGTATTGGACTAAAACAGTTAAGAACTTTACTTTAAGTTTAATTCTGTTGTAACAGGGAGTGAGGTAAGACAGAATCTCAAACATACCCGGCACATTGCCGGAAAATAGCCGCCGTTGATTCCCATAACTCTATTGGGAATGAAAGAAAAGAAAATATCAACAAAAATTGATTTTTGTATAACATTTTTAAGTGCGATTTATTTTGATAATATTTTTTAATTGAACATACTCCTGTCTCTCAGTGCAAAGTTACAGGGGATAGTATCAATACCAATAAGCATTATACATAGTAACTAAAACTTATGAGAACAAAGTTCAAGTACCGGGCATCTAAAAATGTGCTTTATGGGTTTATTCCGTTTCTATTTCTGACTTCAATTTTTTATTCTGACTCTGTTCATTTTGAATTGCTTTGCTGACGAGCAGATCTACCTTGAATTACTCTACCTGACGAGCAGATCAATTGAACAATGCCAGCCAGAACAAAAACAAGCTCATCTAAAAAAATTGAAACTATAAGAATCAAAACTAAACAAAAATATACTCATTGCTATAACTCTTGAAGCTTTTAAACCTAAGGCAAAATTTTTTCCCTCTAAAAATAACAATTTCAAAAATATGTTTAAAACCAATTTTTGTTTCCGAAATCAGCCCAGTATTATATCTTCAAGACCTGAAAATATTCATTGGCCCTTGAAGATCGATTAACTCGAAAATGGACAAATTAGAAAAAAAGAAATCAATTGCAAATTATAAAGAAATGTTGCTGAAAATCGTGATATAATTATCTTCAAAATCATTTTTGTGTCTCTAGAGGCTATCCAGTAACCCAATTCCAAGCTTTAAAAAACTCACTGGCTCATAGATCGATAGGCAATAATTTTTGAAAAAAACTTGAAATAAATGCAAATTTCATCCGAAAACTTCTAAAAGTCGAAAAATAAATTGTCAAAAACAAATCCACTGAAAATAAAAACCATGCATAAATTTTTTTATCAGAACGTGGAATACGTTTTCTTGCACTTGATAATTGACGAATATCAAAACCTGACAAAAATTTAGGAAGCCTTAAAAAATTGCAGATTTTATCACAAAAAATACTAGAAACTATGCAGTGTTATAATGCATTGTTACTACAAAACTATGCAGTGCCCTATTATCAAACCATAAAGGAGATTACCTGGTCCCTGAAGCTGGAAAAACTGAATAGATGACGAAAATTTTCAAAAACTTGAAATGCAAATTTTATCAAAAAAAAATTGCTAAAATTTGTGATATTCGAAAGTTGAAACCTATTCCATGACAACTAAAAATTTTTCAGAAATTATTATCCAACCCCTGATGAGGTTTTCTGGCCCCTGGGACTCAGACAACTTGAATGATGACAATAATTGTCAAAAAAAGCGAAAAAAATTGCAAGTTTTGTCAAAAAAGGCTAAATTTTATGATGGCAAATACATGAAAACAATTCCATTACCGCTAGAAACTATGCAGTAATCTATCATCAAAACCTTTATCAAAACCTAGAGGAGTTTTCTTGGCACCTAGGGCTAAAAAACTCAAAAAATTGCAAAAATTTTCAAAAAACCTGAAAAAAATTGCAAAAATTAGTATCATTTTTCGTGTTTGTGTTTGTAGTACCAAATCATATAGCCATTAAAATGGTTATAACAAGCAATTTTGTCTCGCAAAAAGCCTTCAGCAACCCTTAAAAACTTCAACCTAAGACTAATCAAAACGAAAAATTACAAAAAACATGAAAAATTGCACCATTTTGAGCCCAAAAACTCCTAAACATAGCCGGCAGATTGCCAGAATAGCTGCGAACGAATAGACCTGCGTGCCATATAATAGAGATAGAAAGAGATAAAGATCTAAATTGAAAAAAAAATCGACGCCGCTCAAAAACTAGGCTAAAAAACATTCAGCGATAAATAAATAAAGCTAGTTAAAATTCATTCCACAGAAGTCTCTTATTAGGGACCTTTACTGCACATATGAGTTCATTGACCTTAAACAAATTCAAATTAAACTTAAGTTTTCAAGTGCAAAAGTCATTTTATTGAGTGAGGTAAGTCACGTATGATCAAAATCTAATCACGCAAATAACCTAAAATTTTTTGCTAAAGCGAGTGAGAAATGACGTTACGCGCGCAAATGCCGTTAGTGAGAGGAAGAAGTCATTCAGAAAATTTGAATTTTTCAGCTTTGCTGTGTGAACAAATGTAAAACGAAAAAAGAGCGTCAGACGACGAAACAAAAAAACCAAGAGCACCGTAATATAGCTTCGCTCAGCTTACAGCTTGGCAGCTACAAAAACGACCTTTTAACCCTAAATTAAGGCCATCCCAGCAGCTGCACCACTATAAGCACTTGAAGGACTACTAAAGCCCAATTTAGGCCTCCAGTCAAACTTATTGCCCGCTGGGATTTACCTGTTTATCTCGTTTTGAAAGATCAAAGTCATTGAAAAATGTGTGAAAACATCTTAGAAAAAAAACACAGCGCACCAATACAATTCAAATTCTTTGAATTGTAAAAAAAAATTGCGCTATAATAGCCCGCTGAGAAGATGAGGGCGGCTATTAATTAAATAAAAACGGGCCAACTAACAAATTTATTTTTATAATTAAAGTATCAAGGTCGTAAATACAATAGCGGCCAGCTGAAAATAAATAGATTCATCTGAGCCTGGTTAGAAACCGATCAGAACTGTCATTAAGGAGACGGAGCGATGAAGCAACAAAAACAAAAATATCTCGAATGCACAAACGACTGACAAGCGGTTGGCTTCCTCAATAGCTAGCTACGGTTTGAAGATACGCGGGGTCAGAATAGGGGCTAGAAATGGAGCGCGGTGGCTTCGAGTGGCGAGGGAGTCAATTCTAAGAGCCGACCTTCACATCATGAATTCATGTCTCCAACAGTTCCGGTGTATCGCATACTTAAAATTTAGTCAGCGTAAAGGCTCTTGAGTCCTTAATGAACTTCGGGCATTACACGTTTATCTCGTTTTTAGGAACGAAAAAACAAACAGCTCAGATGAGAAATCGGCCAAGTAGAAAAACGAAAAAAGACTACAGGAACAATATAATTGCGATTGGTGGAGAGCGATTAATTCAAAAACTGTCAATAAAGCAGTAATCAACAGTACACAAAAACCACATTAAAAGCACATTACAAAGCCAATATGGCCTGCCATTAATGAAACCTACAATTAGGACATTAAACAGCAACATAATAAGAGGGAATATACAAAAATCAGGGACACTTTTTTCTACAAAATAACATAGCCCGCAGATTGCCGGAAAACAGCCGCGATAGACGCTTGTGGCCCTCCATGGAATTGAGACAAATAAAGAAATTAGAAAGACAGATCGACCACCAGTCCTTTAATAGACCACTTAACTTTTCGGGTTAGATTCGGACTGTCAATTTGATGACACATACGGTCTATAAGGAAAAAACCCTAAAAGAGCTTTTTCAAAATTGATATTCGAAATCAAAAACTCAAGACTAATACTCGCGAAGTAGGGCGTATAAGTTTGGCACTATTTAGATGCACATTAGTAATCTTTAACTAGTTCAGAAGTCATTTTTTGAGTGAGGTAAGTCACAAAATTGACGTAAAAGCAGAACAAATGACGTCACGCACACAAATTTTAACTGCAAAGCAGTAGGAGTCACTGATGTCTTTGAAAAGGTCAGTTCCAAGAAGTCAGGTGGTGAGAATCATCGATGGAGACGACGAATTAAACAAAGACCACGAGGTCCCCTAAAAAAACCGATATCACTTCGCGACTATCAAAAAAGTCAAACAAACCATCAGCATTAAACTCAAACGATTCAGTAAATCCCCTTTTGCTGTATTAGCAACATGTTAGAGCTGTCATTAATCAGAATAAGCCAAGACAACAACAAAAAACAAACAGGCTCTAAACCCAAACTTCACTTATATATTATCAACAGAAAATGTTTCCAAACCATAAAGATTTAGCTGACCGTGAAGCAATTGGTCAATGGTAACGAGACACAATTGGTGCAGAACTGTTACTTTTAAATTGCACTTAACAGAAAAGGCAAAAAGAGAAGTCAAAATACCACACGTAAAAAAATACCCCTCAATCCACTGTAAAACAGTAATAAAACAATCACGCGTAAAAGATACTCGCTTTTCGCTCCCTTTAAAACTCTAGCGTTACTGGAATCACCACTCTCATTTGACTTTTCATTGAAATCGAAGAGTTCTCAAGGGTTATAACATAGTCGGCAGATTGCCGGAAAAGCTGCAAAATAGAGCGCTCTAGAAGATCAACTTATAGAAAAGTTATCAACGTCACGTATAAATCTTTTAAAAACTTTCTGTCATCAAATAATATGGCTCGCTCATTTTTTATTCCTTAGAAAACGTCCCATTCGGGACCCTGAAAACCCCAATTTAATTCTTTGACCATCAACTAATTCAATTTAAACTTTATTGTCGTGAGTGAGTTAAGTCATGTATGATCGCAACCTAATCACGCAAATGACCTACACTCTTTTGCGAAACATAGTGAGAGCCGACGTCATGCACGCAAAAGCCGTTAGTGAGAGGAAGGACTACATCAGAAAACTTTCAGCTTTGCCATCAATTATTGAAAAGATTTTTCGCTTCGGCTAAGTTAACTGAAAAAATTGTTTAAAAAATACCCCTGTCGTAACAAGAAACATATATGCATTGGCATCAATGAAGCCGGCAAACATAAAAGCGATTACGAAAAAAAATTGATAAAATTTTAACAAGAACACTGTTGAATACTGAAAAAACCTCCAGGTTGATAATACCGTTAAGCTAATGAAAACAGATCGGGCTACTAATTGCGACAAAAACTCAGAGCTCTCGAATGAAATCAAAGACCCAAAAGACACATTGTGAAAGCATAAGGCAGAAAACATTCTGAGTTTTTACTGAAAAAAGCAAACCAAAATTAGGTCAAGAAAGAAGTTTGTTGCAGCCTATTTTTTAATTACTAAAGAAAAACATGTATAGTAATCATAGAAAACAATTTCAATTTATCAACAGAAAAATAATTAGATTCATTTAAGCTGCATTAGCAATCAATGGGAAGCGTTTTACAGCTGAGGGGGACAACGCTGGGAGGGCGGCTTTTTGGATGCATGGGACCCTTACGGCCTGAACAATGTGCAGGTGTGGGGATTGCGTGGAGGGGGAGTGAGAGGGGGGTTGTGGGGGGTCAAAATCTAACACCACTAATCACTGCATAATTATAAGTCTCCAAAAGAGTTTCTGTGAATCACATACTTGGAGACTGCCAACTTCGTTTGAGAGCAACTACATACTTGGAGGCTGCCAACTTCGTTTGAGAGCAATTAAATCGGCAATTAAGGCAAAAATTAGCTGCAGAAGGGCACCATTTACATTGATTACAGCAGTTATCCATATTATGAAGAAATTAACGAATAAAAAATAACTAATCAGTTAAAAACAAGGTAATTTTGAGGTTAAACATTAAGTGAGGTTAATCAGAAAACAATCATGAAAACCGTGAATGTAAAACCAAAACTTGATCAAAAGGTAAAGCGAATTAAAAAAAAGGAGAGCGCCTAAATAATAGCCGCTGAGAGACTGATGGCGGCTTTCAAATTAACAGACTGAGTGGGCCGAGATTTTAAGAATCAGAGCCACCCTTCATACTATGAAAATGTCACCACAAAACAGTATCGCAGATTAAGATATCAGTAAGCGGGTTCAGAAGTCAAATTTTTAGTGATATAAGTCACTCAATTGACGTAAAAGCAGAACAAATGACGTCACGCACACAAATTTTAACTGCATGGCAGAAGTCATTGAAAAAGTGAATTCCATGGAGTCAGGTTGTAAGAATCATCAATGGAGACGAATAAAAAAACCACGATGTCCCAATAACAACAGCTATCTCTTCGCGACTGTTGAAAAAGTTATACAAATCAGCAGCAATAAACTCAAACGATTCATAACATCTCCTTTTGCTGTATCAGCAACATACTAGAGCTATCATTGATGAGAAGAAGCCAAGACAAGAAAAACAATAAACAGGCACTAAACCCAAAACTTCACTTATATATTATGAACACAAAGTAATAGTAAATAATAAAAAACCATTAGAAGACCGCTGAAGGAATTGGGCAATGGTAACGAGACACAATTGAAGCAAAAGTGTTACTTTTAAATTGCACTTAACAGAAAAAGCGGAATTAGTAGTCAAAATACCACACGTGAAAAAATACCCCTCAATCAGCTTTGAAAACAGTATTAAAAAAATTACGCTTAAAACATACTAGCTTTTCGCAGAACAAAGAAACAGATAAAAAAAGTTATCAATGTCACATAAAAATCATTTAAAAACTTTTGGTCATCAAACCATATGGCTTGCTTAATCTCACTCCGCAGAAAACGTCCTATTAGGGGACCTAAAAACCCAAATTAGTTTCTTTGACCATCAACTAACTGAATTTAAACTTTCTCATCTCTTGAGTGAGGTAAGTCATGTATGGTCGCAATATAATCACGCAAATGACCTAAATTCTCTTGCTAAATATAGTGAGAGCGGACGTCATGCACGCAAAAGCTGTTAGTAGGAGGAAGAACATCAGAAATTTTTCAGCTTTGCAAACAATTATTGAAACGATTATTCTTCGATAACTTAAAATAATACAGCTGTCGTAAGAAACATATATGCATTGGCATCAATAAGGCTGGCAAACAAAAAAGCGATTTCGAAAAAGAATTGATAAAATTTTGACAACAAAACACTGTTGAATTTTGAAATAGGAAAACTGTTGTACTATTAGAAACACTTCTGCTGAAGTCAGAAAACCTTTAGCCAAAACCTTTAGGTTGATAATACTGAAAAGCTAATGAAAATTGACCGGGCTTCTAATTGCGACAAACAAGCGGTCTCAAAAATCAGAGCTCTCGAATGAACTCTAAGACCCAAAAGACTCAAGAAAAAAGTTCGTTGCCACCTAATTTTTAATTACTAAAGAAAGAGGTTCAAAAAACATTACTAAAATTAAACTAAACTACATCACAATTGCAATTTATCACGGGAAAAATAGGATAAAACCAACTGAATTTATTAAATTTACTGTTTAAAAATAGGACAATTCACTGAAACCTAAAAATACAAACTAAAATTTAGGCCTTAAAAAACCAAACAAATAACCAATCATATGAAAAAAAGAGAACGCCAAAGAATGAGCCCTTGAGAGGCTGATAGCGGTTATTAGTTTTCAAATGTGCTAAATCTAAACCACTCATATTTTTTGAAAACTCTGCGAGTTTAGATATTAATTAGATTCATTTAAGCCGCATTAGCAATCAATGGGAAGCGTTTTACAGCTAGGGGGACAATGGTGGGAGGGCGGCTTTTTTGGCTGCATGGGGCCCTTACGGCCTGAACGATGTGCAGGTGTGGGAATTGCGTGGAGGGGGAGTGAGGGGGGTTGTGGGGGGTCAATATCTAAAAACCACTAATCACACCATAATAATTGCTACCAACTTCGTTTGAGAGCAATTCAATAGGCAATTAAGGCAAAAATTAGCTGAAGAAGGGCGCCATTTACATGAATTCTAGTGATTACAAAAATTCTCAATATTATGAAGAATTTAACGATTAAAAAAATTAACTAAACAGTTGAGAAAAAAAGGTAATTTTGAACTTGAAAATCATTATTTTTGTATGAAAAATCTTTTGAACTACAGAGGGTTACATAGTAATGCAGCGTCGATCAAAAACATTTTGACAAAAAAACTGAACTAGAAGCAAATAAAATGAACACAAATGGACAAAAAACATGCCAAAAGGGGTTAACCCATTTCAACAATTATCTCCTACTAAACACTTATCAAAATCAAAAAGTCATTCACTCAACACAGAGAATGAGCAAAGAACTTCTTTCGCTCAGAGGAATGTTCACAAGGCAATTGTACTCACTTTCACTTTAAATCAAAAAGTACTCACAATAAACGGTTCTTCCTGTAAAATTCATAGCAGTTAACTACCGAAAACTATCCCGAAGCGTCGTCTAATATAATCACAAAGCTAAACTTACCTAAAGGAGAAGCAGAAAAAGGGGGTAGGGTTATGACGCATGAGGGCATGTGGGTGGGGGTAGGTTTGAAGTGCAGTTTGTTAGATTCTGAAAACCTATACTCACTTCAGCTTCTATTATGAAGGGCATTAGGCTTCATACTAATATCAGCTAGCAATCGCGCTAATGAACTTTGATAACCTAATGCACTAAGACTTAATGACCGCGCTACTTTATCGGTTTATCCCGTTTCGTTTGATTTTTATTTCGCTCTTTTGACATTGACCTTATTCACTACATAGCGTAATTCAATGCGTGGAAGAATTTAGACTCCAATCAGTTGAAACAGTAAGTGAGGTAAGTCAAACGTGAACATCGTGAACGTAAAATGAAAAATGTGATCAAAAGGTAAAGCGAATCAAAGCGGTAAAGCCGTTGAGAGGCTGACGGCGACTACTAAAAACAACAGACTGAGGGGTCAAGATTTTAAGATTCAGAGCCACCCTTCATACTATGAAACTGTCACAAAACAGAATCGCGGATTTAGAGATCACTAAGGCTCCAGGAGACCCGCTCAGCTTTTTAATCCCGGTCTTGTTTCTGCTGTACCTGTTTATCCCGTTCTTGCGAACGAATAATTAAAAGAGCCACAAACGAAATCGGCCGAACAAAATTGCGTAAAACGCCGGTAAAATACCAAAAGGACTCAGAGTCCGGTAAAAATAACTCTTAACTAAAAATACAAATTCAAAAATATCAAAGACGTACAAACAAAGCAAAATATGGGTAATTTTTAGTAAGGAATGTGGCTAGGTTTGGGGGTAGGTACCTGGGGGTTACGTAGGTGTAGCGTAGGTGTAGTGCAGGTGTGTTTAGGCAGGTCGTAGATAGGTGCCCAGCAGGGTAGGTAGGGGTGCCGAGGGCGGCTAGGTAGGTTTAGGGGGTTGGGAGTTTCTGGTAGATAGGTGGTGGTGGGGGGGGGGGTAGGCAGGGGTCTGGTAGTTAATTGGTAGGTCTGTGGTAGGTTTGTAGTTTATATAGGTAGTAGCGACTGTGACCTTGGAGTGCAGTGTTCAAAAACAGAGGTCCTTGTTCGAAAAGAGAGAACTCAAGTAGTGAACAAACCTGCTTCACGTAAAAAAAACATAGCCGGCAGATTGCCGAAAAATAGCCGCGATAGACGGCTTGTGGCCTTCCATGAAATGATACTAAAGAAATAAGATAGACAGATCGACCACCAGTTCTTTAATAGACCACTTAACTTTTGGGTTAGATTCGGACTGTCAATTTGATGACACATACGGTCTATAAGGAAAAAAAACCCTAAAAGAGCTTTTTCAAAATTCATATTCGAAATCAAAAACTCAAGACTAATACTCGCGAAGTAGGGCGTATAAGTTTGGCACTATTTAGATGCACATTAGTAATCTTTAACTAGTAAATGTTCATAAAATTAAAGTTCAATAAGTGAGTTCAGAAGTCATTTTTTGAGTGAGGTAAGTCACACAATTGACGTAAAAACAGAACAAATGACGTCACGCACACAAATTTTAACTGCAAAGCAGTAGGAGTCACTGATGTCTTTGAAAAGGTCAGTTCCAAGAAGTCAGGTGGTGAGAATCATCGATGGAGACGACGAATTAAAAAACATAGCAGGACAAGTCCTGAAATACAATTCAAAGAATTGAATGAAAAACTCAGACGTACTCTAGCTAAACGGCAGATCAATTGCACAATTTCAGCCAGAACACAAACAAAATCATCGCATAAAATTGAGAAACTAAAAAAATCAAACCTAAACAAAAATGTACTCACTGCTAAAACTCTTGAAGCTATTAAACCTAAGGCAAAATTTTTCCCTTTAAAAATACCTATTCCAAAAACACGTTAAAAACCAATTTTTGTTTCTGCAATGGGTCCTGTATTATATCAGCAAGACCTGAAAAATATTCATTGGCCCTTGAAGATCGATTAACTCGAAAATGACCAAAAAAATAAAAAACGAAATCAATTGCAAATTATAAGGAAATTTTGCTGCAAGTCGTGATATAAATATCTTTAGAATCATTTCTGTCTCTAGAGGCTATCCAGTAACCCAATTCCAAACTTTAAAAACTCATAGGCTCATAGATCGGTAGACAAAAATTTTTAAAGTTTTAAACTTCAAAAAATAGAAATTCGTTCTATTAAAAGGATGAAAGCCATTCAATTGCCCGCTAGCAACTATTGATTAACACACTATCAAACCCTGGAAGAGGTTACCTGGCTACTTAGGCCAGAAACAATAAATAAAAAACAAAGGTTTTGAAAAATTGCAAATTTTATCAAGAAACTTCAAAAATTTGAAAGGTTAAATTGTTGAAAACAAATGCATTCAAACTAAAAACCATGCAGTAACTTTTTATAAGAACGTGGAATATGTTTTCTCGTACTTGAGAATGGACAAATATCAAAAACCGACAAAAATTTTAGGAAACCTTACAAAAATTGCAGATTTTATCCAAAAAAATGCTGAAATTTGAGACATTAAAATGTTCAAACTATGCAGTGTCCTATTAACAAACTGGTTACCTGGTTCCTGAAGCTGGAAAAACTAAAACTTACGAAAATTTTGAAAAACCTGAAAAAAAGCGAACTTTGTTAAAGAAAATTGCTAAATTTTTTTATTCAAAAACTTGAAAACTATTCCATGGCAACCAAAAACATTTCAGTAACTTATTAGCGAACCCCTGATTAATTTTGCTGGCCCCTGGGGCGCAAACAACTTGAAAATTGAAAATAAAAATCAAAAAATATCAAAAAAATTTTTTGTCAAAAATGCTGAAATTCATGATGACAAAAAGTTGAAAAAGATTCCATTACCACTAGAGACTAAATAGTAATCTATCATCAAACCCCTTATCAAAACCTAGATGAGGTTTCTTGACACCTAGGGCTAAAAAACTCAAAATGACAAAAATTTTCAAAAAACCTGAAAAAAATTGCGAAAATTAGGATCATTTTGCGTGTTTGTGTTTGTAGTACCAAAACATATAGCTCATAAAAAGGTCATAACAAGCAATTTTGTCTCGCAAAAGGCCTTCATCAACTTTTAAAAACTTCAACCTAAGACTAATCAAACAAAAAACTAAAAAAATCACAAAAAACATGAAAAATTGCACCACTTTGAGCGAAAAACTCCTAAAAATGACATTTTAACTTTAAATTAGGGCCGTCCCAGCAGCTGCATCACTAAACGCACTTGAGGGACTACTAAAGCCCACTTTGGGCCTCTAATGAAACTTAATGCCCGCTGGTCTTTACCTGTTTATCCCGTTTTGAAAGATCAACGTCATTGAAAAATGTGTGAACACATCTTAAAAAAAACATAGCAGGACAAGTCTTGAAATACAATTCAAAGATTGAAAAACTCAGACGTACTCTACCTGACCAGCATATCAATTGAACAATTCCAGCCAGAACACAAACAAAATCTCAAAAAATTGAAAAATTAAAAGAATCAAAACTAAACAAAATATACTCATTGCTAAAATTCGAAGCTTTCAAACCTAATTTTTTCCCTTTAAAAATATCTATTTCAAAAATATGTTCAAAATCATTTTTGGTTTCTGAAATCGGTCCAGTATTATATCTGCAAGACCAGAAAAATATTCATTGGCCCTTGAAGATCGATGGTTAACTCAAAAATGACCAAGAAATCAATCGCAAATTATCAGAAAATGTTGCTGAAAATTGTGATATAAATATCTTCAGAATCATTTCTCTGTATCCAGTAACCCAATTCCAAGCTTTAAAAAACTCATTGGCTCATAGATCGATAGGCAAAAATTTTTAGAAAAAATTTCAAACATCAAAAAACAGAAATTCGTTCTAAATGTTGAAAGCCATTCAATTGCACCCTAGCAATTAATAATTATTCAAAAACATACTATCAAACACTGGATGAGGTTACCTGTCTACTGAGACAAGAAAAAAAAAATAGAAAACAAATGTTTTAAAAAACTTGAAAATATTGAAAATTTTATCAAAAAACTTTCAAAAGTCGAAAGGTTAAATTGTTGAAAACAAATCCATTGAACCTAAAAACCTTGCAGTAACTTTTTTATCAGAACGTGGAATAGGTTTTCTCGCACTTGAGAATGGACGAATATCAAAAACTGACAAAAACTTTAGGAAACCTTAAAAAAATTGCAGATTTTATCAAAAAATGCTTAAAATTCGAGACACTAAAATGTTAAAAATCATTCGATTGTTACTAGAAAATATGAAGTGCCCTACTAAAAACCTGAAATGCGAATTTTGTCAAAAAAAAATTCCTTAAATTTGTGATATTCAAAAGTTGAAACCTATTCCATGGCAACTAAATTTTTCAGTAACTTATCATCCAACCGCTAATGAGGTTTTCTGGCCCCTGAGACTCAAACAACTTGAATAATGACAATAAATCGAAAAAATATGAAAAAATTGCAAGCTTTGTCAAAAAATGCTAAAATTCATGATGGCAAAAAGTTGAAAACCATTCCATTACCACTAAAAACTATGCAGTAATCTATCATCAAACCCCTTATCAAACTCTAGAGAAGGTTTCTTGGCACCTAGGGCTAAAAAACTCAAAAAATTACAAAAATTTTTAAAAAACCTGAAAAAAATTGCAAAAATTAGTATCCTTTCGCGAGTTTGTGTTTGTAGTACCAAAAACTTATAGCCCATAAAATGGTCATAACATAGCCGGCAGATTGCCGGAATAGCTGCGAAAGAATAGACCTGCGTGCCATATAATAGAGATAGAAATAGATACAGATCTAAATTGAAAAAAATCGACGCCGCTCAAAAAACTAGGCTAAAAAACATTCAGCGATAAATTAATAAAGCTAGTTCAAATTCATTCCACAGAAGTCTCTTATTAGGGACCTTTACTGCACATATGAGTTCATTGACCTTAAACAAATTCAAATTAAACTTAAGTTTTAAAGTGCAAAAGTCATTTTATTGAGTGAGGTAAGTCACTTGTGATCAAAATCTAATCACGCAA
This sequence comes from Convolutriloba macropyga, assembly GCF_964194025.1. Lineage (NCBI taxonomy): Eukaryota > Metazoa > Xenacoelomorpha > Acoela > Convolutidae > Convolutriloba > Convolutriloba macropyga. Next base: position 60,757,711 of record NC_134468.1, read on the forward strand.
AAAACTTTTGCTAAAGAGAGTGAGAAATGACGTAACGCTCGCAAACACCTTTCGTGAGAGGAAAAAGTCATTCAGAAAATTTGACTTTTTCAGCTTTGCTGTGTGAACAAATGTAAAACGAAAAAAGAGCGTCAGACGACGAAACAAAAAAAAAACCAAGAGCACCGCAATATAGCTACGCTCAGCTTACAGCTTCGCAGCTATAAAAAAGCAATTTTGTGTCGCAAACGACCTTAATCAACTTTTAAAAACTTCAACCTAAGACTAATCGAACAAAGAAACTCAAAAAAATTACAAAAACATGAAAAATTGCACCATTTTGAGCCCAAAAACTCCTAAAAATGACCTTTTAACCTTAAATTAAGGCCATCCCAGCAGCTGCACCACTATTAGCACTTGAAGGACAACTAAAGCCCACTTGGGGCCTCTAATGAAACTTAATGCCCGCAGGGCTTTACTTGTTTATCCCGTTTTGAACGATCAAAGTCATTGAAAAATGTGTGAACACATCTTAAAAAAAAACACAGCGCACCAATACAATTCAAATTCTTTGAATTGTAAAAAACCACGATGTCCCCAATAATAGTCGCTATCGCTTCTCGGCTATTTTAAAAAACGAGCCGGTAGAATACCAATACTTCTCTTCTCTTCGAGTCATAAAAATACCACAGGACCAATATAATTGCTACAAACTTCGTTTGAGAGCAATTACAAACTATGATGAGATCAATAATATCATCGGTATCGCTTCGCGCCTATTAATCAATTGCCTAAAATCTACGACAGATTTGGGAAACAATCAACAAAGAACTCGCAAATGAGGAAGACTATATAACGTGTTCACCTAGCGCTTGTCCGCTCTTGGGATCTAGCACATAGTATCTGGCCTCTTCCACGGCTTCTTTGGGTTTCTCACCGGCATCCTTCTTCTTTTTGCCTGAACAAAAAATAAAGATAACAAGTAAACAAAATCTGATAATGATTTCAACAGCTCTCAAAATAGATGAATCCGTTCTTCAGTTCAAGGCATTTTGATTTATAACAACTTGAATCTAACTTGGATCCTGTTTCTTCTGTGAAAAGTTTTGCAGAATCAATTTGAAGCTATCGGCGGAATCACTGCCCTCGGCATCTGAGAGGTTCTCTTGCACTGTAAGCCAAAATGACTTCTCGTTCAGCTTGTCAGGCACCCACTGTAAAAAAAAATCGGATGGCGTTATACATTTTACTGTTTTTCGCTATCAACAAAATCAAGAGAGAACATCAAAGTCCTGCGTACCTTTTTCCAGAACATCTTAGATGACGTGGGGTTAGGTAACGTGTAAGTTCGTCTTTGAGGAGCGTTGGCGTGACGTTGTCTAACAACAGGAGGCCTCCATGTACCAAATCCTGGCGGTGGTGGTGGACCGCCTCGTCCTCCGGGCATAGGCGGAGGTGGTGGTCCACCTCTTCCTCCAGGCATTGGTGGAGGTGGTGGAACACCTCTGCCACCCGGAGGTGGGGGAGGAGGCGGGGGACCTCCACCCATTCCAGGAGGCGGCGGTGGTGGAGGTGGTCCACCTCTTCCCATACCTGGTGGAGGCGGTGGGGGTGGAGGCCCCGCTCCGGGGAATCCAGGTGGTGGGGGCGGTGGAGGTGGGCCTCCTCCCATACCAGGCGGAGGAGGTGGAGGGGGAGGTCCACCTCCCATGCCAGGCGGAGGAGGCGGCGGCGGCGGTGGACCGCCTCCCATTCCTGGCGGCGGCGGCGGCGGTGGTGGTGGTGGTGGTCCGCCACCCATTCCCGGCGGTGGAGGAGGTGGTGGAGGTCCTCCGCCAAGTCCTGGTGGTGGAGGTGGTGGTGGTCCCCATGGCCCTGGTGGAGGCGGTGGAATGGCTGGTGAAGATTTACTATTTTTTGCTATAACAAGAAATTTAATTGGTTTGAAAGGCAAAGGAATATTTCCCCTACGGAATTTAAAGGACTAACAGTGATTGAGGTACTCTTTCGCTGCAGTGACATCGATACTTTGTTTCTCACACTAGAACATAAATAAGGCAATAATGAATACCTATATATCTGAGAGTCAAATATTACACAAGAAGTACCGAAGTTGCATAAGTAGTAAGATGTGTAAACAGCGAGTAAACCAATGGAACCAAAGCTGCTAGCTGAAACTCTTGCTGTCAATTAAAATACATGGATAAATGCGGCAAAATTTTTTTCTAAACATAGCCGGCCAATTGCCGAAAAATAGCCGCCGTTGACCCGCTTGACGCACATTGGGATTGAAACAGAAAAAAAAACATAGCAGGACAAGTCCTGAAATACAATTCAAAGAATTGAATGAAAAACTCGGACGCACTCTACCTGATCAGCAGATCAATTGAACAATGCCAGCCAGAACACAAAAATCACCAAAGAATTGAGAAACTAAAAGAATCAAAACTAAACAAAAACAAACTCATTGCTAAAACTCTTGAAGCTTTTAAACCTACGGCAAAACTTTTTCCCTTTAAAAACACCTTTTACAAAAATATGTTCAAAACCAATTTTTGTTTCTGAAATCAGTCCAGTATTATATCTGCAATACCTGAAAAATATTCATTGGCCCTTGAAGATCGATAAACTTGAAAATGACCAAAAAATTTAAGATAAAAAAGAAATCAATTGCAAGTTATAAGAAAATGTTGCTGAAAATTGTGATATAAATATCTTCAGAATCATTTCTGTGCCTCTAGAGGCTATTCAGTAACCCAATTCCAAGCATTAAAAAATCAGTGGCTCATAGATCGATAGGCAATAAATTTTAGAAAAAATTTCAAACTTCAAAATATAAATTCCTTCTATTAAAGTGTTGAAAGCCATTCAATTGCCCCCTAGCAACTATTTAATAAAATATTGTCAAACCCTGGATGCGTTTACCTGGCAACTGAGGCAAGAAAAAATAAATAAAATACAAATATTTAAAACAAAAAAACTTAAAAAAAATTGCAAATCCTATCAAACAATTTCTAAAAGTCGAAAGGTTAAATTGTTGAAAACAAATCCAATGAAACTAAAAACCATGCAGTAACTTTTTTATCAAAACGTGGATTTGGTTTTCTTGCACTTGAGAGTCGACGAATATCAAAAACTGACAAAAACTTTAGGAAACATTAAAAAATTGCAGATCTTATCAAAAAAATGCTAAAATTCAAGACATTAAAAAGTTAAAAAGCATTCCATTGTTACCAGAAACTATGCAGTTCCCTATTAACAAACCTCAACGGAGATTGCCTGGTCCCTGAAACTGGAAAAACTGACAAAATGATGAAAATTTTCAAAAACCTGAAAAAAATGCAAATTTGTTAAAAAAAATTGCTAAAATTTGTGATATTCAAAAGTTGAAACTTATTCCATGGCAACTAAAAAATTTTCAGTAACTTATTATCCAACCCCTAATATGGGTTTCTTGCCCCTGGGACTCAAACAACTTGAAGGATGACAATAAATATGTCAAAAAACATGAAAAATTTGCAACTTTTGTCGAAAAATGCTAAAATTCATGATGTCAAAAAGTTGAAAACCTTTCCATTACCACTAGAAACTATGCATCTATCATCCAACCCTTTATCAAACCCTAGATGAGGTTTCGTGACACCTAGGGCTAAAAAACTCAAAAAATGACAAAAATTTTCAAAAAACCTGAAAAAAATTGCAAAAAAATGAGTATCATTTTGTGTGTTTGTGTTTGTAGTACCACGACATATAGCTCACAAAATGGTCATAACAAGCAATTTTGTCTCGCAAAAGGCCTTCATCAGCTTTTAAAAACTTCAACCTTAGACTAATCAAACAAAAATCTCAAAAAAAATCACAAAAAACACGAAAAATTGCACCATTTTGAGACGAAAAACTCCTAAAGATGACCTTTTAACCTTTAATTAAAGCCATCCCAGCAGCTGCACCACTATAGGCACTTGGAGGACTACTAAAGCCCACTTTGGGCCTCTAATGAAACTTAATGCCCGCTGGGCTTTACCTGTTTATCCCGTTTCGAGAGATCAAAGTCATTGAAAAACGTGTGAACACATCTTAAAAAAAAAAAACAGCGCACCAATACAATTCAAATTCTTTGAATTGTAATAAGAGAAAATAACAGAATTTTCCTAAGTGCAAAGTGATCTTATTTGGTGTGTAAATTCTGCATATTCGCTTCAATTCTAGAACTACACTAAATTCAGCTTCTAAACTGAAAGCTATTAAACATAAAACTGATGCCAGCTAGCAATCGCTTTAATGAACTTTGATAACCTAATGCATTATGTCTTAATGACCGGGCTTTACATGTTTATATTTTGTTCTTTTAACTTTGAACGTATTCACTACATTACGTAAATCAATACGCGAAAAAAAATTAATATCCATTCAGTTGAAATAGTGGGTGAAGTAAGTCAGAAGCGTGAAAATCGTGACTTATGTAAAACGAAAAACGTGATCAAAAGGTAAAGCGAATTAAAAAAAAACAGCAGTCATTCAAGGAATTTTCACTGACTAAACAAAAAATTGGACCTAGAACGGACAATCAGTGAATTGGGAAAACCATATTTAAAAAATAGATTTAAAAACGTAAAAAAAAACAGAAAATCAATGTCAAAATGCCGCAAGTGAACAAAAAACCACTGGCGAACAGTGCAAACAAAAAACTAGGCCTAGAATGAACTATTAAGAGATTGGGAAAATCATTTAGAAAAAAATCCGATCTAAAAAATCGAAAAAAAACATTAAAAATCGAAATCAAATTGCCGCATGTGAGCAAAAAAACCACTTTTGAGGAAAGCGAATTTTTGTTCAACCACAGTTTTCTCACTCTACTTTAAATTAGAGCGAAAAAATTTCACGCGGCAAAACCACTTGCTTTTTCGCTCCATTTCCTGTTTCGTCATGACCAAAATCATTACTCCAATTTGACTTCAAAAATCCTGAAAATGTGTAAACAGATCTTAAAAAAAAAGACAGCGCCCCAATACAATTCAAATTTTTTTAATGGTAAGAAAGAGGGAGGCTAAATAATTGCCATTGAGAGGCTGACGGTGGCTATTAAACATAAACTAACGTCAGATGGACTGCTCTCGAACAACAGGCGGGCAATTTAATTAAAAGGGGGCGAAGCTTAGAAATAATGTTTTATGGGTGCTAAAAAACTTCCCCAGAGGGTGTTTGAAACACCGAATTACCAGGATCTCAAAGGGGTGTCCAAATCGGCAGAATTGAAAGGTGGTACAAATAGGCCAAATGCTGAGAAGAGATAACACATAACGTTATGTCTTCTCAGCAATTTGGAATAATTGTACACTAAAACAGTAGCAGAGCTCTAAAAGAAGTGCTCAGAGAGCTTTATTGCCCTCCCGGCTTTACCTATTTATCCTGCTATTAGGGACGAAAAGTAAAAGCGTCAGACAAAAAATCGATCAAGCGGAAAATTGCGTCACAAAAAGACCACACAACAAATATCACTGCTAAACTTTTTTGAGAGCAATCAATAAAGAATTCCTGGTATTTAATATGTTACAGAAAGTTCTCCGAAGTAATTAAATTTAATAAAGGATACATCATGCAAAAGGAAAAATCAAACGCGTTCGCGCCAAATCATAGAAATTAGCTTCAATTTCTCAATTGCCCTTTCTTGAAAAACTAGCTCAATTCCTTCTTATGACTCATTAACTTAGCATTGCTATAAAAACTAGAGATTGTCGTCGATAGTTTTCGACAAGCACATTACTCATTATCTCGACTTTCACAAATACTGAAAGCATATTTTTTGCGTGGGTTTATTTACAAAATATATTGAGCTGCTTTGCTGCTTGTACTCTTCCCGATACCTTCTGAGGCAAGTGCTCAGATTGTCTACGTTCAGCTTTTAGAAAACTTATACTACAAATGGAAAAAACTATATTATTTGTTATACCAACGATCCAGAGAAATTTGAAGTTTCTAAGAACATGAAAATAACCTTTTCTTTCTAATCGTTTCAAAACATTTTCTTTTGCAATACGTCAAACAAAACAACGTCGGACGAACTGCTTGAAAAGAAGGTTGAGTTTTAGAGCCGTCTCAACAAGACCAAAGAAGTCACTTTTTGAGTTCATAATAGTTTTTTTAATGATTGCTGTATTTCGTAATCGGATTTAGAAGAAATTGCAAAATTACGAAGGGAACTTTTGACACACATGAACAAAAAACTCTCACTAATCAGATTGCAAAATGACAACCAAAGTCAATTCGTAAAAATTGCATGTAAAATGAACAAAATGTAGATTTGAAGTGAGCGTGACGTCACATGGCCGTGCCAAAATATTGACGACGGAAATAAAACATACCTGGAAGAACTCCGGAAGCGACGGAACTTCCCGAACAAAACAGTTATTGAAACCGAACAAGTTATTCATTGTCTTGAAACACTAGTTCATGGTCTCACCAAAGTATACTACAATATCTGATACATTTTAACCACTGTCTTAACAAAAAAAACGAAGGAAAACATAACCGACTAAACGTCGGAAGAATTGCTCTTGAACGACTAGTGGGAGCTCTAATCAATTGCAGCCTGCTTCAGTCGGGGGGGGGGAGCCTAAATGGGACTAAGAAGTTCTATAGTGGGCTTCAAATAACCACATTAGAGATTAACATATACAACTATAAAGATTTAAAGTAAAAATGACACCAGTTTCGGCGCACTTTTCAGTTGACTTTTAGTATTAAATTGCCGCCAAATGAGTTCAGCTGCTTGAAATTGCGATTGAGATAGAATTTTAGATCACGCGAAATGCATAAAGTCAAGGGCGTAAAAGTCACTCGAAAAGTCAAAATTGTCAAGCGAAAAAAGACACACACGTTTACAATAATTGCTATGAAATACGTTCAAGAGCAATTAAAAAAAGCAGGGAAAAAAGACAAGCAGAACTAAACAAAAAGACTCTATTCTCGCGGTCGCAAAATTTTGTACCATTAGAGCCACATCTGCTCTAAAAAAATCCGATCATGTGGAAAGCAGATAAATTGTGGAATACAAAAATTCCTAGAAAACATTGAAGACTTGACTGTAGGTTCAAGTTTGATTAGATTTGATAAATATGATGGATTCGGCCCCCACGTAGGAAGAAAATAAGCTTAATAAAAGTAATAGTTGTCCGGGTACTCTAAAGAACTATGATAGCTCAATTTCAAAAATTTGCCGGAACACAGCCGCCGTTTACCTGCTTGACGCACATCGGGATTAAAACAGGAAAAGAAAAAGACAGAATTGATAGAAAATGATTCAAAAGTTTCAAAAAATTCTCTAATCTGGTGGGCGACTTAGTTAGTTTATGGAAACATACGCGGAAGATTGCCGGAAAATAACCGCCGTTGATTCCCATAAACACTATTGGGATTGAAAGAATAGATAATAAAAAAATGATTTTTTGTACAAAGCCAATTTTAAAGTGGAAACTATTTTGATGTCATTTTGTAGTTGAACATACTCCGCTTTCTTAGTGAGAGAATACAGGGGCTGGTATCAATACCAATAAGTATTAGAGATGGTAACAAAGACTTAAAAGAATGAAGTTCAAAAAACGAGCAACTAAAATTGGGCTTTATGGGTTTATCCTGTTTCTATTTCTGATTTCGTTTTTAATTCGGACTCTGCTAATTTTTAATAGTCTTTTTGACCAACTGCCGTTTAAAAGCACTTTAGCAGAACGCGAGATGAGTGAAACTAGCCTAGAGAATTCAAAAAGATTTTACGCAAATTGTTCGAAAAAGTTTTAAAAAAAGGAGCGCTTAGAGTAGCCGACTGAGAAAATAAGGGAGGCTATTAATTATACAATTTCCGAAATTATACAATTATTTTCAATTAAACTTCAAAAGTGATGGCTATTAAGCTTTAATACTAATGCCAGCTGGGCAATCGCTTTAAGGACTTCGATAACCAAATGCACTATGACAGAATGACCGGGCTCAATCAGTTTATCCCGTTTCCTTCGATTTTGCTCTTTTCACCTTGACCGTATTCACTATATAGCGTACTTCAGCAAGTGAAATAATTAAAGTCTAAAATCTGGGATTTTTTAAGAAGTCAAAAAGATTAGAACAATTAAAACTAGATTATGACAAAAATTAATCACAGATATATATAAACAAAAGGCAGCTACAATATTATGGACAGTTTGTAAAAAATGCAAGGGCAGCTTCATGATTTTGAAAAAATAAAAATGAAATAGAAGATTAGAAGAGAAAAACAGGTATATTTCGTAACTCAACTTTGGAGAGTAGATTTCATAAGTAGATTTCGTAACGTAACTTATCTTCACTAAATTTTGAAAAACCTTATGCGGCAACAATAATTTGATAACACATTTTAAATCCCTGATGTGGAACAGAAAAGATTATTCTATTAAAACCAAAAACGAAACAAAATAAGCAGAATTGGACAAGAAACCGTCGAAATTGGTTTTCTTATATGTACGATTTATGAGAACACCTCACGTTAAAAACTGCGACAAAAAATTCCTTAAGTAAACAAAACCGTTACCATATTCACTAATAATTAAAAGTATGAGCCGAATTTGCCCTTAAAACGCATTATTTGCCTCTCAAAACAACTGTAATATCAATTTCCGTATTTTGAAAAAGCAAAAATGAAACAAATCGTCGAAAATTACCGAACTTGATTCAACGCAGCAGATACACATAGCCAGCAGATTGCCGGAAAATAGCTGCGATAGACGCTTGTGGCCTCACATGGAATTGAATAAACTAAAAAAAACAAGAGGCAGATTGACCACCAGTCCTTTAATAGACCACTGACTTTCTGGGTTATATTCGGACGGTCAATTTTGACATATACGGTCTATAAGGAAAAATCCCTAGGAGATTTTTTTAAAATTATTATTTGAAATCAAAAACTCGAGAATCTAACACTTAAGAATAAGGGCATATACGATTGGCACTAGTTAGATGCACACTATTGATATTTAACTGTAAATGTTCTTGAAAATTGAAGTTCATAAATTGAAATCAGAAGTCATTTTTTCAGAAGCCACACAATTGACATAAAAGCAGAACAAATGACGTCTCGCACGCAAATTTTAACTGCAAAGCAGTAGAAGTCTCTGAAATTGAAAAAGTCAATGGTCGCAAGAATCATCGATGTCACGAATTAAAAAAACATAACCGACTAACCGCCAGAAGAATTGCTCTCGAGCGGCTAGTGGGAGCTCTAATCAATTGCAGCCTGCTTCAGTCAGGGGGACTTAAGGAAGTTCAATAGTTTAACATATACCAATATTAAAATTTAAAGTGAAAAAATGGCACCAGTTTTGGCGCACTTTTCATTTGACATTTAGTATTAAATTGCCGCCAATTGAGTTCAGCTGCTTGAAATTGTCATTGAGAGAGAATTCTAAATCACGCGCAACAAAAAGTCAAGGGCGCAAAAGTCACTCGCAAAGTCAAAACTGTCAAGCAAAAATTTTGCATAAAAAGACACGTTTAAAATAATTGCTGAGTTCGTTCAAGAGCAATTAACCACGATGTCCGCAATAATAGCCGTTATCACTTCGCGGCCATTAAAAACATACGCGGCAGATTGCCGAAAAATCGCCGTCGTTGATTCCAATAACCAAGATTGGGATTGAAGGAAGAGAAAAACTACTGGGCAAAAAATTGATTTTTGTACGCACAATTTTAAAGTACGAACAATTTTGATTTCATTTTGGAGCTGAACATACTCCTGTTTTGCGTTGAGACCACACAGGGGCTATTATCAATACCAATGGCATTAGAGATGGTAACTAAGAACAAATTTCGAGTACCGGGCATCTAAAATTGGGCTTTATGGGTTTATCCCGTTTCTATTTCTGATTTCGTTTTTTGATACTGACTCTCTTCGTTTTGAAATGCTTTGCTGAGCAACCGCTGTCTAAAAACACTTTAACAGAATGAGAGAAGAGTGAAAACAGCCTAAAGAAGTCAAAAGATGACTAAGGTGAACTAAGGTAAAGCGAAAAATGTTAATTCGACGAAAAAAAATTAGGGGCGCCATAATAGCCGACTGAGAAGCTGAGGCGTCTATTAAGCATAAACCGACAAATGTCGGAATAATTGCTCCCGAACGACAGGCGAGGCCAGGAGCTGTAGCGTAGATGAAATTTTCTTTATGGCTGCAAAAATAGTTGACCACGCCGGGATTCGAACTATGGACCTCCCGATCCATCACGAGAAGCAGTGCCCACTCGGCTTTCACGCCCTTCTTGTTGGTATGCTGCGATAGATTTTATTTTATTAACAAGCTGTACTTCGGAGTGAGAAGATAGAGATCACTCAAAAATGAAGAACGAAAGCGTGAAAAAGTCACTTGAGAAGTCAAAGAATGTTCTAGAAGAAAAGCGCAAAATGTTCAAGCAAAAAATTTGCATACAAAATACTAACACGTTTTTAATAATTGCTACGAACTTCTTTCGAGAGCAATTAAAAAATCACCAACTCAGCAAAAATCAATTAACACGGCAATAATTTACACGGCAATTACTCTATTTCGCTTTTAAAGCAAAGCGCTGCTTGAAAACCGGGTACGTCCGGTAAAAACATACTACTTCAGTGAAAACAATATTCGAGTCGTAAAAACCCAATATAAGGCCAATAATAGCTCAGATCAGCTATCGCAGCTATTAATAAGTTTTACAATTATCTTTGTATTAGATAAGTGCATTTAAAAATGCAAATTTAATATAGATAACTGCATTTAATTCAGATAACTGCATTAAATGGTGAAGACTTACTTTAGCAATCATGTCAGAGAGCACTTTTTCACACTCTGACAGCTGCACTTCCAACTCAAGAGTCCTCTGTGTGTTTACTGGTGCCTGAAATATACAGTGAAAGGTGATGATCATCAACTAAAACTTCTCGGTCGATAGTCGGTAGTAAATCTTTTCCACATCACGATTAGAACTATTTATCAAGGTTCAATTAAAAATATACGACTGCTGTCTTACAATTTGGCTAGCTCGAACATTTAGTGCCGGTTTCAATTCTATTGCAGGCTATTTCAATGAGGAGGATAAGTTCACAAGGGGGGCTTCAGATGGCGTTATCAGCACACACTTAAGATTCCAAATGAGAATAAATTCGGCGCAATTTTCATTTTTTTCAAGTTTGACGGTGGCCTTGAGTTCAGCCGTTTAGAATGTGAATGGAGAGAAATGTAGAACACACCAGGCAGATGGTTTTCACATAAAAACTCTAAGGGTCATAGGAAGTCCATCGAAAGGTAAAGCGAAAAGGCCACACCGTTGCAATTGCAGCAAACTGTGTTCGAGTTCAAAAATATCGATTTTAATTGATGAGTTGCTTAAAAAACAAAGGGCACCCAACTCATGCAATGTGATAAAACATGATGAGCACAATGATAGTCACGCCATCGATCCGGAAAGGTTACTAAATATGGCAGCATTCATCACCTTTTCAGTAAACTAATTAGACGACACCTTCCATTTGAGCAAGATGGGCATATAATTTTTTTTGTTTTCTCGTGCTATTGTTAAATCAAATTTATTATAAATAAACCTAGCTTAGAAAGAGAAAGCAGAAGCGAGATCGCTATTATGTCACATCGACCGTTTTCAAAGAAAAATTCTTTTTGCAGTTCGAACTGAGAGAAAATTGAAACTAGCGAGAAAATTGCCAAGAATAGAGACACTAGTATGAAGAAACCTGTACATTAGTTAGGCTTCCATAAACTTAAATTAAGCCATATAATCAGAGCGCGTTGATTATTTAGGAGAAAAAAATTGTTCAATATTTCGTGCGCGAACTTCTTCAGTTGGCGTCGGTTAAAACTCGTTCTTGTTCCGAAAATTATACGATAATTTTCGAGAATTGATTATTTAACTGTTAATGGGTACAGACTGATTAATGGAAATAAGCTTTTGATTAGTGCTTTGAGTAGAACGTTCAATTTGAGTTAAAAACTATTATTAAAAAAACAAACCGACAACGTCGGACGATTTGCTCTCGAACGGCTGGTCTGGTTCCATCCGTCTACCTCTCCGTTGAAACATGAGAACATTACAGGGCTATGATTTTTTTTGGCTCACAGCGGATTTATTTTAGCACTGGACAAAATTTCTTAATCCGCGCAGTTCAAATCACTTAAAAAAAACAAAAAAGTCAAGCGTGAAAAATTCACTCGAGAAATGAAATCGAGAGAATGTTCAAGAATAAAACGGGTGTCACGCCCCTATTTCGTCCCTCATAGTTACGTGATTATTTTCCTTTAAATATCCATAAATAAGTGCTTTAATCTAGTTCATATTCATTTAGTTTCAAGGCCATATATAGCCAGTATTTCCATCAAGGCCTGTAACCCCAAATTTGTTTATGTTTACAAAAAACAACTTCAGAGTGACAGTTTTACTAGTAAATATATCAAGTGCCTAAAAGCCTCAATATTTACTTTTTTGAGTTTCTTGAAGATGAATTAGCATAATTAGTAAATAACTTCATGAGAGATTATGTACTTGGTGAAGTAAATATTCTGATAGAGTAGGTGCAAATACGGAACTTGTATATGTACTTAACAAACATCAAGAGACGTACAAAAGCCGGAAACTGCCCAACTTGTAGATCAGTAAATATTTGCGAAGGACCAATACAACTCGAGGCACAGTCCTGCGGAACTTACGACCAGAACACCAGAGAAACAGCCTGACTATCAGTTGCTAATAAAACTCAGCAAAAACTTAAACTTCTTATTCTTTCATTGAAACTTCGTCTTTATTTTCTGATATAATAATTAAAAGGATTGAACTGGAAATTCTCTTAAAACTTCCAAGGTTGACAGTCTTTCTTAGAGTAGAAATTGAGACTAACAAAACTCTAAAATACAAGGCAAACTAGTGGATATATCATGCATCCGAAATACTCAGTAAAAGGCTGTTACTAGCTAATTTTATTAAAAATATATCCGCTAAAAATCGCACTGTGAAACATCTAAATAAGTCCCTGAAAATGACAATAATTATTCCAAGTTATCTCTCAAATTTACCTCAATAACACCGTAGATTCATACTCTAAAAATCAGTGCGTAACATGGTGACAGGAGTTATTAACTGTTTTCCAGTTTAACGAACCGAAACTCTAATTCTTTGATAAATTCGACATTTTCCTTCTTTCTGACATTTTCCTCTTTTGCGTTTTCTTCATTACCTTAAGAGCCTCCAATCATCCAGACCAGCTTCCAGGACTTCCTTTTCGAGCAGGACGATAATGCAGAAAGCAGTAACAAAGGAAAGAATGGGTGGAAACTGTGTGTGTCTTTGTGGACAAAATGCAACAATAATTCAAAAGTGTTTGAGTGGACAATAACTGGAACAAACTCAACCACAGCCGCCACAACGGACAAAAACAACACAGGGTATTTGCAAACGAGGATATTGCGAGTAAATTATTTTGTAAAAATTTAATTTTGGTGCTTTATTTATGTCAATTTATAAAGAACAAATTCTCCCCGCTATTAATAATTGCCGCGCTTCCCCCAATTTTGTTGAACATATTGAAGGAAACAATATTAATTACACCCACAACAGCAATAAAACACAAGCTCAGATAGTAAGCGCTTTCTCCTCTTCAGTTTATAAGTCCATTTTAATTTATGTGCTAGATAAAGATGATACACTTGTCGCAATTTATTGGACAGCAAAAAGTCTAAATCAAAAAGCTCGCAAATTTGGCCTTATTCGTAATAAACTTCAATCTGATAGAGACATTAACCTTGACAACATCATTACTGATTATCAGATAACATCAGAATAAGCTAAATTACTGAAACATTCACTTAAATATTAACTAAAAGAGGGCAAAACAAAAATTTAAACAGAATAATAAAACAATTATATTTAATTTCCCCACCAAGCTCCGGAGGTTAATGAATCAAACAGTGACTTCAGTCATTATGCTGTTGCCTATCTGAGTGCAGCTTCCACAAGGCCTGTGCGGTCATGGTCCCCACGAATTTTCCTAGACTAAGGGGCACTCTTTAGAGGTGAGACTTCGGCGGCCCATACGGCTTCAACGATATAAGTCTGACGATTCGACCGGAGCTTTAGGAATAGGCTTATAAGCAGCCCTTCTTTATTATTTTCTGAACGAATGGTTTCAGTAGTTTCCTTTCTGATATTCTTGTGCTATTCATTTAACTGTTTTCTTCTCTTAAAACCCCTTAATCTCTCCATTAAGTTAAGTTAAGTGTGTTATTTAATACTTTTGAACGGAAAAAAAGACTGATTGAACGATAAGTATATAATCTAAACGGGTAAAAAGCAAAATGGCAGACGCACAAATCAACATCACACCCTTCTCTGGATCAGAAACGGACAATTTTAACGAGTTTGAACAACTAATAACAGGTGAAATCGGAGTTGCAGCAATCGCAGCCGCGCAACAAGCGAACTTTTGGCAGTTGCATTTAAAAGGAGATGCTTTACGATACTTTCTAACCCTACCAGAGGCTACCAGACTAGTGTTTGCGGATAGCATAACAGCTCTAAGAAACAGATTCACGCAGGATGATTTGAGAGAGATCAGAATAATTAAGTTAGAAAATCAAAAGTTCAATCCAAAAACAGATACAGTAAAAAATTTCTTAGTAAAGTTAAGAACAGAAGCAAATAAAGCATATCCAGCACCCGAAATAGTAGTAGCGCCAGCAGGCGCAGGTGATCCTGAAGCCCGGAGATTCGAAAAAGACAGCAGCAAGAGATTCTGCCCTTCAGATGTCAGAAAATCGAAAAAACGAGCAAATAAAGCGCTTCTTTATTAAGTCTATGCCGAATTGGCTTGAGCCTAAGCTCTTAGAAAGGCCAGACACAGATACAATCGATCAATTATGCACCTTAGCTAGCCAACAGATTGCAATAAGGGAGATGTGTAACAGAGAAGAGTACTTTGATGACGGATTTAATGAAATAACTGAATCAAACACTGATAAAATGTTAAAAGCAATAACTGTTCTTTCAAATAATCAAAAAGAAGTTGAGCAGAAACTTGAACAAAAAGTAGCACCTAAAAATAAGCCACCAGAACAAGGCCCAGTAAACATATTCACACCAAATTACCCTCAACAAGTCTACAGACAAAGTTATAGACAAAATTTCCGCCCGCAATATCAAAATTATCAACCAAATTATCGTCAATATCAGCCCAATGATCGTCAATTTCAGCAAAACTATTGGCCCCAGCAACAGTATGCCCCCCGTGCTAATAATTACCGAGAGTTTAAATCACAATTTAAGGCCCCTAGACCTTTTTTTATCAAAATGAACAGCCACAAACTCGGAATTATTGGACTGAACCTTCAAATAGCCCCCCATTTGTCCATCTAGCTTATGTTAATAGACCAGTTTATCAGTTTCCTACAAAAAATACCCCTCAAAACGTTCTCCGACAGGGAATAGTTTATGATAGCCCAGCACAAGACCGATACGGTATGCAAAAAGCAAAAGAATTTAGTCGAGCTGGTGCACTTCAAAGTAGAAATATGAGAGGTATGAATTATCCATTTAATCAACAAAAAAAACTAATAAAGCCACCCAACTTTGAAAAACAAAAAAAATTATAAAGACTCAGTTAATTATTATAACGAAAGCACGTCTAGTCCTAGTTTAGATAAAGTAATAGAACCAGTTTATAATGAAAGTAACAAAAAGCGTAGAAAACACAAAAATAATAAAAATAAAGTGAATAAATCTGTGCAATTCCCAACACAAGTACCTCAATCCGCACCAAAGCCAGTAACACATGTTCAACAATTATTTAGCATTGTCCCACTTTTAGGCAGAACATTATCCTATGTTAAAGTTAAATTTAATGGAGAATTAGAAAGACGCGCACTAATTGATACAGGAACATTTGCAAACGTGATAAGCCGCGAGTTTTACAAGGAACTTATTAAAACAAATATCAATTCAATAATAGAAATAGAAAAGCCTGATCTAGATAAAGTAAAAATGGCAAACGGAAATAGTCAAAATTGACAAAGCAATTAAAGTTACATTTAAATTGGGCACACAAACATTCAGTGGAGACTTCCTTGTTTTAATTGTCACAACTCCTGTAATATTAGGAAACCCATTCTTCGTTAAACATAAAGTTAGCATCTGCCCAGGACAAAGCTACATTAAATTCCATGATCAAACTCTGCAAATAAATGAAATAAAGCCAGAAAAAGCAACCTAGAAGAGTAGTAAAACGTAAAAAATTCGGAGTTTATACACAGAAAAAGCAAGTCTTACAACCAAATCAACAAGCAGTATTAGAATGCAAGCTTTAGGACAAACTAGAATCATTCACTCACCTTTGTGGAGTAATAATTCCAAATGAAATTTTTGAAAAAGAGAGCGAAGTAATATTAACGTCCTCATTAAGTAAAGTTGCTGAAAATAATATTCTTTACATCTATGTATTGAACATTACTGATCACCCAATTACCATAAATCAAGGCGAAGAAATAGCCAAATTCTCGTTCTTAACATCAGACCAAGCTGAAAAGTTGTTAGAAGTAGACCCACAATTAATAAATATTGCGAAAATGAGTGAAAATTACTTAACAGAAATAAATCAATTAATTCAAGTCACAGATACGCCAAAAAGAAAGGCCCAACCAGCAAAGCCGGCACCGGAATATGAAAAATTGTGGTTCCCAACGCCTGAAACGTGTCCAGATCCGACAAATTTGTCGCCCTTGCAGAGAGAATTATTTGAGCAATTGTTAAAACTGCAAGAAATGGAGAAATTAGACCCAAAGGGTAATCATCAGGACAAAATAACCTTTTTAAGCAAATTCCCGTGGGAAAAATCGGCACTCAATGATGAGCAAAAAGCTGTAGTAGGTGAATTATTAGTTGAATTCAGTGATATCTTTGCGAGACACAGATTTGACGTTGGATATAATACAGATTTAAAAATAAAGTTAACTCCTGAAAGAAGTATACCAATTTATGAACAAGGCCCTCCAACGCCTATCCATCTGAGAAATGAGCTACAAGTAGAGCTCGCACTAATGCATTGCTACGGACTGATAACAAGTTTGTCTCAATCAAGATATAGTAGTCCGCTTTTCGCTCAACGGAAAAATTCAGGAAGACTTAGACTATTAATTGACTTGAGAAAAGTAAATCATTTGTTGAAAAACGATTATGTGAATACAAATTTCCCAATTTCGAACATGAGTGACGCAATAAACTACTTTGCCGGGAAAAAGTTGTTCACAAAAATTGACTGTTCTCAAGCATATCACTGCGTGCAAATGGCAGACGATGTATCAGTGCAACTGCTAGCCTTTAATTTTGCTTCGGGAACTTATGCTTATAAATGTCTTGCACAAGGATTGAATAAGTCAGTACCTGGATTTAGCTCATTTATTAGACATTACTTGGACCCAAGCTTAGCCTCAGGAAATTGTACCCAGTTTATGGATGATATCGGAAATGCAGTAACAAAATTTTAACAATTGGTACCCTCTTTGCGAGAAATATTTATCTGTATACGTCAATCCGGACTGAAACTGTCGCCCGAAAAGTGTGAAATAGCAACAGATATAATGAAATTCCTCGGAAATAACATCAGTGCAGAAGGAATATCACCAGAAAAAGCAAAAATAACTAAATTCCTTGATAAATTCAAAATGCAAAAAAGGACAAAACAAGTAAAACGATTAATCGGCTTCACTCAATTCTTCCGTAATTACATACCTAATCTAGGTGAGAAACTAATGTCTTTTTACAAGCTCCTGAAGAAGGATGCAGTAATAGAAACCACAGAAGAACATGTAAAAGCATTAGAAGTAATAAAGAAGGATCTAATGGAAGCAACGAATGTAACATTGCGATTGCCAAAACCAGGCTTGCAGTATGTAATTCTTTGTGACGCTAGTTACCACGGCGCAGGTTTTGTACTAATGGTGGAAGACTACGTAAATGAAACAGGAAAGAAAGAAAAGAAAACATACGCTCCCGTATCGTTTGGATCGCATTTGTTTAACGCCACACAGTTAAAGTTTTCAATTTACTACAAAGAGTTCCTAGCATTGTACTATGCGCTGAACTACTTCTCACACTACATCTGGGGATCAAGCAAACAAGTAATTATACTCAATGACAACAAAAGCCTCACACAATTCTTTCAGTCAAAAGTAATACCGCCATCTCTTTGGAATTGTTTAGACAGAATACTCGCCTTTAATATAGTAATTGCTCACATTCCTGGACGTGCTAATTATGCAACATATTTCCTCTCTAGAATGGAGAATGACAAAACAGCAACAATTTCTTTAAAGTTAACAGATAGAATTCCTGTTAAAGAAATAGAAATAGATACAGAAGCCCGGAATCCTGACGTTGAACTAAATGTGTTATTTGATACTGAAAATTTTGGAGATGAAATTAATAGTGACGAAATTGATGTCATTAAGAAGCTTGGGCACTACGAAGACTACAAAAAGAAACAGAATAATTTACCCATATCAGAAATACAAGGGCTATTTAAACTAAAAAGAAAAACAGAAATAAATTCAATTGAATACCCAAATCCATTAGATGAGTTCCCGGACCTTACAGACAACTTAATTAGCCTTAACTTAGCAGAAGAGCAGCAAAAAGATACAGACATTAGAACAGTAATAAACTGTATTCAACAAAATAATCAACAACCAGATTTAAAGTATGCTTCAATCAATTTAAAAAAGTATTACAAACATTTAAACAGATTAATTCTTGAAGGGAATGTCTTATACCGGAATTTTTATGATGATACTGGAAAAGTACCTCAAAAACAATTCTGTGTACCTAAGCATTTGTGGAAAGAAACTATATACAGGCTCCATAATTCACAAACAGCAGGTCATCTAGGCATTAAAGCAACAATTCAGGAATTTAGAAAGCGATTCTATTACCCACGTTTCACCGAACATTTCATTAGCTTCATCAAAAACTGCCTCACTTGTCTCCAAATAAATAGAGTACCAAAAAGCCACATCACATCGAAGTTACAACCAGTCAGTTCACTACAATCATATCCGGGAGATATGCTCCAAATCGATTTAGTAGGCCCCCTAAAGTCCTCACAATATAAGTATGTTTTGAGTGGAATAGATGTCTTCACAAAGTATCTATTTGCAGTTCCATTAACGAATGGATATGCTGACACAGTAGCCCGAGAACTAGTAAAGGTGTTCTTCCAACACAGCTACATTCCTCAAACAATACTTAGTGACTTAGGAACAAATTTTACTTCAGAATTAATGTCAGAGTTAGCAAGTTTATTAGAAGAAAAGTTGAAACATCCCTCACTAAAGAACCCTCAAACTATTGGAGCAGTAGAGCGATCTCATGGACCATTAAAAAGAATATTGCAGCTCAATACTGAGGAACAATGGAAAGATTGGCACAAAAATGTTCCTCTGGCAACATTCATTCATAATACTTCCTATCACTCAGCGACAAATTGTTGTCCTTCAACTTTATTCCATGGCAGAGAACCTATAAAGCCCCTTGACATTAGGTTCTCCAGAAAAGTAATGGATGCAGTAGCAGTAAATTCGGATTTTGTAAATGAACTGCAAGATGCCATGATGCAAAAGTTTGGGGAAAACAAATAAAAACTGACGACTGCATACTTGAAGTACAAGAAGTATTATGACCAAAAGGCCTCAGCAAAACCGATTCCGGAGAAATCATTCTGTTTACTTTTGAATCCTAAGCTACTAGAGAAATTAACTGTAATAGCTTCAAGTTCAGAAATGGCCACCGCTGTAAAAAGTGGAAAAAGTCCTTTCTGACTCTAATTACATCATTCGAAAAGTAAAAACGAATTACACACAATGTGTTCATCGCATCAGATTGAAACCAGTTAAACCGAGTGAAAATCCATAAGACCTCGAAGTTGTTAACCCTGTAAACTTTCAACCTGATCCATGGAGAAGACAACACATTGAACCGGAGCTCTTTGATAAACATATCCCGGAACTGATAAACGAACAGGAAAAGGAGATAAAACAATCCACAAAAGTGGAACAGGACCCAGTTAAAGTGACCATAAATGTTCCCCTAGGTGGACCATTAGCAGGGCCAGCAGCAGCAGCACCTCCAGCAGCACCACTGGCCCCACCAAGGGTAGTAGCACCAGCAGTTAGACCACGAACAGCTCCAGTACATCTTCCGGTGTTTGATTCTTCAAGTTCAGACGAAGCAATTCCTGACTCATTTGAAGAAAATAGCAGTTCAGATGAAAATCTAGCTGACCTGAACCTAGACGCTGAACAAATAGCAAGAATACCGGTAGATCCACTAATTGCTGATGAAATTCGACAGCAAGAACCAGAAAATCGTGTTCCTCTAGAATCATCCTCATCAGATGATTAAATGTTCTTACCAGCTCAACAACCGCAGCCATCAATAGTACCATTAGATGTTGAATCGCCTCCAGAAACACGCGAAGAACAATTTGCGTTAACTGACAGAAAATTAAGAACCCGACCTTATCATCCTAAACGACAACCAGAGAAAAGTGCCTTCAAATCACCAGAATACCAACAGAAGAAAAATGTACAAGGATTTAAAACAACTAGACAAATATGGTTACACGATGAAGATAGAACAAACCCTTACATCACCAACCAAGTTAGAAGATCAGGCAGTCCTAGACTAAAAAACGCACGTGCCAGACTGGAACAAGAAGAAAAACGTGAAGCAATAAAAGCATCAGCACAAGCAGCAAAACAATCAAATACACCAAGTAGAGAGACAAAATTAGATCAAGTTAGAGCTAGTATAGCAAAATATTCAGGGAAAAGCCCAGCAGTTCAGCAAACAGACCAGTAACCAGATCTCAAACCAAAAACTTTTCGTCAGGCTCATCAAACCAAAACTTAAATCATTTTAGTCAAGAAATAAATGCAACGTATCTAAGTTCACCAACAGATATCTTATACTCTCCACACTCTTTTGCACACTGTATATCAGCAGACCTTGCAATGGCAAAAGGATTAGCCCGACAAGTCAAAAGCTGGTACCCAGCAGCCCGAAGTGCAATTAGACTCAGATATCCACCAGATATTGGCTTAGTTTTAATCTACTTTGACCCCATTTCCGAACGTTATATCTTCAGTTTAGTTACTAAATTCAGGTACTACCACAAACCTACAAACGAATCTGTATTAGCAAGTCTCTATGAACTGAGAGAAATAGTATTAGATGCAGGAATTGCACACATAAGTCTTCCAAAACTCGCCAGTGGCTATGATAAATTAGATTTTAACATCATTTTTGAGCTTATATGTCAAGTCTTCGACCCTCTACCCATAACCATCTACATCCATTAGCATGTACAGACCCGGTACAGTATAGCAGTACCCTCTATTTGCCCCAAAAGCCCAACAAGCCTGAGCAACTTAGCCCTAAAGTCCAAAAATCGCCCAAAATTGGAAAAATTTCAACCTTAAATCCTAGTTATTTTGATATATCTCCAGAACTACTTGTCTGAACCTGGATTAAACTATTGTTCTGAACAGCCCTCATCCATTAGAAGCGATTCCAATTCCAGCTATAATTGACCCATTTTGACCCGTTCTGAGTACCAAAAACTTAGCCCAAAATTGACCATTCCAAAAATCCTAGGTTCACTTCAGAAAAATAGTCATAAAATTGTGAAAAATGCCCCGATCATTCCAAAGTTTTGCGCTGCAGCATTTTTCAAGTCGAGGAACCGACATTCAAATTTTGAAGCGAATTGAAGAACTTTAAAAATCGAGTGACGCTGGAGCCCCCGATTTTTGGCACTTTTCGAATCCGCTCGAATTCAATGATAACTCCTACAAAAAAACCCAATTGACCCATTTTATAACCCTAAACCATTTTACTGCTCACGCTTGACATCCCAGTACCCAAAAATCCCGTCAAAAATCAATAAAAGTTATTTATGACAAAAATACCGAACCCTACCAAAATGCGTTAAAATTGATAAAAATGTAGTGTAAATTATATCCCAAAAATATGCAAAAAACTGTCCCAAATGCATCCAGCAGCTACTCCCAGCTGCCACCCACATGGTACAACCTCAAACAACCATTAGAACCCAATATTGCTAAGTATATGTTGAAAAATGACGAAAACAAAAATTACGCTTGTGCTTCAATCCACCGCTTCAAAAATGTAGTCATTTTATTCTCCACCTGACCCGATAAAAGACACCTATAACCCCTACAACCCTAGTGCAACCCCCCACTAGTCTCTTAGTACCATAAAAACCAGTCCCAGCTCATCCCAGTACTAACCATGAATACTTAAACCCAAATAAGCTCCGAAATTGCCACAATTTTGTCAGAAAAAATTCAGTTATTTCCCACTAGAGTCAAAATTATTAACTTCTAACAGCAATTAGACAAACCATCAGCCACATCTATAGCTCTCAGAATATGCACTCCCAGCCCCCTAGTGCCAATAAGAGCTGAGAAAAGACAGCCAAAGTAGCGAAAATCACAAAAAATTGAGTGTAATTTCCGAAAAAAGTGATCAAAAATGCATCTTAATACCTGAATATGCCACATTTTATTGTTAATTCAGTTAGCCTTACTCATGAGCAGTCCAACCATAGTAATATCAATCATTTTGAACAAGTTTTTCATAGCCTCATAGCCAATAACCTATCCCCTATCTGAGCCTTTTCAAAAAACCCAGGTTCACTGCAGCAAAAACGTTATAACTCGTGAAAAAATAGTTGAAACTGCCCAAATTTTTGCACTGCAGGGTTTTTTGAGCCGATAAAGCGATTCACCAATTTTTCAATCGAAGCATTTTAAAAATTGAGTGACGCTGAGGCCCTCAATTTCGGAGACTTTTTGAAAATTTAAGTCATAAAATCCGACATATTGATCGAAAACCCTATATTATTAGCTTAAAACATCCGTATGCTCAAGCTCTACACGCCCATATCAAAAATATTGAAAATTGTTCCGTAAAATGTTGAAATAATAGCAAAAAACAGCCTACCAAACTTCTCAAATTCGCCAAAAAAGAGCCAGATTTAGACCAGAAAAATAGTACCAAATAGCCGACTTATGAGCCCATATCCAATATTCAGTCTCTCTATTAGTTTTCCAAGCCCAAGAAACCCATACAATTGCACAGAAATTCATAAATGTTGAAAAAAGTGAAAACATCGAAAATTGCACATATTTGATCAAATTTAGCCCAAAATTATAAAGTGAAAAACTCCACATAATAAAGTCAAATCATGCACCAAACTGCACCAATAGCTGCCACCAACATAGTATTCACTAGTATGACCCACAATTACTGTCAAAAATCAAATATCTTCAATCTATGTCAACTTATTCACCAAACATGATGCTTCACAAGTAAAAATCCAGCAAACTTCACAGAAAAAGCGGCACAAAACACAAGTTAACCAACTTCAAAGATACCAAAATGCTACCTCTGATAGCCACAGATATCAGAACTAACAGTTAGCACCTGATTTAGGCCACTAGAGAATCACCAGATCGACACATGTCTCGAAGAAGCTCAATTAGTGGAAAAATCATGTCTGAAAATTAGCATTTTGGACGTAAAAATCAATGTTCTGACCCGATAAATAGCTTCAAACCCTATAATTCAGTAATATACATTAGTACCAAGCATAAAAAATACCATTTTAACCATTCAATACTGATAATGTATGAACAGTGATGACTTATTCAGCCCGAAATTTCATGATTAAAAAATAGCCAGGTTCAGATTACAAAAATAGTCATAACTTTGTGAAAAATGCTCAAATTGCGCCAAATTTTTTCGCAGCAGCGTCTTTTGAGCCACAGAAGCTACCTGCCAGAAGCTACCTGCCAAATTCTCAAACATGAAATAAAAAAATAACCAAAAAGTGCCCAAAACCTGAATTTACAGCATAGTTGTTCCCCAACGATGTCTACCGAGTGGGCCAAGCCAAAAAATTTGCCCAAAGTTCAATAAAAATTGAAAAATTCACATATATGCAACACCAGTCTTGATGTGGAAAAATGACATAAATTACGAAAAAATTACATGTGAAAATTAGTACCAAATACTCTTCCAAACCAGTTCAAATTACACACAAATGCTGCAAACAACCAGGACAAGTACCTAGAACCATTAGAATCAGTCTATAACCAGTATTTCACAAGTAAAGTAAAGTTAATGCTCAAAAATGAAAAAAAAGTCATTATATCACCATTCTTGCACTATCACAAATATGTCATTATATAGCTACACACTGTCACAAAAATATTACCAAATGCTCACATGCACCACAGCTACTAGTTCCACCAGAAAAGCCAGTCATCAATGTTACAATCGATAGATAATAAGTAAAAACTCACCAATAAATGCAACTACACTACATGATAATCAAAACAATTGAACTGAAACTAGTTAATTTCCATCAGCGCACCCTTATCACTCAGCAAATTCAGGCACCAGCTGATAACACACACACCAGACAACGTAGAAAAGCCATAGACAACTGGTCACTACTATCATTGACATCAACTTATTAGTTAAACACTCACTAACTGTCCCATTTTCCCCTATTTACACTCTGAAAAACTTGAAAAAACATGTAAACACTGCATAATTCGACCCCCCCCCAACCATCATCCCCATCATCACACACCCATCAGTCAACCTAATAACCACACTTCAACATGTTTAAACACCATATTTAGTAGTAATATTAGCAATAAACACACACATCAACACACATGACCCAAAAGTAGAGTACACCTGAAACAAATAAATATCACATAACTAAGTGCCATATTGAGAAAACTAGAACTAGAAGCCCAAGTACAGTAAATAAATGAGTAAATAAACACAGGAAGCCCAACCAGAAACCAGTTGAAGCCTCAGAAGAGCCACATCAGCAGAAGATTGTCCTGAATCATAGTTGTTATTATTGAAACACGAAAATGTTACTTAACCTTGTATTGAATCTCGTACTTTTCGGCCTCACTTTTGAGACTCCGATCAACACAGAAGAAGCGTTGGCCCAGGGAATAATCTTCCACAAGGAAGGAAAGATCCTTATTACTGAGAAGTTTATCAATGCAGAGTTTTTAGTACCGTTTCCGAGGTATAACTTTACAGTACGACAACAAGTAGAGACCCTACTTCTTGAACTCTCCAAGAAATGGATAACACAATCGGAGTTCTGCAACATGAAGCACAGTACCACGTACCGAAACAAGACAGAAGTCTTCAATGTTGACTGGCTTTACTCAAAGATTCTAAACGAAACAATCGAAGCAGAAATTGAAGTCTTTAAACTACGCAATGAGACTGAAAAACTCCTCACCAGAGCCGAAGAGGACCCCCGAAACAGACAGAAAAGAGCCGCCCCTCTTGCTATAGCAGCCGCAGTCGCTGGAATTGGACTCTTTGGTCTAGGAATAGCAATGAGCAGCGGAGGATGCGGTGGAATCACAGGAATTTTCGGCTCATGCCAACGAACGTCTCAAAACGCTGAAAATATCGACCGATTAGCCAAAAGTTTTAATAGCCTCAACGACTATGTCATGGAAATCGGCGCACAAACAGATGAGAAAATTTTTCTAGTTGATGATGAACTTGCAAAGGTTTATAAAGTTCAAAACGAAATGCAAGAAAACCAAAACAGAAACTGGAAACTAGTTGAGGAACAATTCGCAATTGTAGACCAGAATCTGAACGCAATAGCAACATGCATGGAAATTTAAGCAACACAACAACAATTGAACTTGAACTTTGACATAGCAGCATCATTAATTCTTACTCTTTATGCAGATATTAAAAGTTATCGAGCAGCCTTATATTCCTTTCGAATTAATGTTATAAATGCTACTCCTACTTTACTTCCTCGTCTTTAGTATCTCTTTAGAATCTCTTTAGTACCGCGAAAATCTTTGATAAAGATCCTGGATGCAGTCCAAGATAGCCAAAAGAACGCCCCAGATCGTCTAACTTTGGCAATACCCATGACTGACATACTTTCGTACAACGATGCGAAATTAGTACAAGAGATTTCGACAGTTGAAGACGGACTTCTACTGACATTAGCCATTCCCCTAGCCTCTAGCCAGACAGTGTTTGAAGTTTATCGTGCAAATGTAATCCCTATGCCCCAAAAGGACTCTGTAGACGCCTTACAATGGGTGATAGAGGGAGAGTACTTAGCAATCTCAGAAGGACAGATGGAAACTACAGTACTGACGAAAGCTCAGTATGACAACAGTCTTGGATAGCCACGATACCGAATCTGTCATGAGACAATGGAAACCCACCTTGGATTCTCCTCGTGCTTAGCAATCCTCAAGTTTCATCATGCCATTACAGCATTGAAAGTATGTGACACAGAGAAGGTTGTGTTACCCAACCCTGAACGAGCACAGAATCTTGGATACCGAATTTGGCTCTTAACATCAGCTTCAATTGATTTTACCCTTAGTGAGATTGGTACGGACGAGAATGGCCGACACACCAACATTCCTCATAAAGGTTGTAACATCTGTTTAATCACATTAAAATGTGGACATACAATGTTCAGTGACCACATTAAAATTCGAGCTGATTTACAAAGTTGTCAGTATCTTCCAGCGAAGAGAATCAATGTAAAATTTTCAGATCCACTAGAACATTTAATTGACTCAGTTCCAAACATCAACGAACTTCCGAAGTACGAATCAAGCATTGAAGCAAACCTAGATTTATTGAAGAAAGTTAAAACAGAATTCATTCACTCCAATCGAAAGTTATCAACAGAATCACTTGATGATATAGCGAAGCCCATTACCACTGAAATGAAGTCATTTAAACCAGCACTAATTGAAAAACTTTAATCTTACGTTCCTATCAAACTTTCTCTTTCGCTGACAATCATTGTCTTTATCGGAAAACTAGCCTTACATATTCTCTTCATGTACTTATACCATAAAGTAGCTTTTGTAGGACGAATGGTGCCAAATTTCATGAAGCTTAACGGAACCAATGTACCGCTAAACCCAGTAGTTTCCGTACCCAAACATCTGAAAGCAGACGTCGTTACTAATCTAGCCAAACAACTAAAGCAACCGCCAACAGTCATCTCTCCAGAAGAACTTGGAACCCTCAAACGACAACGACGAAATTCAATGCCAGCAACCTCTACCATGTCACTCAACACCATGGATCGATTCAACACAGAAGACGAACTGGATAACCAAGCTCAACCCCGAGAGGAGAGTATACTTTGAGCTCTTGAAGGTCTTATATAGTTCAACAAGTATTAATCCTTTAACTGATTAAGTATCCCTTCACTCATTAAGTTTCCTTCTAAGTGCTTTAAATCATCAAACCAGTGCTTCAATCCCAGAAATTAACCAGTGCTTTCAACCACTTATTCAGCCAGTTCAAATGTGTTACCCTAATCAAAGTTTAGAGCCATTATTCAGTGAAATAATCATATTTATTTCCAGTGCTAATTCCCGTTAATCTCTTAACTTTAACTTATGTTTCCACTCTTTATTCTGAAATATCGCATCTTCAACATCCTTAATGTTCCTTCAAAGCCTTTAATCTTGTCTTAACCCTCTTTATTTTTACCTTTATCTTAATTTGTCTTAACTTAAACTTTATTTCTTTTTAATTCTTTAATTGTCTTTAACTTTAATGCTTTCGTTCAAAAACTCTTTTCTAAGAAAACATAAATTGGGTGGCTCCAACGAAAACATGTATCTATAACCTCATACTCGTGCAGATTATATGTTTTACAGAAAAATTGTAAAACCCAGTTCTTTCCCAAAAATTTTCATGGAAAATTTTCATAAAGTCCGGTAGTGTCACGCCCCTATTTCGTCCCTCATAGTTACGTGATTATTTTCCTTTAAATATCCATAAATAAGTGCTTTAATCTAGTTCATATTCATTTAGTTTCAAGGCCATATATAGCCAGTATTTCCATATAAGCCTGTAACCCCAAATTTGTTTATGTTTACAAGAAAACAACCGCAGAGTGACAGTTTTACTAGTAAATATATCAAGTGCCTAAAAGCCTCAATATTTACTTTTTTGAGTTTCTTGAATATAAATTTGCATAATTAGTAAATAATTTCATGAGAGATTATGTACTTGGTGAAGTAATTATTCTGATAAAGTAGGTGCTAATACGGAACTTGTATATGTACTTAACAAACATCAAGAGACGTAAAAAAGCCGGAAACTGCCCAACTTGTAGATCAGTAAATATTTGCGAAGGACCAATACAACTCGAGGCACAGTCCTGCGGAACTTACGACCAGAACACCGGAGAAACAGCCTGACCATCAGTTGCTAATAAAACTCAGCAAAAACTTAAACTTTTTATTCTTTCAATGAAACTTTGTCTTTATTTTCTGATATAATAATTAAAAGGATTGAACTGGAAATTCTCTTAAAACTTCCAAGTTTGACAGACTTTGTTAGAGTAGAAAATGAGACTAACAAAACTCTAAAAAACAAGGCAAACTAGTGGATATATCATGCATCCGAACCGCTCAGTAAAAGGCTGTTACTAGCTAATTTTATTTAAAATATATCCGCTAAAAATCGCACTGTGAAACATCTATACAAGTCCTTGTAAATGACAATAATTATTCCAAGTTATCTCTCAAAAGTCATTTAAACCAGCACTAATTGACAAACTTGAATCTTACGTTCCTATCAAACTTTCTCTTTCGCTGACAATCATTGTTTTTATCGGAAATCTAGCCCTACATATTCTCTTCATGTACTGATACCATAAAGTAGCCTTTGTACGACGAATGGTGCCAAATTTCATGAAGCTTAAAGGAACCAATGTACTGCTAAACCCAGTAGTTTCCGTACCCAAACATCTGAAAGCAAACGTCGTTACAAATCTAGCCAAACAACTAAAGCAACCGCCAACAGTCATCTCTCCAGAAGAACTTGGAACCCTCAAACGACAACGACGAAATTCAATGCCAGCAACCTCTGCCATGTCACTCAACACCACGGATCGATTCAACACAGAAGACGAACTGGATAACCAAGCTCAACCCGAGAGGAGAGTATACTTTGAGCTCTTGAAGGTCTTATATAGTTCAACAAGTATTAATCCTTTAACTGATTGAGTATCCCTTCACTCATTAAGTTTCCTTCTAAGTGCTTTAAATCATCAAACCAGTGCTTCAATCCCAGAAATTAACCAGTGCTTTCAACCACTTATTCAGCCAGTTCAAATGTGTTACCCTATTCAAAGTTTAGAGCCATTATTCAGTGAAATAATCATAATTATTTCCAGTGCTAATTCCCGTTACCCGTTAATCTCTTAACTTTAACTTATGTTTCCACTCTTTATTCTGAAATATCGCATCTTCAACATCCTTAATGTTCCTTCAAAGCCTTTAATCTTGTCTTAACCCTCTTTATTTTTACCTTTATCTTAATTTGTCTTAACTTAAACTTTATTTCTTTTTAATTCTTTAATTGTCTTTAACTTTAATGCTTTCGTTCAAAAACTCTTTTCTAAGAAAACATAAATTGGGTGGCTCCAACGAAAACATGTGTCTATAACCTCAGACTCGTGCAGATTATATGTTTTACAGAAAAATTGTAAAACCCAGTTCTTTCCCAAAAATTTTCATGGAAAATTTTCATAAAGTCCGGTAGTGTCACGCCCCTATTTCGTCCCTCATAGTTACGTGATTATTTTCCTTTAAATATCCATAAATAAGTGCTTTAATCTAGTTCATATTCATTTAGTTTCAAGGCTATATATAGCCAGTATTTCCATATAGGCCTGTAACCCCAAATTTGTTTATGTTTACAAGAAAACAACCGCAGAGTGACAGTTTTACTAGTAAATATATCAAGTGCCTAACAGCCTCAATATTTACTTTTTTGAGTTTCTTGAAGATAAATTCGCATAATTAGTAAATAACTTCATGAGAGATTATGTACTTGGTGAAGTAATTATTCTGATAAAGTAGGTGCTAATACGGAACTTGTATATGTACTTAACAAACATCAAGAGACGTACAAAAGCCGGAAACTGCCCAACTTGTAGATCAGTAAATATTTGCGAAGGACCAATACAACTCGAGGCACAGTCCTGCGGAACTTACGACCAGAACACCGGAGAAACAGCCTGACTATCAGTTGCTAATAAAACTCAGCAAAAACTTAAACTTCTTATTCTTTCATTGAAACTTTGTCTTTATTTTCTGATATAATAATTAAAAGGATTGAACTGGAAATTCTCTTAAAACTTCCAAGTTTGACAGACTTTGTTAGAGTAGAAAATGAGACTAACAAAACTCTAAAATACAAGGCAAACTAGTGGATATATCATGCATCCGAACCGCTCAGTAAAAGGCTGTTACTAGCTAATTTTATTTAAAATATATCCGTTAAAAATGGCACTGTGAAACATCTATATAAGTCCTTGAAAATGACAATAATTATTCCAAGTTATCTCTCAAATTTACCTCAATAACACCGTAGATTCATACTCTAAAAATCAGTGCGTAACAACGGGCCAGGTCAAACTTTTAATTGAAAAAAAGACACACACCTGCACAATAACTGCTCAAAACTTTGTTGGATTGCAATTAATAAAAGGGGCAACCTTCATTATGTCTCAAAAAATGCAAATCATGTGCTAGCGCAGGGAAATTTTTTCATATGGTGGAGAAATTTCTGACTAGGGAGGCGATCGAACCCGCGATCTCTCAGATGAGAGTCGGGTACATTATCCACTATGCTACACGGGCAATATTCTCACTTCCCTAGCTATTGGTTTTATTTTACTTCTAAATGCGCGCAAATCAAATCACCAGAAAAAATTAAAACGGCAAGCGTGCAGAAATCACTCGTGATGTACAATCGAAGTGATGTTCTAGAAGAAAACAGTGAAGCAAAAATTTCGAATTAAAAAAGACACAGCGATTAACTAAGTTTCACCTCATGTCTTTTGTCAACGATCGGCACTTGTATAGATGAGGTAACTGTGCACAAAACCTTTATGTTTATCATGGGCGTGGGAAACGGAACTTTCATAATGTTTTCGATTTTTTGAAACGCATTTTCCGTCGTATCTCCAGGAGCTGTGCCGTAGATGAGGATTCCGTAATCTATCGCCCGTTTAAGACATGTATGCAAGGTAGCATGTTTTGCAGCTTAAAAAGAGTACAAACATAACCGACTAACGTCGGGCGAATTGCTCTCAAACGACCGGCGAGCGGCTGGCTTCGTCAGTAGCTAAACACGGTTTATTGAAGCTAGCGCTAGCTTGATTCGACTCCTCAACTTTTAGTTTTCCAGCTTTAATAGTAAACAAATCAGATAGAAAACTGATATTTAAAAAATTTGCAAAATATTGCAAAATTTAAAAGAAAAGCTTCCAGATTTTGCAGTGACAATGTTCAAAACTTTTTTTCTCTCCTGAGTTATGTCAAGTAACTCATCTGCAAGACTTGAAAAACTTCGTTGGCCATTAATGATAGTTAAACTATGAAAAGGACAAAAACACTAAAAAACTTTGAAAACAATTGCAAATTTTAACAAAATCTTTCTGAAATTCAACACGAAGTAAAAAAAAATAGGAACGCTATAATAGCCGGCTGAGAAGATGAGGGCGACTCTTAATCAAATAAACTGATGTTTTAAAAACTTGCAAAATTTAAAAGAAAAGCTTCCAGATTTCGCAGTGAAAAGGCTCAAAACAATTTTTTGTCTCTGGAGTTATGTGCTGGAGTTATGTCGCTGGAGTTATGAAGTAACCCATCTGCAAGACTTGAAAAGCTTCATAGGCCAGTAATGATCTTTAAATTCAGAAAAGGATAAAAATACTCAAAAATTTTAAAAACAATCGCAAATTCTTGCTCAAGTTCAAGATATTAAAATCTTCGAAACCATTTCATTGTCTCAATAGATTATCCAGTATCACTACTTCAAGCTTAAATTAGGCTTACTGGCTCAAAAACATCCATAAACTTGGAACATAATAATTTTTCGAAAGTTAAAAAAATTAAATTTTATCAAAAAAGTCCTAAAGCTGGAGCCATTGAACTATTGATAACAATTCCATGAATCTAAAAACTATGCAACAACTTTTCATGAAGCCTTGGAGGAGGTTCCCAGGACCCTGGTGCCGGAAAAAAATATAAAAAAGTCAAAAGTTTAAAAACTTAAAAAAATTGCAAATATATTTAAAAATTGCTGATCTTAAAATCTTGAAAAACCTTTCACTACATTGAGAAGCTATGCAGTAACCTAAACTCCATCTCTAGAGGAGGTTGTGTGGCTGCTGAGGTTGGAGAAACCAAAAAAATGACAAAAAGTTTAAAAACTTATAAAAATTAAGTTGCAAAAGAAACTGCTAAAATTTGTGGTAATAGTTGTAACTAATCTATGGCCAACAAACATTTTTCAGTAACTCATTATCAATTCCTAACGGAGGTTTTCTGTTAGACTGAAAAACCTGAATAAATGACAATAATGACAAATAAACTTACAATAGCGATAATAAACTGACACCCTCACACCATAAGTATAAGTATAGGTCTCCAAAACAGTTTGAGCTGAAACAAAGCTGAAAGGCTCTAAGAGCACTTAATGCCCACTGGGCGCTACCTGTTTATCCCGTTGTTGAGGACGAAAAGTCAAAAGCGTCAGACGAAAAATCGGCCAAGCGAAAAATCGCATAAAAACATAGCTGGTAGAATAACGGAAACAACTCGAGTCGTCGTGCATTATAATCTGTAACCTAACCTTACCGAAATCAGAACATCAAAATAGGACAAAAGAAAAAAACGAAAGTAGCCCAACAAACCACATTAAAGTGTTTCAAAAATGCCGACAATTTTTTAGGTGCGGGGGGAGCTAGGTGGGGTGGGTGGGTAGATAGGTAGGTAGGTTGGTGGGTGGGTAGATAGGTTGGGGAGGTGGGTAGTGCTGGGGTAGTTAGGCGGTGGGGGGGGGGGGGGGGGGTAGGTAGGTTTAGGTGTGTGTGTGTGTGGGGGGGGGAATAGATAGGTGGTGGTGGGGGGTGGTTTGTGCGGTGTAGTTTAGATAATTAGGGGTGACTTACATAGAAACAAAAAATCTCAAAATGACCTCTTCACCTTGAACATTACCAGCAGTTCCTAATTACTATACATTACAAACGAAACTACTGTTAAAGTCCAATGTTCGAAAACGGAAGTCAGCAATCAAAAACGGAGGTAAATGCTCGAACAGAAAGAAGTCAAAATTTATTCAAGTCATGAAGAAACTTGCTTTCTGCTAAAAAACCTGTAGAATCTCAATACTCCTCTTCTAGTCGTAAAAAGACCGACAGGACTAAAATAATTGCTACAAAATTCGTTTGAGAGCATTTAAAAATTGTACTATATTTAACTTTGTTGCTCTCAATAACCTTCAATTAGAGTCACACACACACACTCTTACTTGACCTTATATCTTTGAAATGAAGTTAAAAAAAAATTTCAGAGTAAGGATCTCAATTTCAAAAGTGAGGCAATTCACTGGTGGCCACGAACTTGATCACTAGAATGACAAAAAACTCTCCACTATGAGAGTCATATTGAATAAACGCAAAAACTAGACCTAGAATGGACTACCAATGAATTGGGAAAACCATTAAGAAAACCATCACTTCAATTTGATTTAAAAATAAAAAAATATATGTGAACTGATCTTTAAAAAAGACAGCGCCCCAACTACCTGATCAAAAATTTGAAACATAAAACGTAAAACGTCGGATAAATTGCTCTCGAATTACAAGCGGGGCAATTTAATTCAGGGGCTGTAGATTAGATAAATTTTTCTTTATGGATGTAAAAACATTAGACGAAGGTCGGGTTCAAACCAGGACCTCCTGATTCGATTCTGTCACCTCGACAGAGTCATTAGCCACTGGGCTATCAAGGCCTTGTCACCGTTTTCTAACAATTGGTCATGTTTGAACAACGACCTTCGGAGTGAGAGTAATTTGAATCACTCAAATGAAGAAAAGCGTGAAAAAGTCACTTGAGAAGTCAAAAAATATTGTAGAAGAAAAATGCAAAAACGGTCAATAGAAAAATCTGCATAGCATAGCTGGCAGATTGCCAGAAAATAGCCGCAATAGCTTCTTAGATATGCAGTCTCAAAAAACACAAAAAAGACAGACAAAAAACTAGTCTTTTCATTGAAGGCTGAGATGTTAAATTTTGATTAAGAATCTGTTCAAGTTAGTGCTGACTCTATTAGCTGCCATCAAATAACCTTCATTTAAAAGCATAACCTTCATAACTTTCAAAAAACATTCACTTGACCTTATCTCTGAGTTAAAGTAAATAAAAGTCAATTCCAAAGTCAGGAAGTCCTGTTTGAGAGTGAAGTAAGTCATGTGTGGCCAAAAATTTAATCACGCGAATGGGCAAAAATTTCGCTCCACTAGGAGCGAAAAATGACGTCACGCACCAACTTCAGTTGAAAATGCATGAAAGAATGAAAAAGCAGATTTGAAGTGGCTGTGACGTCACATGGTCGTAACAAAAATCTTGACGAAGTAAAAAATATAGCCGGAAGAATTCCGGAAACGACGCGAACAGTTGTCTTTGTAAAAAATTACCTTTTAATTCAACTGGTGCCTACTAAAGTTACTACTAAAAACATAAAAAAACAGTAAAAAAAGTAAGATAGCCCATAAAGCCAACTGAACTAAAAATTACATTACTCCAATATATAAACCCAGCCAAACTTTTTGTACGCTATCGAAAACATCAAAATACCCGAGCCCAAAAAGTCAAGCCATGTTAGACTCCCAAAACGTTAATTATGAAGAAAAATTTGAACACTGCGAGAAATTGCAAAAACTTACAAAATTTATCAAATTTCCGTAAGTTCTCTCTATGGAAACACTACTTTACTATGTAAATCAGTTATCAATTGGTAACTAGATACCCTTGTGGCTTTAAACAAAAACATTAGTTGTCGCTTTAAATCACAATGAACGCAAAAAAGCTAAACAATGACCAATGATCAAATCAAAATTATTCATGGAGACGACTAAATGAACAGAACAATAATCAAACGCAAAAATCCGTAACCGAGCCCTAAGAATACTCAAAGAAAAAGGGTGTTGTTCAAAATTTTAAAGTGAAGCTGGCAAAACCTCAGGGCCATATGTTAAATAAAATCAATTGCAAAAAAATTAAAAACTCAAAGGAAAAAGACACAAATTACTAAATAAAATCCATATATTTCAAATAGAAAAATGTAGGGCGATTAAAATTATAGATCTTGTGAGAACCTTGGAAAGAAACATGCTAGAATGTTGAGAGTACATGCATTTTGGAAAAGATAGAAAAACACTAATTCCCAATTTCTAAAAACAATTTGAAAAAAAATTCAAAATATGGTTAAAATATTCACTGAATTTTAAAAAGTTACAGCAAGAAACATGTCCATTAGGAATATTAGGCACTGATGGTTCACCAAAAAAAATTTTGAGGTAAAAAAACTCCAAGTACAATAAAAAAAACTTCGAAAACTGACAAAAAACCGTCTAAATCGGATTAGTATATGTACAATTTTGTAAAACAAAAACACCTCACGTGAAGAAGAGGCATACAATTCGGGAAATATGAAAAAAACGTTGACATATTTACTAATATAGTAAAAAAAAGTCGACTCAAACAACCAAAAAGGGAGAAATTAATAAAAACCAGAAATTGAGAACAAAAAAGGAAATGGGAGTCAATTTAGCACTTGAAACGCATTATTAAGCTCTCAGACACAAGGTGGTATACATTTCAGATGGTTTCATACTCATGCGACATCGATCAAAATTTACTACAAAAAAACCAAGTTACAAACATAACCGACTAGGGTCGGGCGAATTGATCTCAAACGACCGGCGAGCAGTTGGCTTCGTCAGTAGCCAGCCACGGTTCAGTGAGGCCAGCTTTAGCTCGACTCGACTCTGCAGTTTTTAGTTTTCTAGCCCTGTTAGTAAATAGATCAAATAAAAAATAATTAAAAAATATAAAACCTTTTTTTCCGAAAATTTGAAAAATTTTATCAAAAAAGTGCTAAAGCTGGAGTCATGAAAATATTAAACGCTTACCATCAAGCCTTGGAGGAGGTCCCTAGGACCCTGGTGCCAGACAAAAATGATTGAAAAAAATTCAAAAGATTAAAAAAAAACTCGAAAAAATTGCAAATATTTATAATTGCTGATATTAAAATCTTGAGAAAACATTCCATTACATTTTGAGGCTATCCATTAACCTATAACCAAACCCTAGATGAGCTTATGTGGCTCTTGATGTTGAAGAACACTGAAAAATGACAACAAATTTCAGAAGATTTTAAAAAAATTGCAACTTGCATAAAAAAACTGCAAAAATTTGTGACAATAAAAGTTGAAAACTAATCAATGGCCAAAAACAGTTTCCAGTACCTATTATCATACCCTAACAGATATTTTCTGTTAGGCCGAAAAACCGAATAGTGACAATATATGTCAAAAAAAAATTGAAAAAATGCAGTTTTGTAAAAAAAAAATGCTAAAATTTGTGGTGTTAAAATCTTGAAAAACATTCTATTAAATTTAGAAACTATACAGTAACTTTTTGTCAAACCCTAGAGGAGTTTCCTCGGCTCTTGGCGCTAAAAAAAACCTGAAAACCGACAAAAATTGAAAAAATGCAAGTTTTATCCAAAAAATTGCTAAAATTTGTCGTATTAAAAAATTGAAAGCTAATTAAATTTTTCAGTAACCTAAGGACGGCTTCTGGCCCCTGTCTCTAGAACGCCGTGAATAAAGAAAAAAGTCAAAAAATTGAAAAAAAAATTGCACGTTTTGAGGAAAAAATGCTAAAATTCATGAAGTTAAAATGTGGAAACCATTCCATTACCACTAGAAACTATGCAGTAATCTATTATAAGACCCTAGAGGAGGTTCCTTGACACCTACGGCGGAAAGAACTCAACAAATGACAAAAACAATCAAAAAGCTCGAAAAAATTGTGAAATTACTATAAAATTGCGTGTTTTTAGCGATCGGATGTTCGAACGTAGGGGGGAAGCTGTGCACCGGGCGGCTGATGGGGAGGGACGGGGTTTGGGCAACAGTGGGGTGGGGGGCAATAGCGCGGTGGGGGGCAACAGCGCGGTGGGGATGGGGGTCAACAGGGGGGAGGTGTCTCGACCTCTAAGAACCACCCTTCACACCATAAGTATAAGTATAATTCTCCAAAACAATTTGAGCTGAAAGAGAGCTGAAAGGCTCTAAGAGCACTTAATGCCCGCTGGGCGCTACCTGTTTATCCCGTTTTTAAGGACGAAAAGTCATAAGCGTCAGACGAAAAATCGGTCAAGCGAAAAATCGCATAAAAAAGACCGACAGGACTAATATAATTGCTAAAAACTTCGTTTGAGAGCAATTAATAAAAAAGTGGGCCAAATTGGACGAAAACACGGCTAAAAACTATCATCTATATGCCCCAATCCCTCAAAAACATTTTTCAAAGTCAAAAAGTAATTCATTGAACGCAGCACATGAACAAAAAACTTCTCTCGCTCAGAAGTTAGTTCACATGGCAATTTTACAATTAGGTCAAAACGCCGCCTGAACAAATAGTACTTCCGGTAAAAAAAACCTTAAGAAAACCAATACTCTTCGAGTCATAAGAGAAGGCCAAATAATAGTCCAAGAGAAGGCCAATAATAGTCCCAAATATCGCTTCGCGGCTATTATTAAAATAAGCAATAAGTTAGCCACTTACAGCTTTATCTTTAGATTCGTCTTTGGATGAGGAGGTTGAAGCTCCCGCACCTCTACCTGACTGGATGCCCTCTAATTCCAGTTCCTCTATCCTTCGACAGATGCTGTCCATGAACAGGTGCAGATCCATGGGCCTGTCAGAGTCTTTGAGGTTGTACCTGAAGGTGATACCATTGGAGAAGTCCATGTGCTCCTGTTTTCTGTTCACTAACAGCTGAAAACACCAACAGCGACATAACCAAAATTACAAATTTCGATAAAAATTCCGGCCATAACTAACAAAAACTGCAAAAATTTCGGCCAGGAGAACTAGGTGTGAAGTTAACTTAGTACAAACCATTTTCTGGGAATAAATTTTCAGCAGACAGTAATCCGTTAGCTATAAAAAAAACAAACATTGAACAAGGTAGTACAAAGGGGTCAAACTTTTAAAAATTTTGAGAGAATAAATTATGTTTTAAAGTCAAAAACGTGTACCCCCTTGAACTGATCTTTGCGTTGCATTAGTTAAAACGTGTTGAAATAGAACAGGTGATCCAACAAAACAAGTGTGTCATTTGAAATTAGGGCATCCTCCAATTAATTACGGGAAGTCAAGTATGTTATGATATCAATCACACAAAAACACAGCCGTCAGATTGCCCAAATAGAATCAAAACGGACTTAATGAAGTATAGATAGCAACAGATTCAGAGTTGAATTGATTCAGTTGCCAACCTTTTCAAACATAGCCGGCAGATTGCCCGAAAATAGCCGCGATAGACGCTTGGGGCCTTCCATGAATTGAAACAACTAAAGCGATTAGATAGACAGATCGACCACCAGTCCTTTAATAGACCACTAGGCTTTTTGGGTCAGCTTTGGACTGTCATTTATTTTTATGAGACACAAGCTCTATAAGGAGAAAGCCCTAATAAGGCTTTTCAAAAACAGGATCTTTTCCGTTTGTGCCCCCTCAGCTTAGTGGGCGCATATTATTTGCACCCCTCAGATGCACGTGCAATATTTCTTACAAAAGGACTTACTATGTAATGACACGTGCTCTGTAACTGGGGGGGGGGGGGCGCATAACGTACTGGGGGCACACGGAGAAGATCCCAAAATTAATATTTGAAATCAAAAACTCAAGACTCTAATAATTAAGAATTAGGGCATATATGTTTGGCACTACTTAGATGCACACTATTGACCTTTAACAACTAAACGTTCATAATATTTAAAGTTCCATAAGTGAGTTCAGAAGTCATTTTTTTGAGTGAGGTAAGTCATTGAAAAAGTCAAGTCCAAGAAGTGAGGGTAAGACGAAACAAAAATCTGTTAGACGAAGTAAAAAAAAAATTAAGGAGCGCTATAATAACCGCCTGGAATTGAGGACGCCGCTATTAAAAGACCAAAAGGTTTTCAAAAGTCTTTTCAAAAAATTCAAATTGGTTATTTTTATTTTGGTCTCGAGGCTTTATTATTAACAGTGATCATTATATAGGAGTCCCCGATTCACCTTTAACGAGGTTAGAGTGATCGCAAGTGACCTGAGAAAAACAGAAGTCATTTAGAGAGTGAGCTAAGATAGCAATTATAAAAAAAATTTCCACACACTTCAGCTTTCAACTTATCGCCAATTAGTTTAAGATATCACGTCACGCACACAAGAGAAGCAAACGAGCAGCGAAATAGCTACATAAAAGGATCAATAAAATTACTTTATTGTAGCTTCTGGCGTGAAAGAATGAAAAACGAAAAAAAGCGTCACACGACGAAATGAAAACAACATAGCAGGAAAAGTCCTGACACAATTAAAAGAATTCGCATTGACTAAAGAAAAACAGACCTAGAACGGAATGTGAATGGATTGGGAAAACCATTTGGAAATAAGATACAAAAATCTAAAACATAGCCGGCAGATTGCCGGAAAATAGCCTCCATTGACGCGCTGGATGCACATCGTGAATGACATTGAAGAAGAGGAGACAAACTGACTGAATGTTTTTTTGTTTTCAGTGTCAAAAAAGTTCTAATTTGGCGTTGTTTTATTTAGACTCTAAAACTAGAAATAATTGAGCTTCTTAGCTCAAAGCTAATAAGTTTAATACGAAAATCAGCTAGCAAACACTAACTAACTTTGAAATCCAAATTCTTAAGGACGTAATGACCGTGCTTCATCGAATTATCCCGTCTCTTTTGATTTTGCTCTTTTGACCTTGACTGTATTCACCATAATACGTAATTCATTGAGTGAATGGATTTAATAACCATTCAGTTAAAACACTGAGTGAAGTAAGTCAGAATTCAAACGTGAAAATCGTGACTAACGTAAAACGCAAAACGTGAAACAAAAGGTGAAACGAAGGTTCAAACACCGTTTTCTCACTCTACTTTAAAATCAGAGCGAAAAAAAGTCCACGATGCAAACCCACTTGCTTTTTCGCTCCAGTTCCTGTTTCGGCTTGACCTAAACCTTCACTTCAATTTGAGTTCAAAAATCAAGAAAATGTGTGAACAGATCTTAAAAAAAGAGCGCCCCAATAGTAGTAGTAGTATCAGACTTCAATTACCTTCTGAGGGTATAAACAAGGATAATGATAAAAATGGTAGCACAAAGATAAAAAAGATATTAATTATGTAACAGCTAGGAAAAAAAATAATCATAAATTGAACAGAAAGTCATGCAATACAGAAACTACATCTACACATGAGGTACCACGTGCAAGATTAGTTGAAATCAAATTTATCATTTCTCATTGCCATCAGCAGATTTTGAGTTACGGTTTTGGATTTGCGAATATCCTTGAAAAAACTGATACTGACATTAA
The DNA here is from genome assembly GCF_964194025.1 of Convolutriloba macropyga. NCBI lineage: Eukaryota > Metazoa > Xenacoelomorpha > Acoela > Convolutidae > Convolutriloba > Convolutriloba macropyga. The sequence goes on from NC_134468.1 coordinate 60,798,336, forward strand.
GTAAATCCGCGGCGTCATTTATAATAGGTTCAACTCTGAAGAAAAACGATGTTTCTGGAGAATTTTTCTTAGCTCATGTCACTGCCAGACGTTCACGATTAAGAAATCGTAGGTTCAAGACCTTTGAGTACAACTTGAAAAACTTGTCAAAAGATATGCAATTCTCATTGTCTAAGATTGCCGTAAAGACACTTATGTCACGATCGAAAAAATGATAGCATATTGGCAGAGTTGGATAATTTTTTTGCAGGGAGGAGTAGTTAATGTAACCAAAGCACCAACGCAGGCCATGGATATTGAGCTGTTCTAATCTCCGTATATCAAAAATTTCAGGAAACCAAGCAGGGTTTCCATATAGAAGAACCAACAAAACATGTCTTGAATAAATTGAATTTAACTCCAGATGGGAGGTTGAACAGAACACTGTGCTTCAGGTAATTGAACGATCGACGAGCTTTTACTATTTTTGTCTAACTATGACGACTCCATTTCAACGTTTTGGATACCTCAATTCCCTGATCCGTAATATTATCAAGCGAAGGAATCTCGACCTTGCCAAGAAATAAATTATCCAACGACATTCTGCTAATATGTAAATAACCACTTTTGCTGAATTAAAAGACAAATAGTTACAATAAGCCCATAACCGCAACAGTTCACTTCGCAATATTAATTTGCACCCATAGATCATTTTGAGCATTATTCAAGCAAAAGTCGCCATGGCAGAGCAATTTCGTGTCGTCAGCGTAGCAGAACACTTTTGATACTTCGGGTACGTCAATCACATCATCAACAAAAATCTAAAAGAAAAGCGGCCCCAACACGCTTCCCCGAGGAACACCACTAGTAACTGGGAGGCTCTCTGAAAAGAAACCATTTAAATTAACACATTGCCGTCTAGATGATAAATAAAAATCAATAAGTTTCACAAAATATTCGTCAAAACCAGAATGAATAAAACGAAAGCAGCGTGGAGTGGTCCACAGAATCAAAAGCTTTGCTGAAATCTAAATAAACAATAACTTGCTCAACGTTTCCGTCATAATTCAGATACAACTCATGAATAAATATGAGCAATTGCGTAACTGTAGAATGTTTTGCACGAAATCCATGTTGTCTAGGGTTCAGCAGATCTTTAATCTTCGGATAAATAAACAGAAACAGAATTTTCTCTAAAACTAACAATAACCTCGGGAGTATTGAAATAGGCCGATAATTTTCAACGCCCGCTCGAGGTCCTTTTTCTGTGAATAGGGGTGACATAGGCACATTTCCAATTTGCGGGCCAAGTTTGTGAATTAATATTCTATGTGAAAACAAGATGAATTAATGGTACTAATGTATGTGCCGCTTTACTTAAACAGGTCGGCGGAATGCCATCAAAAGCAGCAGTCGAGCTACTTGGGACACTAAAAAGATAATTTTAAATTTCATCAAGCCTGAACTGAACATCAGATAACTTGATCTCATTGCCGCACACTGTCAGTTAACTCTATTTCAGTTTTCGGTTGGAAAACTGAAACAGAAAAAAATTGTTGAACAGATTTGCTTTCACTGAGCCTTCAAAAGACACCCAGTTTTTGTAGATCATTTGTTTAGGTAAGAAATTTCTACCACTTAAACTTTTCAACATTGCAAACGCTTCATTAGTATTAAACTTCTGTACACTGTTCAACAAGACCTGCTTGTCCATGTCAGTAAGAATCATTAGCTCCTTTTCGAGGCATTCAACTGAATTTTCCTGATGCTTTCGAGCTGTATTTAGTTCATTTAAACAATGCATTGTCTGCGACGAATAATAGAATGGCGCTTCGAAGCGCTTTCTCCATTTTCTGTTAAGACTTTGGTTGAGAGCGCAAAATACTTTACGATAGAATGATAGAAAATCAGGATTCAAGTTGTGGCATTCCTGAGCGAAAGATCGTGAGTGTTAGATGCGACGTCAGCCTCGTTAAAAGAGCTGATCGTATAAGCGTGCCCATTTGCATATTGGTAATCTCGGTCAACATTGGTTAAAAGAAAAGGATAATGATCTGAGCACAATCGCTCTACAAAATTGAAGTCCCATTTGTCGGGATGAGAGCAAAAAAATACTTCCAAGCTTATGAGTAGGCAAATCAACAATTTGTTTCAGGAATAAATCATTGCATAAAAATTCTAATAATTTTTGTTCGTCAGAATGAGGCGAAGAGATCGACTCCCGACGTACTTTGGGAAAATTAAAATCACCAAGTAGAATCCACTGGACAGATTTGCGTTGATCACAGCTTAGGCAATTACAATTCAAATTGAAATTCTTGGAAAAACCAAGATCACCGCAAAATAGCTACGCCAAGCTTCCAGCTTGGCTGCTATAAACACCATATCCTAAGATGATATTACTGCAATCATCTTAAAAAAACAGCAAACCAAAACAATCCAAATCTTTGAATTGTAAGAAAAAAGGAGCGCTATAACAGCCAGTTATTATATATAGCAACATAACCGACTAAAGTCGGAGCGAATTGCTCTCAAAAAAACCGGCGAGCAGTTAGTTTCGTCAGTAGCTAGCTACGGTTTAGGCAAGCTTAGCTTAATTGAAGGGGTATGAGGAGAGCGCTGCGGGGGGAGGGGTGCACCGGGGGATCAACTTCTAAGAAGCACCCTTCACACCATAAGTATAAGTCTCCAAAAGGGTTTCTGTGAATCGCATACTTTGAGACTAGTGAGCTGAAAGGCTATCAGACAACTTAATGCCCGCTGGGCGCTACCTGTCTATCCCGTTTTTGAGGACGATAAGGCAAATGGGTCAGACGAAAAATCTGTCAGCGCCCCCTTCCCCCAACTAGGGGTTACGGGTGGAATGAGGCGGGGGGGGGGGGGAGTGTCTAGGCAATCAAAGAAGCGCCTTTATGTATCCTGAAGTCTTTGCTAATTAGTAAACCGTAAATCAACTCACAAAAAGGTGTATCCCGTATAACTCTGATGGATGACATTTAATCCTATAATTCTTAAATACAATTAAACACATTAAAGAGTGACGAATAAGACCGGATTTTTTTAAAAGAGATGAAAGATTGAGGGCAAAATAAATATTCTCATCAGACATTATGCGCACCTTAAGGTTCGCAGAAGCCATTCAAACAGTGAGCCCAGCCACTTATGACTGAAAAAAAATGACACCATACAAGAATGAATACCTCTATAAAAAGTTCAATATTCATGTAAGGAATGAAAAATGACCCTAAAGTCTGAGGAAACTCACAGGTTTGAGGTTTAGGCAGTGAATGACAGGCCGTGATCAGAAACAAAAAGCCAAAAAAACTTCTGAAAATTTTATAGAACAAAACATTGGCAGCAGAATGCCGGGAACGGGCCGTAGTTGACTTGCTTGATCATGATTGAAACAGAAAAGGCGAAAGAAGAAATAAAAAGTGTTCAATTTGGTGGGTAGTTTAAATTAGATTCTAAAATTATACTCAATTCAGCTTCTAAACTGGAAGCTGAACTTTAATACTAATGCAGCTAGCAATCTCTCTAATGAACCTTGATAACCTAATACACTATGGCTTAATGACCGGGCTTTATCGGTTAAAGTCGATTCTTTTTATTTTACTCTTTTCAACTTGACCGTATTCCCTACATTGCATAATTCAATGAGTGAGACTTTGAAATCTATTCAGTAGAAACCGAGAGTGAGGTAAGTCAGGAGTCAGACATGAAAGCCATGACTTGTGCTAACAAAAAACGTGAATGAAAGGTAAAGAGTGAACGAAATGTAAAAACATAGCAGGACAAGTCCTGACGTACAATTCGAAGAATTTTCATTGACTAAACAGAAAAACTAGACCTAGAACGGACTATAAGTGAATTTAGAAAACCATTTAAAAAAATCAGAAAAAAAATAAGAAAAAAAATCAATGTCAAAATGCCACATGTGAACAAAAAAAAACCACTAGCGAGAAATGAAAATTTAACTCAAACAAAAAACTAGGCCTAGAAGGAGCTGTGAATGAATTGGGAAAACCATTAAGAAAAAAATATCCGATCCAAAAAATCGAAAAAACAGTAAAAATCAGAGTGAAATTGCCGCATGTGCACAAAAAACCACTACTGAGAAACCGAATTTTTGTTCAAACACCATTTTCGCACTCTACTCTAAAATTAGAGCGAAAAAAATTCACGCCGCAAAATCACTCGCTTTTTCGCTCCATTTCCTGTTTCGGCGTGACCAAAATCACTACTCCAATTTGACTTCAAAAATCATGAAAATGTGTGAACAGATCTTAAAAAAAACAGCGCCCCAATACAATTCAATTTCTATGAATTGTAAAAAAACATAACAGGACAATTTAAAAACATTGAAACACTAAAGACCTGACAATTAACAAATTAACAGGAGCAAGAAACTAAAACAGTCGACAAAACCGACAAAACAAACGACAAATATGCGCCAATATAAACAAAAAAAACTAAAAAAAAAGAAAATTTGTTTTTGCAAGATCTAAAGTTTAAGAATCACTAAAAATAACAACACTTAAAAATTTAAAAATATCAACTCTAAGCATCCATAGAATCAGTACATAACCTTAAGGTAATCAATGACAAAACGCAAAAAAAAGGCTAAAACTAAAGAAATTGTAAATAATCAGAACATCATTGAAAGTCAAGGCGTCAAAATGGGAGAAACTCAAAAATACACACCAAAATCCTTAAACAAAAGCTAAAAATTTGAGCAAAAAATGGACCACAACTACGCCGCACAAAAACAACTAAAAACATTTTTTGAGAACACATTCAGTAAAAGTAACAGAAAGCCAAAGCTACGGACTGAAACAATCATTTTGGTTAACTAAATCTTCAATAGAGGCCAATGAGACCTGTCATTAATTATACTAAAGGACAAGATAACCGAAATATAAAAGGACAAATACCAAATCATCACATATATTTGGACAAAAAATAGCGTCAAAGAAATAAAAATCGTTAGCTGCGCGCTGATAAATTCAAATTTAAATCAATAAGCTTAAATAAATAAGCTTAATTAAATCATATGTATCATTTAAACAGCACCCAATAGAAGGTACTCTGAAAGCCGAAATCAATTATCCAGACGTGAAAAAAATCACTTTCAAAAACCGAAAAATTGTTTAAATACCAATTTCTTGTAGAACTCCGAAGACTTATATTCAGTTATATTGCATGGACGAATGAACAAAAAGTGGCTGTGACGTCATATGGTCGTAACAAAAATCATGACGACGAAATAAAAAAAACAAGAGAAGGCCAATAATAGCCCCAGCTATCGCTGTGCGGCTATTAAAAAAGACGAGGGACTAATATAATCCTACAAACTTCGTTTGAGAGCAATTAAAAACATACCCGGAAAATTAGATTGCAAGAAAATAGCTTCCATTGATCCCAATAACCCCGATTGGGCTTGAAAAAAAATGAACTCATGTAAAAAAATTTCGGGTGCGAACTATTTTGATTTCATTGCGTTGTTAGACAAACTCCTGTTTCTTAGCTCATGAGAAATTGTGAAAACATCTTACAAAAAAAAAACATACCAGTACGAGTCCTGAAAAACAAACGAAAAATTGAATCCCAAACTGGAATTACTGTTTCTGACCAGCAGATCAATTAAACAATGCCAACCAAGAAGACACTCAAAGGTTGAAACTAAAATAATCAAACTAAGTAAAAAAACGTAATCATTGCTAAAGCTCTTGACGCTGTTACAATGAAGGCCAAACTCGCTCCATTTAATTAACCAAAATAACCAACGCACTAGCCTTGAAAGAGTTTATTGAGCACTAAAGGTAGAAAAACTCGAGAAATAATACAAATACTATAGAAAATTTGAAAATTGAAAAATTTATTAAAATTTTTTAAATTTGGCAATATTATTATGTTTGAAGCCATTTTTTCTCTTAAATCTGTCCGGTAAACGATCTGCAAAACCTAAAAAGTTTTATTGGCTCTTAAAGAATGATAAACTCAGATAATAACAAAAACTTTCATAAAATTTAGAATTCCAAACATAGAAATGTTGCTTCAATAGAGGCCAATGAGACCTGTCATTAATTATACTAAAGGATAAGATAACAGAAATATAAAAGGACAAATACCAAATCATCACATATATTTGGACAAAAAATAGCATCAAAGAAATAAAAATCGTTAGCTGCGCGCTGATAAATTCAAATTTAAATCAATAAGCTTAAATAAATAAGCTTAATTAAATCATATGTATCATTTAAACAGCACCCAATAGAAGGTACTCTGAAAGCCGAAATCAATTATCCAGACGTGAAAAAAATCACTTTCAAAAACCGAAAAATTGTTTAAATACCAATTTCTTGTAGAACTCCGAAGACTTATATTCAGTTATATTGCATGGATGAATGAACAAAAAGTGGCTGTGACGTCATATGGTCGTAACAAAAATCATGACGACGAAATAAAAAAAACAAGAGAAGGCCAATAATAGCCCCAGCTATCGCTGTGCGGCTATTAAAAAAGACGAGGGACTAATATAATCCTACAAACTTCGTTTGAGAGCAATTAAAAACATACCCGGAAAATTAGATTGCAAGAAAATAGCTTCCATTGATCCCAATAACCCCGATTGGGCTTGAAAAAAAATGAACTCATGTAAAAAAATTTCGGGTGCGAACTATTTTGATTTCATTGCGTTGTTAGACAAACTCCTGTTTCTTAGCTCATGAGAAATTGTGAAAACATCTTACAAAAAAAACATACCAGTACGAGTCCTGAAAAACAAACGAAAAATTGAATCCCAAACTGGAATTACTGTTTCTGACCAGCAGATCAATTAAACAATGCCAACCAAGAAGACACTCAAAGGTTGAAACTAAAATAATCAAACTAAGTAAAAAAACGTAATCATTGCTAAAGCTCTTGACGCTGTTACAATGAAGGCCAAACTCGCTCCATTTAATTAACCAAAATAACCAACGCACTAGCCTTGAAAGAGTTTATTGAGCACTAAAGGTAGAAAAACTCGAGAAATAATACAAATACTATAGAAAATTTGAAAATTGAAAAATTTATTAAAATTTTTTAAATTTGGCAATATTATTATGTTTGAAGCCATTTTTTCTCTTAAATCTGTCCGGTAAACGATCTGCAAAACCTAAAAAGTTTTATTGGCTCTTAAAGAATGATAAACTCAGATAATAACAAAAACTTTCATAAAATTTAGAATTCCAAACATTGAAATGTTGCTTCAATAGAGGCCAATGAGACCTGTCATTAATTATACTAAAGGATAAGATAACAGAAATATAAAAGGACAAATACCAAATCATCACATATATTTGGACAAAAAATAGCATCAAAGAAATAAAAATCGTTAGCTGCGCGCTGATAAACTCAAATTTAAATCAATAAGCATAAATAAATAAGCTTAATTAAATCATATGTATCATTTTAACAGCACCCAATAGAAGGTACTCTGAAAGCCGAAATCAATTATCCAGACGTGAAAAAAAATCACTTTCAAAAACCTAAAATTTGTTTAAATACCAATTTCTTGAAGAACTCCGACCAAGAACCCCAAAACATAATCGACTATTTTCGGGCGAATTGCGCTTAAACAACTGTCGAGCGGCTGGGTTAAACCGTCACTAAGTATGGTTTAGGGAGGTTGGCTTGAGCTCAATTGCCGTGGGTGAAGTTGGTGGTCAGGGGGGGGGGGGGAGTGGTGGCAGACTCTTTTAATCTTAACACCATGAATTGTTTCCAAAAACAGTTTAGTTGAATTGCATACTTAGACTATAGTTTAAAACAAGAGAGTCTCTAAGGGCCCTTGATGCCTTCCGGGCACTAACTGTTATCCTGTTTTGAGGACGAACAGTCGAATGGGTTAGACAAAAAATTGCATAACATAGCTGGCAGATTGCCAGAAAATAGCCGCAATAGATTCGTAGATCGGCAGTCTAAAAAAACAGTAAAAAGACAGACCAAAAAAATTCGTCTTTTCATTGAAGGCTGATCTGATATATTTTGATTAAAAACCTGTATAAGTTATTGCTGCCTCTATTAGCTGATCTCAAATAACCTTCATTTAGAGTGACACACGCCCATTTGACCTTATCTCTTTGATCTAAAGTAAATAAAAGTCAATTTCCAAGTGAGGAAGTCATTTGTGAGAACGAGGTAAGTCAAGTGTGACCAAAAATTTAATCACGCGCATGAACAAAAAACTCGCTCCACTAAGAGCGAAAAATGACGTCGAACATGCAATTCAGTTATATTGCATGATCGAATGAACAAAAAGTGGCTGTGACGTCATATGGTCGTAACAAAAATCATGACGACGAAATAAAAAAAACAAGAGAAGGCCAATAATAGCCCCAGCTATCGCTGTGCGGCTATTAAAAAAGACGCGGGACTAATATAATCCTACAAACTTCGTTTGAGAGCAATTAAAAACATACCCGGAAAATTAGATTGCCAGAAAATAGCTTCCATTGATCCCAATAACCCCGATTGGGCTTGAAAAAAATGAACTCATTGATGTAAAAAAATTTTCGGGTGCGAACTATTTTGATTTCATTGCGTTGTTAGACAAACTCCTGTTTCTTAGCTCATGAGAAATTGTGAAAACATCTTACAAAAAAAACATACCAGTACGAGTCCTGAAAAACAAACGAAAAATTGAATCCCAAACTGGAATTACTGTTTCTGACCAGCAGATCAATTAAACAATGCCAACCAAGAAGACACTCAAAGGTTGAAACTAAAATAATCAAACTAAGTAAAAAAAACGTAATCATTGCTAAAGCTCTTGACGCTGTTACAATGAAGGCCAAATTCGCTCCATTTAATTATACCAAAAAAACCAACGCACTAGCCTTGAAAGAGTTTATTGAGCACTAAAGGTAGAAAAACTCGAGAAATAATGCAAATACTATAGAAAATTTGAAAATTGAAAAATTTATTAAAATTTTTTAAATTTGGCAATATTATTATGTTTGAAGCCATTTTTTCTCTTAAATCTGTCCGGTAAACGATCTGCAAGACCTAAAAAGTTTTATTGGCTCTTAAAGAATGATAAACTCAGATAATAACAAAAACTTTCATAAAATTCAGAATTCCAAACATTGAAATGTTGCTAAAATTCCTATATTAATATCTTCAGAACTATTTCATTGTCTCCAGAAAACATCCAGTAACCCAATTTCAAGCACAAAAGAAGTTTCACAGCGCATAAAGATTAATAAACTAGGAACATGATAAAAATCTTCACACGATTTAACAAATTTTACCAAGAAATTTCAAAATTCGTGATATTAAAATGTTGAAAACCAATTTATAACGCCTAGCAACTATGCAGTAACATACAATAAAACCGGGCCACTGAGGCAAGAAAAATTGAACAAACGACATATTTAAAAAAAACTATAAAATGCAAATCTGGTCAAAAAATTTGCAAAAATCCGTGACTTTACAAACCGTTCAATAGCCCTTAGAGACAATGCCGAAACCTATTATCGAACCACAGAGGAGGTTTTATTGCCCTTAAACCTAAAAAACCTCAAAAAAAACTTAATGCCCCCTGGGCCTTACCTGTTCATCCCGATTTGAAAAATCAAAGTCATTGAAAAATGTGTCATAACATCTTACAAAAAAGACAGAGCCCTAATACAACAAAACAATCCAATTTTTGGATTGTAAAAAAATAGGAGCGCAATAATATCATCCTGAGAAGCTGAGATGGCTATTCAACAGTAAAATATTGTTAGTCGAATAGTAGTGCGTGAACAAAAAATCGCAATCAAGAAAGCGAAATTTTCTCAGACACCATTTCCTCATTCATCTTAAGAGCTTAAAAAAGACAGCGCATCATTACAATTCAAATCCTTTGGATTTTAAAAATGAGAGCGACAAAATATTTATTATCTGTTGATTAATAAACGAAGAAAACTACTCTGATTTGAGATTATTCTGAATTGATCAAATTGTCAAAACATAACCGATTAACTTCGGATCAACCGGCGAACTGTTAGCTTTGGTAGTAGCCAGCTTGGGCTTAGGGAGGCTCGCATTAAGCATTAGGGGAGTATATTAAGGGGGGGTTGTTTTGAGCTGGGGTGCCTTTAAGGGGAAGTAGGGTCGAGAGTGCGGAGTCAGGAGCGGAATGAGATATGGAGGGGGTGGGGTGAGAACTTAATGTCCTCTCAGCAGCTTCAATGAATAGTACACTTAGAAAACCCAGGATACGATTTCATCGGTCAAATAAAACTTCCGAGGCAGAGAGCTTAGTTTGAAAGTTAAAGAAGTGAAAAAAAGTATTTTTTGTCCTAAACTAAAGATACTAAGTTTAGGACAAAAAATAGACTTTCACTGCTTGAATCAAACCGCTATAAATAATCGGCTGCTTCGCTATCAGAGAGGGAGAAGTTTGGTTTATTTCAACTCTTGTAAATTTTTAAAACTTTTGCTTTGGTTCTCTAAAACTGGTTCTCTCTCCAGAGAGAACTTTCCCTTTGGTTCTCTAAACAGGTAAGATCAAAATCTTGGTCCCAGCACTCGGGCGCAAGCGCCCTCCTCTCAGAGCACTAAGTACCTTGGGCGACTAAAACGTATCCTTAGACTAGCAGAGGTCTAAGAAGGCTGATCAGCGACAAAATGTCCTCCAGGCTTTACTCGTTTTGCCCGTTTTCGATCAAGCCAAAAAAGCATTTAAAAAGACCGCAGGACTATTATAATGGCTACTTCGTTTAGGAGCAATTAAATAAAATTAAAGTTTTAAGTAGTCACCTGTGAGACACATTCGGCGATGACTCTGAAGTACATCAAACGAGTGAAGTCGTCGTCGTCCTTAAAGAAGAGAAACATTTGCATGATGTACAGCAGGTAAGGTTCGCAGTCTGTGTGGGACAAGTGACTCTGCAGCAAACTGAATGTCTCGTCCACGTTGTCAATTGACTTCCTGAGACTGTCTTGGCGACCCTCCTGAAAGATACGAACTGAAAAGGTCATAATTGCAGGTACTAAACCAAAGTTGCGGACTATCAGTGCCCATAAAATTTATATAGAAAGAGATACAGAGCCGAATTGACGTAGATGCCGACCCGATCTATCAGAGATAAAAAAAACATTAGAAAATGCCGTCAACAAATTGATTTCTTCGAAAATGAAACAATTAGCAGTTCCGTTTGGTGAAAGAGGGACAAAAGAAACGCCAAACGAAGGAAAACAATAAAAATCGCTTTTTAAATGCTTTTACTACTTTATCCGCATGACTAAAACCCTATTTACAAGTTCTGATTGAAACCAAGTCTGGGAAGGTCCTGAAAAGGAACACGCCAATACATTCCAGATCTTTAGGATTGTAAGAGAGCGCCTAAATGATAGCCTTTGAGATAGATGTTGACGGCGGCTATAAATAAAAAAGGTAGCTGGTTTGAGGTTTGACTTCGAAGGGGTTATCAGACAAAAAGCGCCAGACGACGGAACCGATAATAAACCAAAGAATTTAATGAGTTTTTAATAAGAAAACTAAAGTTTTCGAAGTCATTGAAAACAATTACATGTTAAATAGACGTTCAAATTACGGAACTTTGAACAACATAGACCTATTTTGACAGAAAACAAATGAGATACAAAGTAAAAGGGTAACAAAAACTAAATTTTATTAACATGGCCGGCAGATTGCTGGATTAGCTGTGAAAGTAATAGATAAATTTATCAGAAAACAGATACATTTATGAGTGAAAAAGTTATCGACGCCGCTCAAAAAGCCACGTAAAAAACATTCAGCGATAATTTAACTGAGCTTAAAAAAACTCGTTCCGCAGAAGCCTTTTTACCTTTGACCTCGAAACTAAGTCAAATTAACCTTCAGTTTAAAGATCAAAAGTCATTTATTGAGTGAGGTACACCTAGTTTTCTCACTCTCAAATATCCGACATGAACAGAAAACTATTCTCTTTTCTCTCAGCAAATCCACCAAAACATTTCTTTACGCTTTTCATTTCCTGTTTCATATACACTCCAAAAAAATTACGGATCAAAGACGCTCCACAATACTCTCGTTCGAGTCGTAGAAAAACCAAGAGAACAGCAAAAGAATTCTGATCAACTTACAGCTTCGCAGCTATAAAAAACAAATCAGGACTTTCATTGGTGAGAAGAAAAGAAAACAAACTGAAAAAAAAAACGATAACGAAGGCGGCAAAACCAAAAAATACTGGAATTCGAAAAATTTTCAGCTTATAATACCGTTATCTACAAATTGAAAACATGAGAACGATTTAACCCCTTATCGCACGACTGACCAACGTTTCTAACATTTAGCAAAATGCTCGCTGACGGTTTCGAGCGGTGAGCTTCGTCAGCAGCTAGCTGCGGTTTGGTGAGGGTATTTTAGACCACAACAGAAGCAACAAAAACGGACGGGACAAAATCTACTATTTTTTCGAAAAAAGAAGTAGTGAGAAATCATAGAAACCAACGCTATAAAATGAAAAAAAATTTTCATCCAATTTTGCCCTATTGATAACCGATGGCACATGCCTGCAATATACTGCTATTAGATAACAAAAAGAATAAATGGGACATAAAAAAACTTTGCTGATATTTTTTCGAAAACAATTTATTTGAACTTCAAAAAGCAATAGCCAGGACTGAAAGAATTAATTACATTAATTTATTCTTCTTTAGCAACTGTTGAGACTTGTTATTAATGACACTGAGTGAAAAACATCCAACAGTAAGAACAAATACACTCAAACCTCAAAAAAATCAACTTATTGAAACCAAACAGTCAAGGTCATAAAGAAATCCAACTTGAGCTCAAACCAGTAAATATTGCCTCATTAGCAAAAAACAAGAACTGTCAAAAATATGACTAAATAAAAAGACTCAATAAGAACTTCAAAGCTGAGCAAAACTCACAAAATCAATAATAATTTTCGGAAACAAGTTGCAAAAAGTAGTTCAAATCTTTGGATATCAAATGAGATCTCTTAAGGCGCTTCTAATACACCTTTTAAGGGGGCGCCAATGCGAGCAGTTAATAATAAGACCAGGAAACAGTGAAACAAGAGGTACACAAACAAGAAAAATCAGGGATATTTTTTAAAACAAACAGTGCAAGTCGTGTGAACCATGAACTGCCCTTTGATGAAGTAAAAAATACGTATTACAAGAAAACACGCATTACCTCTTAAAACCATTAGTTAAGAAAGCGGAGAAAGCAGCAAAAACAGGAGTCAAATCGCCTCACGAAAAAAAATTGATTTAGAAATCCAAAAATTTGTTCAAATACTTCTCGCCCCAAATTCAAATAGCTTTATCACGCGCCTAGCCTACTCGCTTTTTAATGCTTTTAATACTTTATCAGCATGATTAAAACTCCATTCACAAGTTGTCATTAAAATGAAGTCTGAGAAGGTCTTGAAAAGGAGGAACACGCCAATACATCCCAGATCTTTAGGATTGTAAGAGAGCGCCTAAATAATAGCCTTTGAGATAGATGTTGATGCCGGCTATTAGCAAACCAAGTAGCTGGTTTGAGGTTTGAATTCGAAGGTGTATTCAAATAAACAAGCGCCAGATGACGGAACCGATAATATATCCGGACGATTAATCTCATGAAAACGAACGAGTATAAAACAGAGCTTTTGAAACCATTTTTAATATGAAGTCATTGAATACAATTACATGTTGAATAGACGTTCAAATTACGGAACTTAAGACAGCATAGACCTATGTTTACAGAAAACAAATTAGATACAAAGTAAAAGGGTAACAAAAACTAAATTTTATTAACATGGCCGACAGATTGCTGGATTAGCTGCGAAAGAAATAGATAAATTTATCAGAAAACAGATCCGGAAGCAATCCAAGTGATTTACAGTTTTTGAAATTAAGCTGCGCCAGAGTTATTCCAACAAGTGACCGAAACATCAAACCCTTAACATCTCTCTCATCTCTCATAAGAGCATAAAACAAGTTTTTAAAAAAAACTAAGGGAACGCGTTAAAACTGAATGCAGTCAACACCGAAAAGCTATCAAACTACAGTCAATAAATCGCCTAACTATTTTAAACATTTAAAAGAATCACTATCATCAAATCTAAAAGTTGAAGACAATGATTATTACGAAAACTAAGTCACAGGTAAGAAACGAAATTAAAACACAAGTAAATCTCAAAACAATGCTCTCTTATGAACAAATAGTAACAAAATTAATAAAAACTGTCAGATTAGGTTGAACCATAATAGATTCCACAAAATTTTATACATATAGCCGGCAGATTTCTGGATAAGATGCGAAAGAAATAGACTGGCGTACCGTATAACAGAGAGAAACGGATACAATTAGAAGTCAAAAAGTTATCGACGCCGCTCAAAAAGCTAAGTAAAAAACATTCAGCTTGAAATTAAATCAATTTAACTGAGCTTGAGAAAATTCATTCCACAGAAGCCTTTTTACCTTTGACCACGAAATTAATTCAAATTAACCTTCAGCATAAAGATCAAAAGTCATTTATTGAGTGAGGTAAGACACGTATGGTCACGCGAATGACTTAGAAAATTTCTCTAAAGAGAGTGAGAAATGACGTGACGCACGCAAATGCCGTTAGTGAGAGGAAGAACTCATTCAGACAATTTGACTTTTTCAGCTTTGCTGTGCGAAGAAATGTCAAACGAAGAGCGTCAGACGACGAAACGAAAAAAAGAGCACCGCAATATGGCTCCACTCAACTTACAGCTATAATGAGAAAAACTAAGCAGAAAACCAAGCATTCCTTTATTCGGGGATTAATAAAATGTAAAGCCAACCTAGTGTATAAAAAAGTGAAAAGGCAGTTCGAAGATTTGGAACATTAATTTTCCAACAACTTTGATTATTTCATCAAAATTGACTAATGAAACAAATTTCCATTAAGTTGCGAACAATTCTGGCCAAAAAATCAATGACAAAAATTAAAATCATTGACAGTGTACACAACGCCTTTTTCTTTTATTTAAAACCAAAATAAAAAATGTTTTCTCGCTTGTGAAGATTTTTTACACCTACTTTTCTCACTCTCAAATATCCGGCATGAACAGAAAACTATTCTCTCTCAGCAGTTCTACCAAAACATTTCTTTAAGCTTTTCATTTCGTGTTTCATACACACTCCAACAAAATTACCCATCAAAGACGCTCCACAATACTCCCGTTCGAGTCGTAGAAAAACCAATAGAGAACCGCAATAGAGTTCTGCTCAACTTACAGCTTCCCAGCTATAAACAACAAACCAGCACTTTCATTAATGAGAATCAAATACTACAAACTGAAAAGAACGACCGTGAAGGGGCAAAACCAAAAAATATTGAAATTTTAAAAATTATCAGCTTATAATACCGATATCTACAAATTGAAAACATGAAAACGATTCAACCGCTTATCGCAAGTCGGGAAGCTGTCATTACAAAGAATAAGATAGATAGGGTATTTTAAAGTTAATTAGGTGGGATGGGGTGAGTGGACTGCGGAGAGGGCGAGGTCGATTGTGCGGGTTACGAGCACGTTCACATCATGAATTTATTGCGTTCAATAGCTTCGGTGGCTGTGGATCAAATTCTTAAAGATTAGAAGGGCGTAAGGCTCTAAGAGCCTAATGCCATCCGGGCTTTACTAGATAAAAGTCAAATAGTCAGGCGGACAAAACTATCAGACGAAGAGTCGGCAGTACAAAAAACCGCACTAAGAAAGACCAGCAGATCTAACATAATTGCTAAAAACTTCTTTTAAGAACAATAAACATCAAAAATGGTTAAATTGAAAAAAAAAACGCAGAGAATTTCTGAAAACAAACTGGGTCAAAGACGGTAAAACCGTTTTATATGGTTTAAATCATTCAATAGGTTCCATTATGCCACATAACCAAGAGCACTTCAATATAGCTTCTCTCGGCTAACAGCTATAATTAAAAGAATTGTGTTTATCTGAGAAGTTAATTTTTAACCCGCTAATTTTGAAACCGGGATAAAACCATGAAATGTCATTGTTGTACCAACATTTGCCATCATAACAAATTTTTGATTGACGGGTTGCATATGAATTAACGTGCTTCTGGAATAAGTTCAAGTTGTTAAGGCGACAGTGAACTAGAAATATATTAAATTGATAAAAGAGTTAAAACTTTGTCGAATTGTCATGGCATGCCCCCAGTATGTCGCTTACAAGTTTATCAGCGAGTTTGTCGGGGATGGTGTAGTACAAATGGTAGACAATCTGTCCAAACGTGTCATTTAAATCCACGTCACACAAGTCAGGATATTGCTCGTAGAGGGCTAGCAAATCAGGGTCCATATCCTCGTCATCAGTCACCCTCAATCTCCTCTTCGTCATCAGATCTTTACGTAGATTCTAAACACAACTTCATAAACAAGGTAAAACTATTGTAGTGTTAAATATTTGTACGGAGCAACACAATGAACATAACACATCTACTTTTTTAATTTTTTTCTTTTTTCAGATCGTAAAAAAACAAACCGACCAACGTCGGATGAATTTTTCTCAAACTAGGGGTGTAGCTTAGAAATTATTTTGGGAGCAAAAACTCCGATAGGGGTTTAAAACCTTCCACCTCCAGGATAGCAGTCAGAAATCAAACCAAATAGGCTACACCCAAACTAAGCCCCCTGGGCATTGCTTCTTTAAACTGTTTTAAAAGCTTAAAGCATTAGAAAAAAAGGAAAAACAATTTAGAAAAAGACTACCAAGACAAACCAAACTGTTCAAACAATCCAGGAACTTTCACTCAGTTACCACAGCTCGATATCGAAATGACCAGAAACGAACCTTGAAGACCATTTACACAAAAACAATAAAAAACTCAAGAAACGGGCCGAATTCTAACAAACAGCACAAACAGAACTGTTGCTGAACATTATCCAGAAAACAAATCTCACTCCACTTTAATATCAGTGGAAACTTCAAAACCACTTGCTTTTTCGCTCCACCCGTATAAGCGAGACCAAAATGGACAATAAAATCAAAACGTTGGAACAATTGCGGAAGAAAACATTCGGCAAATGACTCGAAGAGCCCCTTCGATAAAAAAGAACCAATGAAATGACCAAATCTACTACATAAACTCATCTAAAACAGACAAAAAAGGACAACAGATCGAAACAACGCAGATTGCCGGAAAACAGCTACCGTATACCCCCAAAACTGACTTTGAGATTGGAACAGCTAAAGCAAACAGCTGTGAAAATTTGACAACCTAATTTTCTTTATACAACAATTCCGAAAAAAATACAGGTGAAGATATGAAAAGCCCTAAAATTTGACTTAAGCGTTGCGAAGAGTCGGAATTTCGGAAGTAAAATCGTCATTGCAGCCAATAACATTCTCTTCAGTTTTAAAACATTTATACTTTGCCATAAGATTTGATTAAATTATTTGTCCACAAAATTTACAACTCATTAAATAACGAGAAAATATTTACCGTTGAGTTTATTGAAACCAGCTAAAAACAATTACAAAATCTTTTAGAACCCAACAAAACAGCCGCACTGAAGCAAATGTTCAATCATTTTTAAAAACGCACTGAGAAATCCTGATTCTCAAACTTTGCTGTTCTGAAATCAAATCTAGTAACCTTGAAAATTGGGCTAGGACGGATTAACGGTGATAAGTTCAATGAAGTGACAGCGCTGAAAACTGTTCTAGAAAAATCATGAAAAAGGTCTTAAAAACATAAAAATCTGCAACTGAATCTGCGTCGCAAAGGACATATTTTGAAAGCCGAATGCACATAATATTCTTAGAAACTTAAACAGAGGTAATAATTCGTTCTTTTTAGAAGTTAAATATCAAAACGAGAAATATGAAGTAGAAAAACAAGGACATTCCATCATTCGAGACTAAAATAATTAACATAACCGACTAACGGGGGGGGGGGGGGGTTGGTGCACCGGGGGTTGATGGGGGGCAGCACTGGGATGGGGGCAACAGCGCGGTGGGGGGTGGAGGCAATAGTGGGGGTGGGAGTCAACAGGGGGGGGGGGGGTCTCAACCTCTAAGAACCGCCCTTAACACCAAAAGTATAAGTCTCCAAAACAGTTTGATCTGAAACAGAGCTGAAAGGCTCTAAGAGCACTTAATGCCCACTGGGCGCTACCTGTTTATCCCGTTTTTGAGGACGAAAAGTCAAAAGCGTCAGACAAAAATCTTGTCAAGCGAAAAATCGCATTAAAAAAGACCGACAGAACTAATATAATTGCTAAAAACTTCGCGTGAGAGCAATTAATAAAGCCAACCAACAGTCTAAAAAATGAAAAAGCCATTCAATGACTCAAAACAGTAATTTTCCAAAATTTGTCATAGTATTGTAATTGTTAATCTTAACAAATTTCCACTAAATTGTCAGAATTTCCGACGAAAAAATAACTCAATTAGTATTAACACAAAATCAAAATCCCTGACAGTGCACATAAAGCCTTTTTCTTTTAATTAAAACCAAATTACAAAAAACTAAGAAATATTAGACAAAAGTCACTAATCGGATTGGTATAACTACAGGTTATTTCACAAAAACTCATGTAGTTAAAGAGAAGCTCAAGGAATGAATTATCAAAGAAAAATTGCCATATATTCCGATTTTCCAACAAAACGCGCTGTTTTAAACGACGTTTTAAAAGCTGCAACCAATCGAAGAGAAAGTAAATAATTCAAAAGAGGACCGAGGCAATCCAAACTCTTCAAAAAATTTTTCAGTAAGTTATAATATTCAGATATCAAAATGACTATAAACGGTCCTGAAGACCATTTAAAAACAAATAAAATTGAAGAAACAGTACAAAAAAACTTGAACAAACCGCACAAACAGAATTAATGCTGAACACGGAAAAAAACACTAGCTTTACTAATCAAAGCCAAAAGAGGGAACAAAAGTCAAAACAATGCCTGCAAATTGCCTGAAAACAGCCACCGCAGGCCCTAAAAATTGACTTCGGCGTAGCAAAGCGTTGGATCTTCGGAAGCAAAATCGACATTGCAGCCAATAACGTTGTCTTCAGTTTTAAAACATTTATCCTTTGCCATCAGATTTGATTAAATTATTTGTCCACCAAAATTACAACCCATTAAATAACGAGAAAAAAGTTAGCGTTGAGTTCATTGAAACAAGCTAAAAACAATTACAACATCTTTCAGAAGCCAGCAAAACAGCCGCACAGAATTAACAGTTCCATCATTTTTTTTAAAAAGCACAGAAATCCTGATACCGCAAAACTTTGTTATTCTGAAATCAATTCTAGTAAACATGAAAATTGGGCAAGAAAGGATTAAGGCTGATAAGTTTAAACAATTGACCGGGCTAAAAACTGTTATAGAAAAATCATGATAAAGGCCTTAAAAGCATAAAAATCCGCAATTAAATCTGCGTTGCAAGAGACACATATTGAAAGCGTAATGCAGATAGTATTCGAAGAAACTCAATTGAATAATTCAAAAAAAACAATTCAGATCTCAAGAAAACTACATAACTTCTTTGGAGTAACAACAATTAAGACAAAATGAGGATGGTTATCAAAAAACCAAGAAAATTAATACTCCTCTTTGAGTCGTAAAAAAACCTGAAGTCAACCAATACTCGTCTTCGAGTATTATGCATCCGCTCAGCTATCGCTAGTGCTACCGCAGCTAAGAATAATGTGAAGGTACATATTTTGTTTTATCTGCTTGTAATTATTCTTTAATGTAACTGCACCTCATTCCTGTACACTGATAAGGTTATCGCCATCGCTATAATGCTGCTACCATTTTAATGATTTTGACATACTAACGTCAAGTCTTTCCATGATCTTGAGGCGACTGAGCTCCGCTCTGATAACAAGGAGATACTCCGCCTGGTCACGATCCAACAATTTATCAAAGAACACCTGCATCCACTGTATGATGAAGAACTGAAATACGTTGCTTATGAACTAAGTTCCGTTTTGTGAACAATCAACATAGAGTTTGTGTAAGTTGCCTTGATATCGTAAACATTGGCAACTCTTGATAAATTTCAAAAGGACTTATATTCCCATATATATCTTTACCAAGGATAGTTGGCAAAAATAAAAACGTTTTCAACTTTCAAAGTCTTATATTCTAGTAAATTTTCCACCAACCACAATTCTGAGCGGAATGGGACTTCTCCTGAGCTCGGTTGCGTAGTCTGGTTCAGAGGGTACTGATCCATCTGTGGGTTTCTCTTGTGGGAAAGGCTTTGTTATCAGAAACTGGGAAGTTTTCCAGAAGGCGTTCAATAGCTGTGAAAGAGGCAAGAATCTCTCGTACTGACCCTCTTTTAATAGATTGTCCTCTATGTGACCTGATCTTCTGAGATTTACAGCTTGCTCAAATGCCTCTAACACTATCGGATACCTATACAAAAAGGTCCCCAATTAAAAAATTACTTGTTTTGTACGGTTGTTCTGTTGAAGAGCTAAAATAGTCTGTTCAACACATCAATTGGTTCAGAAGAACAAACCCGTCACTATGCCGGAACCTCAGCGGGGTATTCATTTCTGATCACATACTGTCAAAACCGAATAACAATATCGACGTTGATACTCCACAGTAATGGCGTTCTACTTACATGTAACGACCGGTGAACTGGATTTTCATCAAGGGTGCCAGGAATTGGATTGTCTCCAGAATGAGCAGCTGCTTATGATCATTGCTCAGGTCAAGTTTTAAACAGCCCACCAAGTAGCCCAAATTGGAGAAGCTTCGAACACGCTCGAATTGGTTCTTTTTGAACATGACATCTATTTCGGTGCCATCCTTTTTACCTTCTGGTTTGGGCGGGGGTTGCACGACGTCTCCAATGACAGAAAAAGTGTCCATGAATATTACTAGGCCAGCTTTGCAGTTACACATGCAGCGCAGAGACCTCAAAGTATTCAATTTCACCTC
Organism: Convolutriloba macropyga; assembly: GCF_964194025.1. Lineage (NCBI taxonomy): Eukaryota > Metazoa > Xenacoelomorpha > Acoela > Convolutidae > Convolutriloba > Convolutriloba macropyga. The sequence continues at coordinate 60,819,261 of NC_134468.1, forward strand.
AGTATAGGGATCCATGACATCTTTCCCCCACCTCCTTGTATTCTTTTCTGCGCGTTCCAACTCGAAAGCCTGCCTGCAAATCAGCACACGGTGGACATTAAATAGGTTCCCCAAACGCAAAACAAAGCGGAAAAGACTTCAAAAAATGTGTTAACAGATCTTACAAAAAGACAGAACACCAAAGCATTCCAAATTTTTTCGACTGTTCATAACCATGATCTCTTAAGCAAGAGTGAACGTCGGATAAAAAAATGGTTAGAAACTAATAGCCAAGTTGAGCTGAAAAATCTATGCAAATCATTACTTAAGAAAAACAACTCAAACTCAGTTCCTTAGAGAGTCTTCACAATTATTGAAGACATGTTTACTTTTTTGCTCATCAACATTATTTTGACATGAATTGTAATTTCTGACTGCTATGATATCTCTCAATTGCTTTATATAAACATAGCCGGCAGATTGCCGAAAAATAGCCGCCGTTGACGCGCTAGACGCACATCGGGATTGAAACAGAAAAAAAATTGAAATTGATAAAATTTATTCCTAAGTTTCAAAAATTGTTCCAATTTAGTGTGGAGTTTCAGATAGATTCTAAAACTATACTTACTTCAGCTTCTAAACTAAAGGGTATTGAGCTTAATACTAATATCAGCTAGCAATCTCTCTAATTACCACTCGAACAACATACGTTAACAACAGTGTTTATTGTGCAAAAAGGTTTGAAAGGGAGATAATAAAATTAAATCTTAAGCAGTAACAAAATCTGTTCCAATTTTACAAGATTTTACGATTTTTTTCGATTATATCGACCAGTTAAGAGATCTGCGCAGTCTGGGTAAATAAAAACTAGTTACAATATTATCTTGGATTCAATAATTCGCGCTAGTTTCATTGGTGTTCCAATTTACAAACAAAATCGCTTTTTTCAAAGATTTATTGGATTATGCTACCACAATGAAACAAACCAAAGCCATCTTATTGCATATTTGAATACACTTTTGGAAGAATACTACTAAGCCCTCTAATACATCATTATAACATAAGGGGATACGTAGGAGACCAAAATTAATTTGGTTGAAATTGTCGTGATTAACTATTTGTTTAAAATGCTTAATTATTGAATTTAAAATGGACTGAAAATCACTTTGTTTTTTAAGAGAGTGAGTAAATTTAAGTCGAAGAAGTCAAAATGATTCTACAAACGGAATGTGTCTTTAAATTGTGCGACAACAAATTAATTTGCATTCAAATAGAATATTTCACACTATGTAGATTTCAATACTGCGCCACCCTTGAAGTAAATCTTCAACTTTTCGGATCCCATGATGAGTAGCCGTAGATGTTCGAGAGGTGTGAATAAGTCTTGTATCGATGCCAATTTTCATTGGGTCGATCAATTCATGGAAAAGATCCGAAAGTCCCCAAACTTTGCTGAGATGCGTGCTGGATATAGCAGCGAGTTCAATGAAGAGCATGATGAGCTGTTTGTAGTAAAGGAAAGTGTAATGCAGTATAGTGACAAAAACGATCGGAGGACTTTTCTTCAGGCGACTTGCTGGAGTCGTCTGGAGAAGCGATTCGTTTGCTTGGAAGATGCGAAGCCCTGTCCCACCTTCTTTGGCTCCCTGAGGTATGAGCCTGTGTACCCACGCAACTATACGGAGAGGGAGGAGAAAGGGTGGTCAGCAATGTTGGGTGAAATCAGATTTTGATGTCCACGATCCTGGCCTCATCGTGACTGATGGCAGGACTCTTGCACCGTGGCATGTAGATGGTGTGCCACCGTTGTCTGTCGTTGCAACGCTATTTGCTGGTTTCAAGATTTGATTTGATATCCAAAGGTCAAAATTTGATCGCTTGAAGACCAGGTTATGTAGTCGTCTTGAAATTCAGTTGAAGATACCGACAAAGAGCTGAGAGGAACTATCTTCTTTGCTGAGCATCGAGTTTGCGAAACATTGTACTTGCCCTGGTTGGCTGCACACTCCGTTCTGACACTGCCTGAAAAAGGGAATAATGACTCGTTGAGTATAATGATGTCTGCGGGCTTGCTGGTTGATAAAGATGAAGGTTGTACTTCAACCAACATTATAAGCCATCTTGCTGTTAAGGTAATTATACTTGTATACTAAGTTGCTAGCTAGTTGTAACTAAGCAATTAAACATCATTGTAGTATATGGAATGAAATTTTTTAGCACAAATGTTGAGTAATTTTAGGAATTAAGTCAGTCAAAAGTTTGCTAAAGGAGTAAGAGCAAAACAAATACGTGAATAACTCTGAAATAAGTGATTGTGAGCGTACACTGAGTACTGATTTCGGAAGACCTATATATGGGTAAATCATCCTGCAAGGGTATTTAATCCAGTGAAACAACCTACAATTTTGTGGCCCCTTTAAGTTGGGGGGGGGGGGCGATTTTTAATATCGTAAAATTCGACCTTTTCGGAAAAACATGTGTCATCTTTCGAATTTTTAATATAAACTGCGCCGATTTCGCCTGCGAGCTAATAATTGTACCAGGTAGCTACTGGTGAAGTAAAATTTTGAATAACTTCATTTTGAAGATTTGCAATAAAATGGGGTAAAAATTCTAATAATTTGGCTCTTTTCCTCGTTATCGAAATATAATCAAGTAGCAACTTCTACTTTACTGGGTCCTTCTACTCGATTTCCGAATTGCGAATTTTGACTGTTGAGTGGAAGCTTCCGAAGCGTCACTACTGCTCGCATCAGCTCTCCACTTGTTATTTTGAGCTTGACAACACGAATCAAATTGTTCCCACTGTATGTTTCAATGAATCGACCAAGTCTCAATAAAAAGGCTGGTAGATTGTCCTGTGCAATGAGTACCAGGTCATCTTTCCCCATCCCTGAGTCCCCTTGATACCTATTCTTCCTGATTTGAAGAGATGCAAGATAGTTTCTAGACCATGATCTCCAGAATGACAATTTCATCTTTTCCAGTATTCTGTTACGTTCTGGTAATTTTTCTTCTTCTTGGGGCTCACTTCGTCGTTCATTGAATCCTAGGAGAGGTTTTACAATGAGGAAGTGGGCTGGAGTCAGTGCTTTGGTATCATTGGGATCATTTGACATCTCACCGAGGGGTCGGGAATTGAGAATTCCTTTTAATTGTACGAGGTATGTGTTGAATTCCCCCATGGTTGGTACTTGTGTGCCAACTACACGTCTGAGGTGATACTTCATTCGCTTGCGTGCCGCGTCCCATAATCCTCCGAAGTGTGGAGATCGAGGGGCGATCGTTATCCAGTCCCTGCCTTGCTGCGAAACATAGTTGAAAACTATGTTTCTTTGCGTTCGAGGAGGGTTTGTAGTTTCTTGATGTCATTGAGTGATATCATGATGTCACAAAAAAGTTTGTACCATTGTCTGTGAACAGTCGTTCACGTGTTTCTCTTCTGTTTGTGAATCGCTTCAGCGCAGCAATGCATGCAGTTATTGTTAGATCGGGGACTGTTTCTATATGAATTGTTTGGTAGAGAAGCATACAAAAATTGCAACATGTCTTCTCTTTCGGTTTTGTCTTGATTGGTCCGGCAAAATCAAGTCTTGAATGTGTGAAAGGGATTCCTGGAAAGATTCGTTCCCACGGTAGATCAGCCATGATGACTTGATGTGGAGTTGAATTGAAACGATGGCAGCGAATACATGCTTTGATGACGTCCTTCGCCAAGTTTCGTCCATTGTCTTTACTGAATTTTTTGAAACCTTTTGTCTTCACTGAATTTCCCTTGTGATAATCTTCTAATGATTTGATGCTCGTGGTCGAAAAAGGTAGCCAGATTGAGTAGGGAACTGGTTTTGCTGAGTTGCTCACCATCGCGTAGAATTGTGAACTCTTCAGTGTAGTCTCGAATTAGTCTTCAGTGTAGTTCACGAATTACAAATCTTTTTGCTTCGGCGAAATCATTTGCGTTAGTGTCATAATGCCATGGTTGTTTCAAAAAGATCTGAGATGCTTTCGCTACTTTACTTGCTGTATTGAGTAAACGAGTTAAATGTGAGAACGGTTTGAAGTTGAACAATGACCATTTCATTCATCGCCTTGTGAACTTTCGCTGTTGTACGTTTTTCAGGAGCATTGTTTGTGTACACTGGTTGTGGTGGGCATATGATTGTTTCTCCATGAAAAACATCTGGTCCTTTCCACCACAAAGAACTGTTGATTAGCTGTTAACACGTGTTCCCCTTGATGCAATGTCTGCAGGGTTTTCTTTTGTAGGGACGTTTTTCCAGTTCTCTCTTGGCATTGTTTCTTTTATCTCGGAAACTCTGTTTGCCACAAAAGTTTTCCACTTTCTGGGTAATTCTGCTAGCAATTGTAGGACAACTGTAGAATCGGTCCACGCGAAGCAAACCGGTTTGGCCATCGAGCTGGCTTTCAGGGCTACTTTTATTGACTGAAGTAGTTTCACGCCAATCGTCGCTCCGCTGAGTTCAAGACAGGGTAGACTTAGTGTTTTGACTGGCCTTCGTTTTTGCATCGATTAGGTGAAATGCTTCATCGCCATCCATGGTTGTTATCTGGCTGTACACACAACCAGGAAATGCTTTTTCACGTGCGCCAGTGAAGAGATGGAGTTTGAATTTCGGTGTCACGCATCTAGGGATTTTGAGATCAAGTTGTCTCAGATTCTCGCGAGGAGAGAACCAAGTTTCGGCCATTTCATTTGGAAAATTGTCGTCCCAACTGAGTCCCCGTACCCAAAGTTGAAGAAGAAGTTTGTAGTTGATGATGATGATTGGACCTAGCCAGCCAAGTGGATCAAACAGTTTTGAAGCATCTGACAGGAGCTTTCTCTTTGTCAATGCTGTGAATGTTTCAAGCTTTGCGGTGTAGGTGAGATCTTGGTTCGGTGTCCATCTTACGCCAAGAATCTTTACTTTATAACCTTTGTCGAGGATTTTTGAACTGTGGTTAGTTTCGCGTAGCTCCTCTGGCAGATAGAGAACAATGCTTGGTTCGCTGGAAGACCATTTCCTTAATGGTAGTCCGTACTTCAGAAGTTCTGCATTGAGTTTTGTGACCTTCATGTGAGCTTCATCGATAGATACTGCTATCCCTAAGTAGTCGTCAACGTAGAAGTCAATTTGGATCCTTTGTTTGAGGTCTTCATCTGCCGTCATTGTGCCGATTTCTTGAAGACATCTCGTTGATTGAAACGCTGAGGATGCTATTCCTTACGTCACACGGGTCATTCTCAGATGCTTGATTGGTGGTGTATCTCTCCAAAGAATTCTGTGGAAGTCATTGTCATGTTCGTCAAGTGCAAATTGACAATACATTTTAGCAATGTCAGCTGAAAGTAGAATTTGATGGAAGCGTAGACGAAAAACATTCGAGAAGAGATCTGGTTGCATTGTTGGTCAAACCATGAGGCAGTCACAGAGTGACAACCCAGACGTTGTTTTAGCCGATGCATCGAAAACTACTCGTAGCTTTGTTGTGGTTGAATCTTCTTTTCGAACGTGATGTGAAATGTAGTAGCTTTCACTTTCCGGTATTTGAAGCTCTTCTGGGGGAACTTTTTCCAAATGCTTCATGTCCAAAAACTTCTTGATGAAAACACGGTACTCTCTCTGAGATGCTGGGTCTTCCTTGAGTCGTCCCTCGAGCGAGAACAACCGTTTTTCTGCTTTGTAGCTGTTACCTAGCTTTCCAGTTTCTCCTTTGAATGGAAGTTTCACAACAAAACTTTCATCTCGATCTCTTGTTGTTGCTGAGTAAAATGCTGTTCACAGATCTGTTGTTCCGGGGAAAGTTGTTTGTACATTGGAACTTCCTCTGTTTCCCAAGAGGAACGTAGATCAATGTTTGTTTGAAGAACTACAATTACTGTTTGCGTTCTTTCCAGTTTTTCTGGAGTTTGTCCTGAAACTGTCCATCTAAAAACTGTGCTTCGCAGATAAAGCCCATTAGATTCTTGTCGTTTGCCATCGAGGATGATGTCTTAAAGAATGTCTGAGCCAAAAATGATGTCAACTTGTTTTGGAGTGTTGAAACTCGGATCAGCAAATTTCACTGTGTTGATCTGAATGCATGATATGACACTAATCTGCTCTGTTGGTAGCAGATCCTTCAATTTTAGCATGACAACCGCTTTAACATTGAATGCTTTGTTCTCTGGTAATACGAGAAGGTTGACTGTGAATGTGTTCAACTTCTTCGAAGAAATGATGCCACTCATGTCAATTGTGCAATGTTGTTTGGGAAGTCCGAGAAATTGGGTACATCTCTCTGTGATCATACTTACTTGTGCACCACTGTCAAACACTGCACGACAGTACTTTATTCCGTTGTTTGGTTGCTTGATGGGTATCATGGCTGTTGGCAGTAGAACTGTGTTGAAACATGAACTTTGATCACAAGTACTTGGTGCATTGTTTGACTTTGGGTCTGTACTCTGTTGTCTTTCTTCGTCATGCAAAAGTTAATTATGTCGACTCACACATCGCTTGCATGACCCCTTTGATTTGCAATCTTTTGTGCCATGCCCTTTCCTCATGCAGTTAAAGCATAGTTTGTTTCTGCGTACAAGTTCTTTTCTTGCATTGACGTCCATTGCTAGAAATTTTGAACACTGATATAGTTGATGATCAGTTGCTGAGCAACAAATACATTGTGAAAAGGAGGTTTTGTAGCTCTGAAGCTGTCTTTCTGCATAATTGACTTGCTTTTCTGCTACCTTTTCCTTGTTTGTTGCCTTGTACTTGTTTGCTGCTTCGAAGGCTTGCACTCTACAATTAACGAAGTTGCGTAGTTCATCGACTGACTTCAGATCTGTTGAACCGCTGCTTTTCAGCTCCCATTGACGTCTGGAGGCAGGATCCAGCCTTTCTGCCAAGACGTGAACCCACAAGTAATCAGGTTGCACCTTGAAGTTCAATGCTTTCAGGGCAAGACAGTTTTCATCAAACGTGATGAGGAGTTTCTTGAGTTGTTCCGCTGATTCTTGGTGAATGCGGGGTATGTTGAAGATTGTGTCGAGATGTGAATGAAGAATTAGACGTTTGTTTTGGTATCTGTCTTAAACCATTTTGAATCCAACTGCATAGTTGCCACTGGAAAGAGGTAGGTGTATAATGACTTGTGCAGCTTCCCCGTGCAGGCAGGCCTTTAAGTAGCTTAGCTTCTGAACGTCTGACAATGCGTGATTGGTGTCCACGGCTGCTATGAAGCTATCATGAAATGGGGTTCTGTCTTTGTACTTCCCACCCAAACTTAGGAAGAACAAATTTGGGAATTTTGATTCCGCTTGTAGCCTGTCTCGAATACTGGGGTTCATTGATTGGCGAGGCAGTTCTGTCAGGCTGGTTGAAGGGTGCCACAAGTCTTTGTAGCTCCTTCACTTGAGAATGGACTCGGAAGAACATTTCATGGGAGTCTTCCATTTCCTTTGCCATCGCCTCGTCACTGTCCTCGGTTTTATCAATGATTTTTTCATTGAGATCCTTGATGAGATTGCGTCGACTTTCTGATGTTTCAAGGAGAATGTTGGCTGTGTCAAGATCGACATCACTGAACGTCCCCGCTTGAACTTTGGTCCGCATCTCTTGAATCTTTGGAGCGTTCTTCTTTATTACTCCCATGCTTGCTGCTCTAGAACGCTTCAACTGTTCAAGAGTTTTTGACACTTGCACTTCTGTTTCCATTCTTGGTTTTTCCCGTGGTTGCGCTGCACCAAAATGTTGTCGTGATTAACTATTTGTTTAAAATGCTTGATTACTGAATTTAAATTAGACTGAAAATCATTTTGTTTTTTGAGAGTGAGTAAATTTACGTCGAAGAAGTCAAAATGATTCTACAAACGGCACGTGTCTTTAAATTGTGCGACATCAAATTACTTTGTATTGAAATCGAATATTTCACATTACGTACGCTTCAACAGCAAATCGCATTATTTCTAGGGGCAAGATTACTTCTTGTGAACTTGATGCATTCAACTGTACTAACTGATGCCTATATTCACTCCAAAAAGTAGAAAACTTTTTTCCAAAAAGTAGAAAACTTTTTAATCAATTCCTCTTCGATTTGTTTCAATAAGCTTGGGAAGTGATATGTTCACTTACCTTTTGATAATTCTCATTATTTTGGGTCCAAATTATTTTGGATCCAAAAACTTCTAAGTGTTGTAATGAACTTTTTCAATCGCTTTTATATAAACAACAACTCGAAGTACACACCTCAAAGTAACCGCTTATTGTCCGAAAAGACGTGAAAGGGAGATGATAAAAACAATAATCTTTAGCATTAATAACAGTTTTTGTTCCAATTCCTCAAAGTTTCACATTTTATCAACTATTTTGTCGAGAGTTATAAGATCTCCAGAGCAAAATGAAATGTATAACATTTTCCCTATTTCGTTTTGTATGGTCCTCATTATAATGATGGGTTTCATTTTAAACAATTTTTTTATAGATTAGATTAGCCATTCTAAGATGTTGCGAGAAGTTTCTCGATTTAAGCTAGCGCAAAAATACAATCCAACAACACACTCCTATTGCCCATTTGCTGGACTTCAGGAAGATTTCATCAAATTTTCACAACATATTGCTGAACACTAACGAGTTTACACATTGTGAATTTAATGTGATAAGATGCATTAATCGATGCCTATCTTCATTCAATATATTTAAAAAATTCTTTTTGTTTGTTTTAATTGCATAATTGCCGGTATGTGTTTTCTTTTTCAAAAATCTTCACTCGCAACCAATCACAATAATTTTGGTATCAAGAAATTCCAATTTCATAATGCCACGTTGAGCCGCATCAATTCCTTTTACGTAAGTTAAATTGCGCTTTTTGTAATATATTTTTTAACATAAACATAATCCCCTCAGAGTACCTAACTCAAAGACTCAACTTGAACGATAAAAAAATAAAGGGAGATAACAAAACAACAAACCGTTTTGTGCTGCATAAAAATATTGAAGACTTTGCAGTTTTTGCACATGGAAATTAATTTGGTATTGGAAAACTATGTTTTCACACAGCTATAATAAACTTTTTAATTCCTTTTATCCAAAACTCTGATGATACACGTCAAAATCTTGAGCGTTAAGAGTTTTTTGTTTCAATACTTCTAGAAATCGCTATTTCTGTTGGATGAATTTTCGGGAGTTTTAAGGTTTGCAGGGTCTATGGAAAAGTACTACAGTTGCCAAATTTCACTTTGCATTCAATGATAATACCTAATTCCAATGATTCTAATACAGAAAAATTCTCCATTTTTTCTAAGCTTTTTGAGAGAATAGTTTTTTTCTCGCAGGGTTGACAAGACTTCAGGAGGATCAATTTTACATAAGACGTCACGAAGAAAAACAATTTGGTTTAAATCGCACATTGTGGTCTAGTTTCCAGTTTACGCCTTGAGATTAACAACTTCTCAGCTGAACTAATTGATGACTTTGTTAACTAATAGATCGGAAAGTTCTCTCTAAGATTTGTTCTTCAGTATGATTGATTTGATAGACTACTGGTCCTGATGTGCGTGCCTTCTGACAATTCACTCCTTACCTATTTTGAATCAACATTTTGGTATGAACATTTTGGTATTGAACTTTACCAACTCCTATAAGCAATATTCACTCAATCAACAACCATAAAGAATGTGCTTTTTGGGCAAAACAGTTTACGAAGGCGAGATAACAAAACTTTTAGCATTATCAATTGTTTCATTTTTTTCTAGGTTTCGCATTTATTTCAAGTAAATTTTCAAGTAAACATGAGATCTGCGTCCAGAGACATGCGAGTTTGGAAATGTACAGTAATTATACTATATACTTTGCTCTATTTTACTTCATCTCAGTTTCAACAATCGCCAATTTAATTGGTTTCAACTAGAATTCTCCATTTTTCTTGGCAGAGGAAAAATTATCGATTTAGGCTGCACAATAAACCAATTCAAAAAGCTCCCACTGCAGATCTGGCAAAACTTCTTGAAGATTGCACCAACCTAAATACGACGAAACGTAGCGGAGAATGAAAATAATTGTTCCGACCCCCACTTTAGTGGGGAGGGAGGAACTATATACTCAGCCGGGTTTTTTCTGTTCAGTCAATTTTGGCCGACCGATATATTCATCGTAGAGAATTGTGAGTGGTATCAATAAAAAGCCGTCCAACGTAGAATACGGAACTAAAAAGATTTTTTCGATTTTCGTGTTTTACAGGGAGTTATCGAGGTTTAAAGTTTTATGAACATTCGACTGTTATTGGTCACATTTTCAGTAATTTTTGCTAAAATTTGGCACATTTTCGCTAATATAATTCAAAATTATAGAAGTTAAAATTTTTAACGATAGAGTGTTGTTGTTGCCGTTACAGATAGGGTTGCTGAATTGTTTGATTGAAGTTTTTTACTGGCTAAGAATTTTAAAAAATTTTCAAAATTCAAACTTTTTTTTATCAAAAATGGCACAAAATATGCTTTTTTGGTCCACTTTGTTAAAGTTTGCCGGACTTAGTGACCGAAAAACCTTAACACAGACTTCCTAATCTCAAAAAGAGCTCTAGTTGCAATTAGGTGCCGTATGAAAGTCTTCTAGAATTAAAACTTTGCCGTTTTTTGCAGATTTAACTCAATAATTATACAAAATGCATCTTTTTTTGAATATTTGAAGAATTCCACTCAGCAATTGGTCTAATTCGCAAATACTTGGAACACTTGGTCGGTTTGCAGGGCGCGCGACAAAAAACAGTAAGAGGTTCGATAATATCATGGACTCTTAGAATCAAAGACTTTTTGGTTTTTATTTTGATGCTGCCTTTTTTCAAAATATTTTGCTTTTTATTCTTTTAATGTTGATTAATGACAATATTTTTTTCACGGCTCCATTAATGACAACTCCAATTTACGTAAATTTGAGGCCAAATGTAGATACAGTTTGTTTTCGGAGAACCAAAGGGTTTTTATGTCTCTGAGGAAGAATTTTAGTAAAATTTAACTGAATTCTTGTCTTTTGCCTTCAATTGTTATTCTTTTGGCAGTCTCCTTTTCAAGTTTGACCACTCGGATATCTAAATGTCTTCCTCAGGAGGTGCAAGTGAACCTTTTCTATTCATTCGGTTGTTACCTAATGTCTCTTATGTCATTGAATGTATGTTTTAAGGACATTTCTGTGATTTTTTGAACTTGTCAATTTTTTTTATATTATTTTAGTTAAGATTTTGCTTAATCTCAGTAAATACAGGTCAACTTTTCATCCTTATAGAATGAAAACTAATTTTGTGGCTGATTGTTTTAACAGAAGGTTTTCTTGTTTTTGTTACTATGAGTTTTTATACAAATTTTTCTGATTTTTGTGCATAATTGCCCATTTTTGCTGTTGTTTATGTTTCTTTTGTAAGTTGTCGCATTATTTAACAATCTAACTGGAAAAGGCTTTACAAAACTTGAAACTGAACATATTTTTTGTTTTTATAACATATGGTTTGAAGGGCTGCGACACAGTTCTCGTGCAGAAATTGGTAGAGTTTTTTTGCCCTTTATTTGCTGTTAATTTATGTTGTCATATGCCAAATATTGTGTAAATAAAGGTCTCAGTGGCCAACTATAGATTAAAGATTGAACTTAAATAATTGATATCGGTAAATAACTAATGGCTGTTTTGACTTTCGAATTAAATTTCTAAAAAAAAGAGTAACAGTATTCTTTAACTTATCCCTTTTTGTTCTGGTTTGCGTTTTTTTTCTCGTTTTTTACGATGTTGTAATATTTTCGTAAATTAGCCTAATTATTTAGAGCTCTTTTTAATGTTTTGTTAAATCAAACAACAATTTTTCTGTTGTTTAAACTTTTTAAATGATGTCTTCACGGCTTAGACAATTTGTTTCAGAAGAGTTTTGTGGAGTTTAGATACTTTTTAGTTTTAGTGGTTCTTTGTGTTGTCATTTTGTGATCGTCCTTTTACAAAAAGATGTTATGATGATCAAAGGAGACGCAAACGAAGATGTTATATTCTCGTGGTTAATATCTTCTAAAATTGATGGCTTCAAAACTGTGGTTTCGTAAAGTTGTTTTTGAAACTTATTAGTTCAGCTTGAATTCAATGTTATTTTATAGTCTTATGATTTAGTCTCATTAAATACAATGTCGCAATTAGTTTTCCGAGTAGTTGCAAGACAAAGTGTCTACTCTTTTAGTCGAAAGCTTTTGTTGGCTATGAATTTAAAATATTTGTTTTTAATAAAAAAAGATAGATTTTTGAGATCTGCCAATTTTATTTCTGTTAAATTGTAGCTCAGCATCTCTATATACAATTCACACCATTTATCTTTTGAAATACAATTTGCTCTTCATAACGGTTTGACTTTCCTCAAATGTTCTTTCTTCTTGGAACAACCAGTTTTCATGAAACCAATTTTTGTGATTTTTGCAAATTTGCACATTTGTGTAGGTTTTTGTTCTTTTCACATCACAATATTGGGCGTCATTTGACTTAAAAATGTTGTCACCTGCAAAAAATGCAAACAAAAATTTTTATTGTTTTTAGTGATCACCTTAATATTTAATTGATTGGGGGGACATCGTTTTCGTGCATAATTTTTCGTGCAAAATTTTTCTGTGTTTGTCGTTCTTTTTGTAGTCGTACGACATATCCTGGATAATGAAAGGCCTCAGTCGCTCTCTATTGAGGTATAAAAGACTCTCTCAATGATTTAATTTGATGCGTAATGTTTGTAATCAGTTCGAATTTAATGCTTTTTTTTTTAAAAAAAGCAATGTTTTAATAAACTTTAGCCGCTTTTGCTCATTTCTAGTCGACTTGTTGCCAAGGCGCATTGAGCAAAATTCCCATATTTTGTTTAAAAAATACCGGTTAATCTTCTGTGTATAAATTTTATCTGATGCCCTTTTGGTTTGGTTATTAGTGGTTTTCAAAAAATGGACAAGGACAAGGTGGACAAAATGGACAAGGTCGTAATTAATATTTGTAACTATTTGATTTTTATAGCCATCTTTCCCGGTTGTCATATTATGGTAGCCACAGGTCTCACAGACCCTCTAGAGTAGACTATTTTATTTTAGTAGTCTGTTGAATGATATGTTGATATGTTAACTTTTTTATCTCTTCCTCATTTGGTAGACAATTAAGTGAAAAATGTAGATGAGCTGGGTCGAAACTTAATGTGCAAACGCACATTACCGAGCCTTCCTGTTTGGTTTAAATCACATTTATGTCAAGTGAGCCCTTTACACCGTGTGATCTTATTCTGTTCAGCTGCACTAGATGATAGCTATGTTCTCTATAGTCGCTCTAAAATTTCCTGCGCGCTTTGTTTCAATTGATTTCTGGACTTTCTGTTTCTGCATTTCGATAACTCAGCATTTCACTTGATAATTCTGCACTTAATACAATGTGTTATGAAGTTTTCCAGCATTTTTCATATGAACAACAACTGCTCAAAGTATATATGACAAAGCTACCGCTTACTGTGTGAACAGTTTTGAAAGGCCGATAACAAAAAATCATTTATTTCATACGGTAAAAAAAATCAGACTGGCTCATATTTTTCAAATCAAATGGAAGTTTTTTGCTAATAACAAATAAAATCACATTGCTTAACAAAAATTTCTTAGTTACTTTTATACAGAAAACTATACCCGATAGATTAACGGAAATTAGCCATCATTGATTCCTACAACACCGATTGGGATTGAAAGAACAGAAAAACAGTGATAAAAAATGATTGTTGTAGAAAAAGAAGAAATGCTATTTTTATTGGATTTCGTAGACTGCTTTGCCAGAGAAACAAGACCAGAGAAGTCAAAAAGAACTCAAGCAAGTTGTTAAAACAAAAAATCAAAAGCTACTATCCAAAACAACAATTTCTATTAACTTTAGGGACCATTAGAAACCATTAGGGACCTTTCATTAATGTGACTAAGAGATCAATATAAAAAGTTCTCAAAAATTTAATAAAACTTCCCAAATTATTTTCAAGTCATACAAAGCTTTAGCTTTGAACAGAAGCCATTAGCACCCTATGAGACCTGTCTCTAATGAGATTAAATGATAAGACAACAAAAAATACAACAAATAGTTCAAAAAACTGCCGGAATAGCTGCGAAAGAATAGACCTGCGTGCCATATAATAGAGATAGAAACAGATAGATCTAAATTGAAAAAAAAATTGACGCCGCTCAAAAAACTAGGAAAAAAACATTCAGCGATAAATTATTAAAGCTTGTTTAAATTCATTCCGCAGACGCCTCTTATTAGGGACCTTTACTGCACAAACGAGTTCCTTTGACCTTAAACAAATTCAAACTAAACTTAAGTTTTAAAGTGCAAAAGTCATTTTATTGAGTAGTTAAGTCACGTATGATAAAAATCTAATCACGCAAATAACCTAAAAACTTTTGCTAAAGCTAGTGAGAAATGACGTCACGCGCGCAAATGCCGTTAGTGAGAGGAAGAAGTCATTCAAAAACTTTTTCAGCTTTGCTGTGGGAACAAATGTAAAACGAAAAAAGAGCGTCAGACGACGAAACAAAAAAACCAAGAGCACCGCAAAATAGCTTCACTCAGCTTACAGCTTCGCAGCTATTAAAAAAATAGAAAATTATGAGAAAAAGTTAAAGTCATGAAGACCAGTAGCTGTTAACTCAAACTATTAATTATGATAACTTATGCCACTTTAGCAACCAATCAGAGCTGCCATCAATGCTACATAAGGAACATAACCGACTAAACGTCGGAAGAATTGCACTCGAACGACTAGTGGGAGCTCTAATCAACAACAGCCTGCTTCAGTCGGGGGGAGCCTAAACGCGACTAAGAAGTTCAATAGTGGGCTTCAAACAACCACATTAGAGGTTAACATATACCACTATTAAGATTTAAAGTGAAAAATGGCACCAGTTTCGGCGCATTTTTCTTTGACTTTTAGTATTAAATTGCCGCCAATTGAGTTCAGCTGCTTGACATTGTGATTGAAAGAGAATTTTAGATCACGCGAAACGCAAAAAGTCAAGGGTGTAAAAGTCACTCGAAAAGTCAAAACCGTCAAGCAAAAATTGTGCCTAAAACGACGCACACGATTACGATAATTGGGATGAACTTCGTTTAAGAGCAATTGATAAGGCAAGAAAAATTATTTAAAAACGAGATGAAATGTTCACAAATTTTTTATGACAACAAATTGTGTCAAAGTGATAACAAGCATCAGCTGCCCGCTGATGAATTCAAGCACATGCAAAAAGTTGCAATTAGAAAAAAATAATACTTTCATATTAAAAGCACTCAAAAGAAATAACACTGGAAACAAAAGTCAAATTGACGCACATAAAAATCCTTCTCAAAAACAGAAAATTTGTTCAAACGCCAATTTCTAACTCTACATTAAAAGTGGTTTTTAAAATATCACGCCTCAAATCTTCGATTTTTTCGCTCCCTTTACTTCTTCAGCGTGAATAAAGTCACCACTCTAATTTGACTTCTCACTGACGTTAAAACCAAAAAACTGAGAAACAGACTGCACAACGATACAAAACATCTGAAAGCTGAACGTGATGCGTCGGCCATTCGATAATTCTTCACTGTCTAATAACATTTAAAAAAGCAAAAAACAAAACAGCAATTGATCATATAAATTTAACTTGGTGACTGCTCTTATTCAATACTACGTTAACGTTTTCAAGGCTCTCATTGATTTATTTAATCTTGTTTCTTAAGATTCGAACAGACGGATGATAATCGATAGTTGTTTTTAAGGAAATCAGCGTTAGTTGCTGATTTCGAAAAACTTCCTTCCAACATTCTTGGGGTTCATGTATCCGGGATGATCTGGACCATAAATTGTTGTAACGCAGTACAGGTCCTAACAACTAGCGTGACAAAATAATTGAAACGAACCGCTTTCATTTTAACCATTAGTTGTCAATGGTAAACTTACTTGAGAACATTCATAATGGCTAGCAGTCCATTCTGTCCGAATGTGCGAATCCAGCTAAAACAAAGAATACGTTACACTTGAGATCAAAGCGCATGTCAGCAATCCCTAATTTCTTAGATTTAATTAACCCTATATTAGCTTTTAAATTCAAGCTTACAAAATGGAGAATTCTTATATTTTTATATTACAAAGTAACCTAATAATACAATTAACTCTGCAGAATTTGGTCTTAGTGTGCAGACACTACTGTTCATACGATAAAAATCAGTCATTTTATTTTATACTGAATAGTGCTCAGTATAGAAAAAATAGACATGAGTGAAGTAACAACATTATCTCAACAGTTAACCCAGAAGAGATACTGATGAAAGCCCGAGCATGCGCAGAAAAAGTTAGCAGTACTAACTCCACAGTACAGTATCGCAATACTTGCGACAGATTCTTTGTCAACTTGACGAGCTCCTCTATAGTTTTGCTCTTCTGTAACTGCAATTGGGAAATGAAGTAAGAGGGACTGTCCTCTGTGTCCGCATCTTCCTTCTTCTCACTTGAAGCCTCATCTGATGTATCTGCAACAACATAAACAATATCTTCTCATGTCTTCTACTGAGTAGTCTTCGATCAGTTACCTTCTAAGTACATAAATCAAGAGTCCAAAACAGAAGCAAACAAATACTCTAAGCTTTAACAAAGAAAACGAAGCCGACAGATTGCCGGATAAGACGCTAAATGGAATGTTTAAATCTGAAGATCGAGAAGCCACTGGGAACAATGACTGAGGTCACATCCAACTCTACAATAAAATTTATATTGGAAACTTCAGGAATAAAATGGGGTACACTCAAATTAGATTACCATCGCAACAAAATAATAGCCGGAGAACTTGCAAAAAAGACGTCACTTTTGCACCCAGTAAAATCAAAGCTAACAACGGAATGGTCACTTTTCGCCTAAAAACAGTTTAAAACAACTACCTCCAACATTTTTTTTCGGCCAGACAGTTACTCAAGAAACTGACACTGCTTTCACGCCCATGTTTTAAAATTAGATTTTTAAGCATGTACTTGACACTATGCAATACTAGTAGAAATTTGAATAACACTAAAGAAATCTTCGTCGTTATTCCCCGCGACCCGTTTCTGAGCATGCGCTGTTTTAACTGCTTTCCACTCTCGCCATCACGGTTTTAGCAACATCACGCTTGCCTTTTGTTAGCATCAAATTTCCACAATAGTTAACGTGCAATTGGTAATTATTTTCAGAAGTTCCTCGCAATATTAATTGCTATTATAGAGGACAATTGTCAGTTTTGCAGCTGCCCTTATCCCGGCTCAAAAGAAGATTGGGCTAAAACGGCTCTCAAGTGATTACTAAATAAGATCCAGGAAGAAAAATTAGACTAGTTGCAGAATTTTGGGAAAAATAAAATGCTCAAAGCCGCGAACAATGATTATCCGATGACGAATTCAATGCCTACTAGCAGGCCCGCAAAATCATAATCAGAAAAACATTTACCCGAATAGAAGGCTTAAAAGAAGTAAAGGTTTCTGTTTCGAAGTAAAGGCACCAACTCGGGCTCGAACCCATGCCCCTCGTTTAACAGCCATAGGTCTCACAACATAGGCTATCTATGTGTATTGCACTTGTCTTTTGCTCTTTCTACAGCAAAATTCTGGACAATGGCTTTTGTGACTTGCTTGTTTTTGCCATACCGCATGTTTAATCAGCGCAAAACCTGCAAATTAGGAGCTTAAAAAAGATTGTCTGAGCGCGTCTCAAAACCTATTTATTACGCTAGGTTGCACGATTAAAGGCCCCTAAAACCTGTTACGATAGGATCGCTGTTGACCATTGTGCTCAATTGCGACTGATACTTACCATAAAAAAGGAAGATTAGACAAAACGACTAGAACTGCTTAAAATGGTTATAGAAAAATACTTTAATCTTCAGATGAAAAGTCCTACATCTTACAAATTGCGGCATAACCACTACAAACCACCGTTTCCCACAATCGCTTTTATCAGTAAACATATTTCAGATTCAGAGCATCTGAAATTAGGCAAATATCAATCTAGCGCAGAATCTGTAGCTAAAACTTTGCAAAAAAACACATTAACATTAAATACTTCAAACTTCGTTCGGGAACAATAAAAAAACACGTAGCATCCAGATCAGTAAATACTGCTTCTGGGCAAGAATACTTTCAAGCCCTCATAGTCTCGTGGTGATTGTACCCGACTAACAGTCATTTGTTCCAGCTTCGGTTCTCATACATCTACTTAGAGCCTTTTAGGTCATTGACCTCTCGATATTTTCTTTAACAATGCTGCTCAAAGCGGCTTTTAAACATGCGCATCAATAGACTCCTTAAACCTGCGAAAACTTTGCACCATTTCAGAGCTTACGCTTTCATTAAATAGGATAACCATTTTCATCCCAAAAACACACAGGAATGAAAAACGACTCGCGTCGCAAGAATTGCTCTCGAACAGGCCGCATGGTATTGGCTAGAAATTTTCGTGTCTACAAAAGAAAGGGTACCCGACACGTGTTCGAACCCTCCACCCTGAGATTTGCTGTCCTCGATCTTACTAACTGCGCTATAACGACTACTTACCACCGTTTCTCACAATCGCTTTTATCGTATCAATAAACTTATTTCAGATTGAGAGCATTTGAGTTCACGCAAAAATCAAAAAGTAAAGCGTGAAAAAGTAAGTTGAAAGCTAAGAGTGTTCTAGAATAGCGAATAATCTGTACGGCTAAACATTCGCAGAGAAACACACGTTTAAGATAAGTACTTCAAAATTAGTTCGGGAGCAATTACAAAAACACGTAGTACCCAGGACAGTGAATCCTACCTCTGGGCGAGTATACTTTCAAGCCCTCTTAGCCTCGAGGTAACTGCACCTGACTAACAGTCTTCTGTCCCAGGTTCGGTTCTCACTCATCTACTTTGAGTATTTTAGGTCATTGAACTCTCGATATGTTCGCCTAACCATGCTGCTCAATGCGGCTCAAACATGGCTTCGAGAGGCCCCTTAAACATGCAACAATTTCGTCCAAACTTAGAGCTCACGCGTCTAATATATAGGATTGGATTTAATATATAGGAACAAAGACTGAGGTCACATCCAACTCTACAATAAAATTTATATTGGAAACTTCAGGAATATAATGGGGTACACTCAAATTAGATTACCATCGCAACAAAATAATAACCGGAGAACTTGCAAAGAAGACGTGACTTTTGCACCCAGTAAAATCAAAGCTAACAACGGAATGCTCATTTTTCGCCTAAAAACAGTTTGAAACAACTACCTCCAACATTTTTTTTGGCCAGACAGTTACTCAAGAAAATGACATTGCTTTCACGCCCATGTTTTAAAATACGATTTTTAAGCGTGTACATGACACTATGCAATACTAGTAGAAATTTGAATAACACTAAAAAAATCTTCGTCGTTATTCCCCGCGACCCGTTTCTGAGCATGCACTGTTTTAACTGCTTTCCACTCTCGCCATCACGGTTTTAGCAACATCACGCTTGCCTTTTGTTAGCATCAAATTTCCACAATAGTTAACGTGCCAATTAGACAGAAATGAAACAAAGCCTGATTGGTAATTATTTTTACAAGTTCCTCGCAATATTAATTGCTATTAAAGAGGACAATTGTCAGTTTTGCAGCTGCCCTTATCCCGGCTCAAAAGAAGATTGGGCTAAAACGGCTCTCAAGTGATTACTAAACAAGATCCAGGAAGAAAAATTAGACTAGTTGCAGAATTTTGGGAAGAATAAAATGCTCAAAGCCGCGAACAATGATTATCCGATGACGAATTCAATGCCTACTAGCAGGCCCGCAAAATCATAATCAGAAAAACATTTACACGAATAGAAGGCTTAAAAGAAAGAAAAGGTTTCTGTTTCGAAGTAAGGGCACCAACTCGGGCTCGAACCCATGCCCCTCGTTTAACAGCCATAGGTCTCACAACATAGGCTATCTATGCGTATTGCACTTGTCTTTTGCTCTTTCTACAGCAAAATTCTGGACAATGGCTTTTGTGACTTGCTTGTTTTTGCCATACCGCATGTTTAATCAGCGCAAAACCTGCAAATTAGGAGCTTAAAAAAGATTGTCTGAGCGCGTCTCAAAACCTATTTATTACTCTAGGTTGCATGATTAAAGGCCCCTAAAACCTGTTACGATAGGAGCACTGTTGACCATTGTGCTCAATTGCGACTGATATTTACCATAAAAAAGGAAGATTAGACAAAACGACTAGAACTGCTTAAAATGGTTATAGAAAAATACTTTAATCTTCAGATGAAAAGTCCTACATCTTACAAATTGCGGCATAACCACTACAAACCACCGTTTCCCACAATCGCTTTTATCAGAAAACATATTTCAGATTCAGAGCATCTGAGATTAAGCAAATATCAATCTAGCGCAGAATCTGTAGCTAAAACTTTGCAAAAAAACACATGTACATTAAATACTTCAAACTTCGTTTGGGAACAATTAAAAAACACGTAGCATCCAGGTCAGTATATACTGCCTCTGGGCGAGTATACTTTCAAGCCCTCTTAGCCTCGAGGTAACTGCACCTGACTAACAGTCTTCTGTCCCAGGTTCGGTTCTCACTCATCTACTTTGAGTCTTTTAGGTCATTGAACTCTCGATATGTTCGCCTAACCATGCTGCTCAATGCGGCTCAAACATGGCTTCGAGAGGCCCCTTAAACATGCAACAATTTCGTCCAAACTTAGAGCTCACGCGTCTAATATATAGGATTGGATTTAATATATAGGAACAAAGACTGAGGTCACATCCAACTCTACAATAAAATTTATATTGGAAACTTCAGGAATATAATGAGGTACACTCAAATTAGATTACCATCGCAACAAAATAATAACCGGAGAACTTGCAAAGAAGACGTGACTTTTGCACCCAGTAAAATCAAAGCTAACAACGGAATGCTCATTTTTCGCCTGAAAACAGTTTAAAACAACTACCTCCAATATTTTTTTGGGCCAGACAGTTACTCAAGAAAATGACATTGCTTTCACGCCCATGTTTTAAAATACGATTTTTAAGCGTGTACATGACACTATGCAATACTAGTAGAAATTTGACTAACACTAAAAAAATCTTCGTCGTTATTCCCCGCGACCCGTTTCTGAGCATGCACTGTTTTAACTGCTTTCCACTCTCGCCATCACGGTTTTAGCAACATCACGCTTGCCTTTTGTTAGCATCAAATTTCCACAATAGTTAACGTGCCAATTAGACAGAAATGAAACAAAGCCTGATTGGTAATTATTTTTACAAGTTCCTCGCAATATTAATTGCTATTATAGAGGACAATTGTCAGTTTTGCAGCTGCCCTTATCCCGGCTCAAAAGAAGATTGGGCTAAAACGGCTCTCAAGTGATTACTAAACAAGATCCAGGAAGAAAAATTAGACTAGTTGCAGAATTTTGGGAAGAATAAAATGCTCAAAGCCGCGAACAATGATTATCCGATGACGAATTCAATGCCTACTAGCAGGCCCGCAAAATCATAATCAGAAAAACATTTACACGAATAGAAGGCTTAAAAGAAAGAAAAGGTTTCTGTTTCGAAGTAAGGGCACCAACTCGGGCTCGAACCCATGCCCCTCGTTTAACAGCCATAGGTCTCACAACATAGGCTATCTATGCGTATTGCACTTGTCTTTTGCTCTTTCTACAGCAAAATTCTGGACAATGGCTTTTGTGACTTGCTTGTTTTTGCCATACCGCATGTTTAATCAGCGCAAAACCTGCAAATTAGGAGCTTAAAAAAGATTGTCTGAGCGCGTCTCAAAACCTATTTATTACTCTAGGTTGCATGATTAAAGGCCCCTAAAACCTGTTACGATAGGAGCGCTGTTGACCATTGTGCTCAATTGCGACTGATATTTACCATAAAAAAGGAAGATTAGACAAAACGACTAGAACTGCTTAAAATGGTTATAGAAAAATACTTTAATCTTCAGATGAAAAGTCCTACATCTTACAAATTGCGGCATAACCACTACAAACCACCGTTTCCCACAATCGCTTTTATCAGAAAACATATTTCAGATTCAGAGCATCTGAGATTAGGCAAATATCAATCTAGCGTAGAATCTGTAGCTAAAACTTTGCAAAAAAACACATGTACATTAAATACTTCAAACTTCGTTTGGGAACAATTAAAAAAACACGTAGCATCCAGGTCAGTATATACTGCCTCTGGGCAAGAATACTTTCAAGCCCTCATAGTCTCGTGGTGACTGTACCCGACTAACAGTCATTTGTTCCAGCTTCGGTTCTCATACATCTACTTAGAGCCTTTTAGGTCATTGACCTCTCGATATTTTCTTCAACAATGCTGCTCAAAGCGGCTTTTAAACATGCGCATCAATAGACTCCTTAAACCTGCGAAAACTTTGCACCATTTCAGAGCTTACGCTTTCATTAAATAGGATAATCATTTTCATCCCAAAAACACACAGGAATGAAAAACGACTCGCGTCGCAAGAATTGCTCTCGAACAGGCCGCATGGTATTGGCTAGAAATTTTCGTGTCTACAAAAGAAAGGGTACCCGACACGTGTTCGAACCCTCCACCCTGAGATTTGCTGTCCTCGATCTTACTAACTGCGCTATAACGACTACTTACCACCGTTTCTCACAATCGCTTTTATCGTATCAATAAACTTATTTCAGATTGAGAGCATTTGAGTTCACGCAAAAATCAAAAAGTAAAGCGTGAAAAAGTAAGTTGAAAGCTAAGAGTGTTCTAGAATAGCGAATAATCTGTACGGCTAAACATTCGCAGAGAAACAAACGTTTAAAATAAGTACTTCAAAATTAGTTCGGGAGCAATTACAAAAACACGTAGTACCCAGGACAGTGAATCCTCCCACTGGGCGAGTATACTTTCAAGCCCTCTTAGCCTCGAGGTAACTGCACCTGACTAACAGTCTTTTGTCCCAGGTTCGGTTCTCACTCATCTATTTTGAGTCTTTTAGGTCATTGAACTCTCGATATGTTCGCTTAACCATGCTGCTCAATGCGGCTCTTAAACATGGCTTCGAGAGGCCCCTTAAACATGCAACAATTTTGTCCAAACTTAGAGCTCACGCGTCTAATATATAGGATAGGATTTCGTCAGTATTCGCTGAGGTTAACGTATCGCTTTTTCAACGAAAAAGAGTGACGTAAATAGCAGATATGTGACGAGGTGTTGTAACTGTTGTCCACAAAAGCTCCGAAAATCATAAATACCAAAAGTACTATTCGCAAAATATTGCTTCCAAGTGAAAACAAAATACCACTCCATGTTGACTTCTGATTGACAACAAACGAAAAATGAAATGTGAAAAGACATTGAAAAATAACACCGCCAAATTCCAAAAAGCAACAAAGATCTCCACTCAGCTCTCGCAGCTAAAAAACACCAGCGATTTCACAAATCTCAAAATCACACTGAAAATAATAAAAACACTTGAAATAGGAAGATTGATATTTATGGCGCATCTTATATAAAAGCCATACCCATGAACACGTCTGCAATGATCCTCCAGTGAGATCTGTTAAAGCATGAATAACCTCTAATCCAGGCATCACGAAAATGACAAGGATACAAGTGACTGAAATAAATTTCCTAATGCTGACTTTCATTTGGTGAGCACATTCGATGCCTGCAAGTTAGAAAGCTGATTGAAATAACAGAAGCGCTGAAATTATCATCGGTTTTCACCGTAGCTCACCGATTCCAAAAATTAATAAAACACGTCGCTTGTCTTCAGTTGAAACTGGTTTAAAATTTGCCGTTCAAAGTTTGGATGTCTCTACTTGAACGTAAATCTATCGAAAATCAAAAACAAATACTTTTGGTAAAGTAGGCGCCTGTGTACCGCAAAACTGCTTAACCGAGAGAAAAAAATTCTGAAAAGCGGTGCACTTGATCGCCCTAAATATACCGGTACTTCATGAACACCAAGTTGTCACGCTAAGATATCATCAGAAGTCTAATTCCTCCAACACGTACTATATGATCATGGCAAGGACAGGTAAAAGCGGCCACCGTATTGCGTCTATCTGACAAAAAGAATCATTGCACGTATCTGGAATCATCGCAAAATCTCCAAAGTTTTTCCTTTCACAAAATTTAAAATATTACATTGAGACGATGAGATCTGACGCGTTTTCCATTCTTGCTTTTATTTTCTTAATTCTGGCTTCAGACTAACAGCCTATAAAGTAGTTTCCGGAAGAAAAAAATCATTTTCTTCGCCAATGCACGCCCGATAGTAGCCATGAAACAGGTTTCTTGCCATTGTAGTTGAAAAACTAACGTCACTATTTATATTTACATCAATTTTATGACTCCATTCAATTTAGATTGCTTTGCTGAGTAACTGCTGTTGTAAAGAACTTAGAGCAGAATATACGAAGAATGAAACTAGCCTAGAGAGGTCAAAAGGATTTCAAGCAAAATGTCGAGAAAGCGACTCAATGAGGTAAAGCGACACAAATTTTTATTCCACGAAGTTAAAAACGTAGCAGAACCAGACCTAACTTCCAACTCCAAAAACCGATCAAACTGAAGACTACATTATCCGACACCTTAAAAGAACTGCCTTAAAAAACAAACCATAAACAAAGACGTCGACGAAAGTGAACCGAACACAACAATAATGTAAACAGCTTATTTTCATTTCCTTTCTCCAAAAGCAAAGTTTCTGAAATCATTATGTCAAACTACGTCCACAAAACTTGTCACAATGTGACTATAGACAGCAAACGCCAACTTTGCGGAAAACAACTGACAGACTAAGTAAAAGGACAACAAACATTTCGCGAAAGCATGCTGTCACTATGTCAACGAAAACAAGTGGCACTAAAAAAATGAAACGGGTAATTCAAACTTAAAGTCTTCAATACCCATAGAACTACCCACAGAACGAAAGCAAATATCAATTAAATGAAAACTAATGGTTGACTACATAACAGTAGCACAAAAAAGGAGCAACCACCAAATCTTCTAGAAAGCAAAACATTGTCAAAGTCAAAAATCTCAAGTGGATTCAACACTTCCGATATAAATAGACTGACACAAACCTGACTCCTTAGAGAGTCCATAAACCTGTCATTAGTGAAACAGAGACAGATCAACAAAAACTTGTTACAAAATCATTAATTTTTGAAAACAATTAGTGTCAAGCTCAATTAGAAAACCTTCAGTTTTGCGTTAAATAAATTTGATCACTCCTGATAGAAGGGCGAATGAGAACTATCATTAATGAAACGAAGTGACAGGACTCCCAAAAATGACATGTAAGCGCCAAAAAAATTAAAGTTTCTGAAACTAAGTGGAGTCAGTCAAGAAAACCGTCAGGTATGAATGAAAAACGACTAAAACTGAATGAAAAGTAAACTCTCTCTCAAAAACAACATCAAAATAAAACCCCAGTCACTTCTCTTCAATTCGTTCAACCATTTGACCTAAGAACTTAGTTTTCACATTCGGCATTGTATTTTACATCCTGTTTTAAATAGACTCAAAAAAAATATCGATAAAAAAGACTCTCAACCAATAACCCTCTTCGTGTCGTAAAACAATCAGCGCCCCAAAACAATTAAAATTCTCTCAATTGTAAAAAAAACAGAATAGGTGCCAGAAAAAAAACAGAATAAAAACCTGCTGACATGAAGGCAGTTATTAAAACCAGTTAAAAAGTGAGATAAAACCGAATGGTGAAAGTTATATTTTCAAATGGATTTGGAACATTTTTGCTTTAAAGTTTCGCAATTAAATGCCGCAAAAAAATCCGTTATTTTTTCTCAGATAATTTTAACGCAAAATTCAGCAGCAATACTTAATTCTTCCTGCAATTACCCAGTTCATTTGTGCTGAGGACAGAAGAGAAATCCCTCATGAAGTTAAATTTGAAAAAAACGGAAAAAGCGGTTCACTCGATTAGCTTGAGACTTCCTTATTTGACCTTATATCAAATTAAAGTGATTAAGATTAAGTAAACTTGAGAGTGAAGTCGGAAAGTCAATTTTCAGAAATATATTCACTATGACGAACAGAAAAAGCTCCTAAGGGAGAGAAAAAAGACGTCAGGCACGCGAAGCAGCCAAAAAACTGAATGAAAAAAAAGCTGATTTGAAGTGATCGTGACGTCATATGATCGTAACAAAAGCTGGACGACTTAATAAAGATCACATGGACTGACGAGTCCTGAACTACAAATCAGAGAAACTTTAAAAAACAACTGCAATTTCTGAACTACAATTCTACAATGTACATTTTCTCGATTTTTTGACGTAGACGTCATTGAAAACATGTTACTATATGCTAAAATCCCAACGCACATCATACTATTTAACATTAAAAAGCATCTAAATTCCCAAAATTTATTACGCTCAGGTACAGAGTGACAACGATCCTACTACAACTTTTGCTATATCAATCACACATCCAATACGCGGCAAAGCAATATTGAACACCAATTATAAAATGCGAAAGACAAAAAATCGGACGCGAAAATTTTGCAATCTATTTCAACAGAAAAGTGCAGTGTCTAGACATCAAGTGTCACCTCATA
Source organism: Convolutriloba macropyga (assembly GCF_964194025.1). NCBI lineage: Eukaryota > Metazoa > Xenacoelomorpha > Acoela > Convolutidae > Convolutriloba > Convolutriloba macropyga. The sequence continues at coordinate 60,845,818 of NC_134468.1, forward strand.
GTAGCAACACTTATAGAATAGCTCCTCAATATTTAAAATCAATCAAATATAAAGACCTCCAAAACTGCTACAAAAACTAATTTCAACCACCGCACTCCCCAACCGCTACAAAAAATTGAAAATTACGAAAACGTCTAAAAAGCTTATAACAAGGCAAAATTGTACAAAACAACTCAAAATTGAATCTCGAAGTATAATATTCAATTCAGGTGGTGAAAAATGCTTGCAAATCCAAACATAATAACATAGATAATTGCGAGAAACACCTTCGACTTCATAAGTTGAAGCTAAAACTAAAAAACTGCTTGGAAAAAGCGGCACGCTATCAAATTTTACTCATTAAGTACAAAAAAATCTATCACCAAATTTTCTCGCTCGCTCTCTCTCAAAAACAACATGAAAATAAAACCCAAGTCACTTCTCTTCAGTTCGTTCAACCATTTGACCTAAAAACTTAGTTTTCACATTCGGCATTGTCTTTTACATCATGTTTTAAATAGACTCAAAAAAATATCGATAAAAAGACTCTCAACCAATAACCCTCTTCGTGTCGTAAAACAATCAGCTCCCCAAAACAATTAAAATTCTCTCAATTGTAAAAATAAACAAAATAGGTGCTCAATAAAAACCTGCTGAGATGAAGGCAGTTATTAAAACCAGTTAAAAAGTGAGATAAAACCGAACGGTGAAAGTATACTTTCAAATGGATTTGGAACATTTTTGCTTTAAAGTTTCGCAATTAAATGCCGCAAAAAATCCGTTATTTTTTCTCAGATAATTTAAACTTAAAATTCAGCAGCCATACTTAATTCTTCCCGCAATTACCCAGTTGAATCGTGCTGAGGACAGAAGAGAAATCCCACATGAAGTTAAGTTTGAAAAAAACGGAAAAAGCGATTCACTCGATTAGCTTGAGACTTCCTCATTTGACCTTATATCAAATTAAAGTGATTAAGATTAAGTAAACTTGAGAGTGAAATCGGGAAGTCAATTTTCACCAGAAATATATTCACTATGACGAACAGAAAAAGCTCCAAAGGGAGAGAAAAAAGACGTCAGGCACGCAAAGCAGCCAAAAAATTGAATGAAAAAAAGCTGATTTGAAGTGATCGTGACGTCATATGATCGTAACAAAAGCTGGACGATTAAATAAAGATCACATGGACTGACGAGTCCTGAACTACAAATCAGAGAAATTTTAAATAACAACTGCAATTTCTGAACTACAATTCTACAATGTACATTTTCTCGATTTTTTGACGTAGACGTCATTGAAAACATGTTACTATATGCTAAAATCCCAACGCACATCATACTATTTAACATTAAAAAGCATCTAAATTCCCAAAATTTATTACACTCAGGGACAGAGTGACAACGATCCAGCAGAAATTATTTAAAAAAACCTCACTGAAACTGTTCAGAAACTAATTGTTTAAATAAACTCAGACAAAAATTTAAAGGGATCAATCTTTGCTCAAGAGAAGGCTTAAAACGAAAAGAACAAACAATTTACTGTAGCATAGTGGTTAGGTCGTAAAAACTGTTAACAGTCAACTGCATGCCTTGAACAGGTTCCCTTTTGCCTTATTTGCCATAAAAACCAAATTTGACCAAAAATGCGGAAAAATCGCAAATTTCGCGAACAATTTTTTGAAAAAAAAACAGTAACAAGTAACAAAAACCATTAGCTATCAACTGAAAAGATTTAAGAACTTTTTCAGACTATTATAAACCAAAGGACCTGTCATTATGGGGACGAAATGACCTACGACGAAGACTACAAGAACAACAAAACGCTAAGCCGAAAACTCACAAATGTATTATGCAAACAATTCGTGCCATAAGAATACAAAGAACAATAAATAAGGACGAACCAAAATGGCACTGTTGTTTTAGTGAAAACAATGACCCCCAAAGTAATGAAAACCCAGTAACAGCCAATTGAGTGATTCAAAATGAGAACTAAGCACCATTAGAATACATGTCTCGCCTTTAATAATATGTGCCAAATTCCAGAGCAAAAACACAGAATACAGAAGTCAAAATGACGCACGTGAAAACTAATCCCAAAAACAGAAACTTTTTTCACACAGCAGTTTCTCACGCTCTTTTTGAAGCAGATTGACAAAGGTCACGCTTTAATGCTACTCGCTTTTTTCTACAGCGTGACTAAAATCACAACTCCAATGTTGCCTCTCATTGACAAGAAAAGTGCAAACAGATCTTTAAAAAATTCAGCGCCCCAATACTATCCAAATCCTCTGTATTGTAAAATCCAAGAGAAAGTCATTAATTGCTCCGTTGAGTCCTCAAACCTTTTAAACAGCTCTTGTTTCAAGCAAGGATACGTGACTCCTGTATAAGTCAATTCGAAATCCTACGCGGTTCTCGGTTAACGACAGATTTTTTCAGAGACCTGATCAGAGTCACGTTACCTATAATTACTATATGCAAAATACCTTTGTCTTTTTCAAGTATATGCAAAGGGGAATGAGCATCAATGAATGGGTCTGCAGTCTGAATTGCAAAGTAGGGAGCAGGAGAGAAATTCTAACAAACCAAATATCTATGAAACAAGGGATCTATTCTGTTCCCCCCCCCCCTGTGTTTTTTATGACCCCCCCCGTTACAAATTCTATGTTGTTATATAGCACGTTACTATGTAAGAAAATAGCACGTGCGCCTGGGGGTCAAAAAAATTTATGCTCACTAAGCTGGGGGGGGGGGCAAAACAGAATAGATCCGAAACAAGGTGCAACGGAAAGAAATTTAAATTATGGGAATTCTGCAAATTGCCATTAAACAGAGGCCTAATGTATAATTTAATAAGCCTCAAACAAAAACTAAAGCAACAAATTGGCCCTGTTAAGATACCTACATCAAAATCAAAGCAACTCAAATGCAAGGAAACAAAAAGCTACTGGTAAGTTGATATAAGCTTGAATTTGAGACCTACCGGAACAACAGACTCGACTATCATCTGTTGAAACAAATGGTAGCAATAAAGACGAAGCCGAAGGTTAAATAACATCTCTCAGCAATCGATACCCCACTTAAATGCCCCACTTTTTTCTGTTCAGAGCCCTTTTTGATGGGGCATCCCAGGTCAATATATATGTGGTATCAATTGAAAGTTATTTGCCTTAAAAATTTTACAAAGCATTTTTCAGAATTCGTTGAATTGCATAAGATTTGGCCCAATTCAGGCAACTTGAGCCAATTTTCGCGCATTTGTGTAAATTTTAAACCTTGTCGACTATTATCTGTTTATTCACCCATCTGTATCGAGAACTATTGAAAAAATTTACGTAAAAAGAAAAATCACAAGCTCGAAATTTTCCAAATTTTACGTACAAATTTCCGTTTTAAGGCGTAACATAGTACGCTAAACAGCCTGTGAGATCACCAGAAATTAAATAGATTAAAAGCCTTTGAAATCAAGCACACATGCTTGGAATCGTGACATTCTTGAAAAAAAAAACAGTTTAAAAACTTTCCTGAAAACTTTTTTCATTTTGTATAAAATTTGCCAATTTTTGTTGGTGACTATTTATGTTTTATTGACTTCAAAAAAACAAGCTTATAGAGCTGAAAGCAGCACTAAGTGTAATAAAGTTTCGAAATTATAAAACAAACAGCCAGCAGATTGCCGGAAATTAGCCGCGATGGACGCTTTGGCCTTCCATGAATTGAAACATCTACAGATATAAGACAGACAGATTGACCACCAGTCTTTTAATAGAACATTAGACAGTTTGATTAGATTCGGACTCTCATTTTTATGAAACATATATGCTCTATAAGGAAACGACTCTAATGGAGCTTTTTCAAAATTAAAAATCGAAATCAAAAACTCAAGACTCTCATACTCAAGAATAAGGGCATATACGTTTGGCACTATTTAGATTCCCTCTATTGACCTTTAACTAGTAAAAATTCATAAAATTTAAAGTACATTAAGCAAATTCAGTAGTCATTTGTCGAGTGAGGTAAGTCATGCAATTGACCTAAAAGCAGAACAATTGACGTAACGCACACAAAATTTAACTGCAAAGCAGTAGAAAGTCGATACCAATTCAGGTCGCAGTCAATTCCAAGCATTAAGTACAAAAAAATCTATCACCAAATTTTCTCGCTCGCTCTCTCTCAAAAACAACATGAAAATAAAACCCAAGTCACTTCTCTTCAGTTCGTTCAACCATTTGACCTAAAAACTTAGTTTTCACATTCGGCATTGTATTTTACATCCTGTTTTAAATAGACTCAAAAAAAATATCGATAAAAAAGACTCTCAACCAATAACCCTCTTCGTGTCGTAAAACAATCAGCGCCCCAAAACAATTAAAATTCTCTCAATTGTAAAAAAAACAGAATAGGTGCCAGAAAAAAAACAGAATAAAAACCTGCTGACATGAAGGCAGTTATTAAAACCAGTTAAAAAGTGAGATAAAACCGAATGGTGAAAGTTATATTTTCAAATGGATTTGGAACATTTTTGCTTTAAAGTTTCGCAATTAAATGCCGCAAAAAAATCCGTTATTTTTTCTCAGATAATTTTAACGCAAAATTCAGCAGCAATACTTAATTCTTCCCGCAATTACCCAGTTCATTTGTGCTGAGGACAGAAGAGAAATCCCTCATGAAGTTAAATTTGAAAAAAACGGAAAAAGCGGTTCACTCGATTAGCTTGAGACTTCCTTATTTGACCTTATATCAAATTAAAGTGATTAAGATTAAGTAAACTTGAGAGTGAAGTCGGAAAGTCAATTTTCAGAAATATATTCACTATGACGAACAGAAAAAGCTCCTAAGGGAGAGAAAAAAGACGTCAGGCACGCGAAGCAGCCAAAAAACTGAATGAAAAAAAAGCTGATTTGAAGTGATCGTGACGTCATATGATCGTAACAAAAGCTGGACGACTTAATAAAGATCACATGGACTGACGAGTCCTGAACTACAAATCAGAGAAACTTTAAAAAACAACTGCAATTTCTGAACTACAATTCTACAATGTACATTTTCTCGATTTTTTGACGTAGACGTCATTGAAAACATGTTACTATATGCTAAAATCCCAACGCACATCATACTATTTAACATTAAAAAGCATCTAAATTCCCAAAATTTATTACGCTCAGGTACAGAGTGACAACGATCCTACTACAACTTTTGCTATATCAATCACACATCCAATACGCGGCAAAGCAATATTGAACACCAATTATAAAATGCGAAAGACAAAAAATCGGACGCGAAAATTTTGCAATCTATTTCAACAGAAAAGTGCAGTGTCTAGACATCAAGTGTCACCTCATAGTAGCAACACTTATAGAATAGCTCCTCAATATTTAAAATCAATCAAATATAAAGACCTCCAAAACTGCTACAAAAACTAATTTCAACCACCGCACTCCCCAACCGCTACAAAAAATTGAAAATTACGAAAACGTCTAAAAAGCTTATAACAAGGCAAAATTGTACAAAACAACTCAAAATTGAATCTCGAAGTATAATATTCAATTCAGGTGGTGAAAAATGCTTGCAAATCCAAACATAATAACATAGATAATTGCGAGAAACACCTTCGACTTCATAAGTTGAAGCTAAAACTAAAAAACTGCTTGGAAAAAGCGGCACGCTATCAAATTTTACTCATTAAGTACAAAAAAATCTATCACCAAATTTTCTCGCTCGCTCTCTCTCAAAAACAACATGAAAATAAAACCCAAGTCACTTCTCTTCAGTTCGTTCAACCATTTGACCTAAAAACATAGTTTTCACATTCGGCATTGTCTTTTACATCATGTTTTAAATAGACTCAAAAAAATATCGATAAAAAGACTCAACCAATAACCCTCTTCGTGTCGTAAAACAATCAGCTCCCCAAAACAATTAAAATTCTCTCAATTGTAAAAATAAACAAAATAGGTGCTCAATAAAAACCTGCTGAGATGAAGGCAGTTATTAAAACCAGTTAAAAAGTGAGATAAAACCGAACGGTGAAAGTATACTTTCAAATGGATTTGGAACATTTTTGCTTTAAAGTTTCGCAATTAAATGCCGCAAAAAATCCGTTATTTTTTCTCAGATAATTTAAACTTAAAATTCAGCAGCCATACTTAATTCTTCCCGCAATTACCCAGTTGAATCGTGCTGAGGACAGAAGAGAAATCCCACATGAAGTTAAGTTTGAAAAAAACGGAAAAAGCGATTCACTCGATTAGCTTGAGACTTCCTTATTTGACCTTATATCAAATTAAAGTGATTAAGATTAAGTAAACTTGAGAGTGAAGTCGGAAAGTCAATTTTCAGAAATATATTCACTATGACGAACAGAAAAAGCTCCTAAGGGAGAGAAAAAAGACGTCAGGCACGCGAAGCAGCCAAAAAACTGAATGAAAAAAAAGCTGATTTGAAGTGATCGTGACGTCATATGATCGTAACAAAAGCTGGACGACTTAATAAAGATCACATGGACTGACGAGTCCTGAACTACAAATCAGAGAAACTTTAAAAAACAACTGCAATTTCTGAACTACAATTCTACAATGTACATTTTCTCGATTTTTTGACGTAGACGTCATTGAAAACATGTTACTATATGCTAAAATCCCAACGCACATCATACTATTTAACATTAAAAAGCATCTAAATTCCCAAAATTTATTACGCTCAGGTACAGAGTGACAACGATCCTACTACAACTTTTGCTATATCAATCACACATCCAATACGCGGCAAAGCAATATTGAACACCAATTATAAAATGCGAAAGACAAAAAATCGGACGCGAAAATTTTGCAATCTATTTCAACAGAAAAGTGCAGTGTCTAGACATCAAGTGTCACCTCATAGTAGCAACACTTATAGAATAGCTCCTCAATATTTAAAATCAATCAAATATAAAGACCTCCAAAACTGCTACAAAAACTAATTTCAACCACCGCACTCCCCAACCGCTACAAAAAATTGAAAATTACGAAAACGTCTAAAAAGCTTATAACAAGGCAAAATTGTACAAAACAACTCAAAATTGAATCTCGAAGTATAATATTCAATTCAGGTGGTGAAAAATGCTTGCAAATCCAAACATAATAACATAGATAATTGCGAGAAACACCTTCGACTTCATAAGTTGAAGCTAAAACTAAAAAACTGCTTGGAAAAAGCGGCACGCTATCAAATTTTACTCATTAAGTACAAAAAAATCTATCACCAAATTTTCTCGCTCGCTCTCTCTCAAAAACAACATGAAAATAAAACCCAAGTCACTTCTCTTCAGTTCGTTCAACCATTTGACCTAAAAACTTAGTTTTCACATTCGGCATTGTCTTTTACATCATGTTTTAAATAGACTCAAAAAAATATCGATAAAAAGACTCTCAACCAATAACCCTCTTCGTGTCGTAAAACAATCAGCTCCCCAAAACAATTAAAATTCTCTCAATTGTAAAAATAAACAAAATAGGTGCTCAATAAAAACCTGCTGAGATGAAGGCAGTTATTAAAACCAGTTAAAAAGTGAGATAAAACCGAACGGTGAAAGTATACTTTCAAATGGATTTGGAACATTTTTGCTTTAAAGTTTCGCAATTAAATGCCGCAAAAAATCCGTTATTTTTTCTCAGATAATTTAAACTTAAAATTCAGCAGCCATACTTAATTCTTCCCGCAATTACCCAGTTGAATCGTGCTGAGGACAGAAGAGAAATCCCACATGAAGTTAAGTTTGAAAAAAACGGAAAAAGCGATTCACTCGATTAGCTTGAGACTTCCTTATTTGACCTTATATCAAATTAAAGTGATTAAGATTAAGTAAACTTGAGAGTGAAGTCGGAAAGTCAATTTTCAGAAATATATTCACTATGACGAACAGAAAAAGCTCCTAAGGGAGAGAAAAAAGACGTCAGGCACGCGAAGCAGCCAAAAAACTGAATGAAAAAAAAGCTGATTTGAAGTGATCGTGACGTCATATGATCGTAACAAAAGCTGGACGACTTAATAAAGATCACATGGACTGACGAGTCCTGAACTACAAATCAGAGAAACTTTAAAAAACAACTGCAATTTCTGAACTACAATTCTACAATGTACATTTTCTCGATTTTTTGACGTAGACGTCATTGAAAACATGTTACTATATGCTAAAATCCCAACGCACATCATACTATTTAACATTAAAAAGCATCTAAATTCCCAAAATTTATTACGCTCAGGTACAGAGTGACAACGATCCTACTACAACTTTTGCTATATCAATCACACATCCAATACGCGGCAGAGCAATATTGAACACCAATTATAAAATGCGAAAGACAAAAAATCGGACGCGAAAATTTTGCAATCTATTTCAACAGAAAAGTGCAGTGTCTAGACATCAAGTGTCACCTCATAGTAGCAACACTTATAGAATAGCTCCTCAATATTTAAAATCAATCAAATATAAAGACCTCCAAAACTGCTACAAAAACTAATTTCAACCACCGCACTCCCCAACCGCTACAAAAAATTGAAAATTACGAAAACGTCTAAAAAGCTTATAACAAGGCAAAATTGTACAAAACAACTCAAAATTGAATCTCGAAGTATAATATTCAATTCAGGTGGTGAAAAATGCTTGCAAATCCAAACATAATAACATAGATAATTGCGAGAAACACCTTCGACTTCATAAGTTGAAGCTAAAACTAAAAAACTGCTTGGAAAAAGCGGCACGCTATCAAATTTTACTCATTAAGTACAAAAAAATCTATCACCAAATTTTCTCGCTCGCTCTCTCTCAAAAACAACATGAAAATAAAACCCAAGTCACTTCTCTTCAGTTCGTTCAACCATTTGACCTAAAAACTTAGTTTTCACATTCGGCATTGTCTTTTACATCATGTTTTAAATAGACTCAAAAAAATATCGATAAAAAGACTCTCAACCAATAACCCTCTTCGTGTCGTAAAACAATCAGCTCCCCAAAACAATTAAAATTCTCTCAATTGTAAAAATAAACAAAATAGGTGCTCAATAAAAACCTGCTGAGATGAAGGCAGTTATTAAAACCAGTTAAAAAGTGAGATAAAACCGAACGGTGAAAGTATACTTTCAAATGGATTTGGAACATTTTTGCTTTAAAGTTTCGCAATTAAATGCCGCAAAAAATCCGTTATTTTTTCTCAGATAATTTAAACTTAAAATTCAGCAGCCATACTTAATTCTTCCCGCAATTACCCAGTTGAATCGTGCTGAGGACAGAAGAGAAATCCCACATGAAGTTAAGTTTGAAAAAAACGGAAAAAGCGATTCACTCGATTAGCTTGAGACTTCCTTATTTGACCTTATATCAAATTAAAGTGATTAAGATTAAGTAAACTTGAGAGTGAAGTCGGAAAGTCAATTTTCAGAAATATATTCACTATGACGAACAGAAAAAGCTCCTAAGGGAGAGAAAAAAGACGTCAGGCACGCGAAGCAGCCAAAAAACTGAATGAAAAAAAAGCTGATTTGAAGTGATCGTGACGTCATATGATCGTAACAAAAGCTGGACGACTTAATAAAGATCACATGGACTGACGAGTCCTGAACTACAAATCAGAGAAACTTTAAAAAACAACTGCAATTTCTGAACTACAATTCTACAATGTACATTTTCTCGATTTTTTGACGTAGACGTCATTGAAAACATGTTACTATATGCTAAAATCCCAACGCACATCATACTATTTAACATTAAAAAGCATCTAAATTCCCAAAATTTATTACGCTCAGGTACAGAGTGACAACGATCCTACTACAACTTTTGCTATATCAATCACACATCCAATACGCGGCAAAGCAATATTGAACACCAATTATAAAATGCGAAAGACAAAAAATCGGACGCGAAAATTTTGCAATCTATTTCAACAGAAAAGTGCAGTGTCTAGACATCAAGTGTCACCTCATAGTAGCAACACTTATAGAATAGCTCCTCAATATTTAAAATCAATCAAATATAAAGACCTCCAAAACTGCTACAAAAACTAATTTCAACCACCGCACTCCCCAACCGCTACAAAAAATTGAAAATTACGAAAACGTCTAAAAAGCTTATAACAAGGCAAAATTGTACAAAACAACTCAAAATTGAATCTCGAAGTATAATATTCAATTCAGGTGGTGAAAAATGCTTGCAAATCCAAACATAATAACATAGATAATTGCGAGAAACACCTTCGACTTCATAAGTTGAAGCTAAAACTAAAAAACTGCTTGGAAAAAGCGGCACGCTATCAAATTTTACTCATTAAGTACAAAAAAATCTATCACCAAATTTTCTCGCTCGCTCTCTCTCAAAAACAACATGAAAATAAAACCCAAGTCACTTCTCTTCAGTTCGTTCAACCATTTGACCTAAAAACTTAGTTTTCACATTCGGCATTGTCTTTTACATCATGTTTTAAATAGACTCAAAAAAATATCGATAAAAAGACTCTCAACCAATAACCCTCTTCGTGTCGTAAAACAATCAGCTCCCCAAAACAATTAAAATTCTCTCAATTGTAAAAATAAACAAAATAGGTGCTCAATAAAAACCTGCTGAGATGAAGGCAGTTATTAAAACCAGTTAAAAAGTGAGATAAAACCGAACGGTGAAAGTATACTTTCAAATGGATTTGGAACATTTTTGCTTTAAAGTTTCGCAATTAAATGCCGCAAAAAATCCGTTATTTTTTCTCAGATAATTTAAACTTAAAATTCAGCAGCCATACTTAATTCTTCCCGCAATTACCCAGTTGAATCGTGCTGAGGACAGAAGAGAAATCCCACATGAAGTTAAGTTTGAAAAAAACGGAAAAAGCGATTCACTCGATTAGCTTGAGACTTCCTTATTTGACCTTATATCAAATTAAAGTGATTAAGATTAAGTAAACTTGAGAGTGAAGTCGGAAAGTCAATTTTCAGAAATATATTCACTATGACGAACAGAAAAAGCTCCTAAGGGAGAGAAAAAAGACGTCAGGCACGCGAAGCAGCCAAAAAACTGAATGAAAAAAAAGCTGATTTGAAGTGATCGTGACGTCATATGATCGTAACAAAAGCTGGACGACTTAATAAAGATCACATGGACTGACGAGTCCTGAACTACAAATCAGAGAAACTTTAAAAAACAACTGCAATTTCTGAACTACAATTCTACAATGTACATTTTCTCGATTTTTTGACGTAGACGTCATTGAAAACATGTTACTATATGCTAAAATCCCAACGCACATCATACTATTTAACATTAAAAAGCATCTAAATTCCCAAAATTTATTACGCTCAGGTACAGAGTGACAACGATCCTACTACAACTTTTGCTATATCAATCACACATCCAATACGCGGCAAAGCAATATTGAACACCAATTATAAAATGCGAAAGACAAAAAATCGGACGCGAAAATTTTGCAATCTATTTCAACAGAAAAGTGCAGTGTCTAGACATCAAGTGTCACCTCATAGTAGCAACACTTATAGAATAGCTCCTCAATATTTAAAATCAATCAAATATAAAGACCTCCAAAACTGCTACAAAAACTAATTTCAACCACCGCACTCCCCAACCGCTACAAAAAATTGAAAATTACGAAAACGTCTAAAAAGCTTATAACAAGGCAAAATTGTACAAAACAACTCAAAATTGAATCTCGAAGTATAATATTCAATTCAGGTGGTGAAAAATGCTTGCAAATCCAAACATAATAACATAGATAATTGCGAGAAACACCTTCGACTTCATAAGTTGAAGCTAAAACTAAAAAACTGCTTGGAAAAAGCGGCACGCTATCAAATTTTACTCATTAAGTACAAAAAAATCTATCACCAAATTTTCTCGCTCGCTCTCTCTCAAAAACAACATGAAAATAAAACCCAAGTCACTTCTCTTCAGTTCGTTCAACCATTTGACCTAAAAACTTAGTTTTCACATTCGGCATTGTCTTTTACATCATGTTTTAAATAGACTCAAAAAAATATCGATAAAAAGACTCTCAACCAATAACCCTCTTCGTGTCGTAAAACAATCAGCTCCCCAAAACAATTAAAATTCTCTCAATTGTAAAAATAAACAAAATAGGTGCTCAATAAAAACCTGCTGAGATGAAGGCAGTTATTAAAACCAGTTAAAAAGTGAGATAAAACCGAACGGTGAAAGTATACTTTCAAATGTATTTGGAACATTTTTGCTTTAAAGTTTCGCAATTAAATGCCGCAAAAAATCCGTTATTTTTTCTCAGATAATTTAAACTTAAAATTCAGCAGCCATACTTAATTCTTCCCGCAATTACCCAGTTGAATCGTGCTGAGGACAGAAGAGAAATCCCACATGAAGTTAAGTTTGAAAAAAACGGAAAAAGCGATTCACTCGATTAGCTTGAGACTTCCTTATTTGACCTTATATCAAATTAAAGTGATTAAGATTAAGTAAACTTGAGAGTGAAGTCGGAAAGTCAATTTTCAGAAATATATTCACTATGACGAACAGAAAAAGCTCCTAAGGGAGAGAAAAAAGACGTCAGGCACGCGAAGCAGCCAAAAAACTGAATGAAAAAAAAGCTGATTTGAAGTGATCGTGACGTCATATGATCGTAACAAAAGCTGGACGACTTAATAAAGATCACATGGACTGACGAGTCCTGAACTACAAATCAGAGAAACTTTAAAAAACAACTGCAATTTCTGAACTACAATTCTACAATGTACATTTTCTCGATTTTTTGACGTAGACGTCATTGAAAACATGTTACTATATGCTAAAATCCCAACGCACATCATACTATTTAACATTAAAAAGCATCTAAATTCCCAAAATTTATTACGCTCAGGTACAGAGTGACAACGATCCTACTACAGCTTTTGCTATATCAATCACACATCCAATACGCGGCAAAGCAATATTGAACACCAATTATAAAATGCGAAAGACAAAAAATCGGACGCGAAAATTTTGCAATCTATTTCAACAGAAAAGTGCAGTGTCTAGACATCAAGTGTCACCTCATAGTAGCAACACTTATAGAATAGCTCCTCAATATTTAAAATCAATCAAATATAAAGACCTCCAAAACTGCTACAAAAACTAATTTCAACCACCGCACTCCCCAACCGCTACAAAAAATTGAAAATTACGAAAACGTCTAAAAAGCTTATAACAAGGCAAAATTGTACAAAACAACTCAAAATTGAATCTCGAAGTATAATATTCAATTCAGGTGGTGAAAAATGCTTGCAAATCCAAACATAATAACATAGATAATTGCGAGAAACACCTTCGACTTCATAAGTTGAAGCTAAAACTAAAAAACTGCTTGGAAAAAGCGGCACGCTATCAAATTTTACTCATTAAGTACAAAAAAATCTATCACCAAATTTTCTCGCTCGCTCTCTCTCAAAAACAACATGAAAATAAAACCCAAGTCACTTCTCTTCAGTTCGTTCAACCATTTGACCTAAAAACTTAGTTTTCACATTCGGCATTGTCTTTTACATCATGTTTTAAATAGACTCAAAAAAATATCGATAAAAAGACTCTCAACCAATAACCCTCTTCGTGTCGTAAAACAATCAGCTCCCCAAAACAATTAAAATTCTCTCAATTGTAAAAATAAACAAAATAGGTGCTCAATAAAAACCTGCTGAGATGAAGGCAGTTATTAAAACCAGTTAAAAAGTGAGATAAAACCGAACGGTGAAAGTATACTTTCAAATGGATTTGGAACATTTTTGCTTTAAAGTTTCGCAATTAAATGCCGCAAAAAATCCGTTATTTTTTCTCAGATAATTTAAACTTAAAATTCAGCAGCCATACTTAATTCTTCCCGCAATTACCCAGTTGAATCGTGCTGAGGACAGAAGAGAAATCCCACATGAAGTTAAGTTTGAAAAAAACGGAAAAAGCGATTCACTCGATTAGCTTGAGACTTCCTTATTTGACCTTATATCAAATTAAAGTGATTAAGATTAAGTAAACTTGAGAGTGAAGTCGGAAAGTCAATTTTCAGAAATATATTCACTATGACGAACAGAAAAAGCTCCTAAGGGAGAGAAAAAAGACGTCAGGCACGCGAAGCAGCCAAAAAACTGAATGAAAAAAAAGCTGATTTGAAGTGATCGTGACGTCATATGATCGTAACAAAAGCTGGACGACTTAATAAAGATCACATGGACTGACGAGTCCTGAACTACAAATCAGAGAAACTTTAAAAAACAACTGCAATTTCTGAACTACAATTCTACAATGTACATTTTCTCGATTTTTTGACGTAGACGTCATTGAAAACATGTTACTATATGCTAAAATCCCAACGCACATCATACTATTTAACATTAAAAAGCATCTAAATTCCCAAAATTTATTACGCTCAGGTACAGAGTGACAACGATCCTACTACAACTTTTGCTATATCAATCACACATCCAATACGCGGCAAAGCAATATTGAACACCAATTATAAAATGCGAAAGACAAAAAATCGGACGCGAAAATTTTGCAATCTATTTCAACAGAAAAGTGCAGTGTCTAGACATCAAGTGTCACCTCATAGTAGCAACACTTATAGAATAGCTCCTCAATATTTAAAATCAATCAAATATAAAGACCTCCAAAACTGCTACAAAAACTAATTTCAACCACCGCACTCCCCAACCGCTACAAAAAATTGAAAATTACGAAAACGTCTAAAAAGCTTATAACAAGGCAAAATTGTACAAAACAACTCAAAATTGAATCTCGAAGTATAATATTCAATTCAGGTGGTGAAAAATGCTTGCAAATCCAAACATAATAACATAGATAATTGCGAGAAACACCTTCGACTTCATAAGTTGAAGCTAAAACTAAAAAACTGCTTGGAAAAAGCGGCACGCTATCAAATTTTACTCATTAAGTACAAAAAAATCTATCACCAAATTTTCTCGCTCGCTCTCTCTCAAAAACAACATGAAAATAAAACCCAAGTCACTTCTCTTCAGTTCGTTCAACCATTTGACCTAAAAACTTAGTTTTCACATTCGGCATTGTCTTTTACATCATGTTTTAAATAGACTCAAAAAAATATCGATAAAAAGACTCTCAACCAATAACCCTCTTCGTGTCGTAAAACAATCAGCTCCCCAAAACAATTAAAATTCTCTCAATTGTAAAAATAAACAAAATAGGTGCTCAATAAAAACCTGCTGAGATGAAGGCAGTTATTAAAACCAGTTAAAAAGTGAGATAAAACCGAACGGTGAAAGTATACTTTCAAATGGATTTGGAACATTTTTGCTTTAAAGTTTCGCAATTAAATGCCGCAAAAAATCCGTTATTTTTTCTCAGATAATTTAAACTTAAAATTCAGCAGCCATACTTAATTCTTCCCGCAATTACCCAGTTGAATCGTGCTGAGGACAGAAGAGAAATCCCACATGAAGTTAAGTTTGAAAAAAACGGAAAAAGCGATTCACTCGATTAGCTTGAGACTTCCTTATTTAACCTTATATCAAATTAAAGTGATTAAGATTAAGTAAACTTGAGAGTGAAGTCGGAAAGTCAATTTTCAGAAATATATTCACTATGACGAACAGAAAAAGCTCCTAAGGGAGAGAAAAAAGACGTCAGGCACGCGAAGCAGCCAAAAAACTGAATGAAAAAAAAGCTGATTTGAAGTGATCGTGACGTCATATGATCGTAACAAAAGCTGGACGACTTAATAAAGATCACATGGACTGACGAGTCCTGAACTACAAATCAGAGAAACTTTAAAAAACAACTGCAATTTCTGAACTACAATTCTACAATGTACATTTTCTCGATTTTTTGACGTAGACGTCATTGAAAACATGTTACTATATGCTAAAATCCCAACGCACATCATACTATTTAACATTAAAAAGCATCTAAATTCCCAAAATTTATTACGCTCAGGTACAGAGTGACAACGATCCTACTACAACTTTTGCTATATCAATCACACATCCAATACGCGGCAAAGCAATATTGAACACCAATTATAAAATGCGAAAGACAAAAAATCGGACGCGAAAATTTTGCAATCTATTTCAACAGAAAAGTGCAGTGTCTAGACATCAAGTGTCACCTCATAGTAGCAACACTTATAGAATAGCTCCTCAATATTTAAAATCAATCAAATATAAAGACCTCCAAAACTGCTACAAAAACTAATTTCAACCACCGCACTCCCCAACCGCTACAAAAAATTGAAAATTACGAAAACGTCTAAAAAGCTTATAACAAGGCAAAATTGTACAAAACAACTCAAAATTGAATCTCGAAGTATAATATTCAATTCAGGTGGTGAAAAATGCTTGCAAATCCAAACATAATAACATAGATAATTGCGAGAAACACCTTCGACTTCATAAGTTGAAGCTAAAACTAAAAAACTGCTTGGAAAAAGCGGCACGCTATCAAATTTTACTCATTAAGTACAAAAAAATCTATCACCAAATTTTCTCGCTCGCTCTCTCTCAAAAACAACATGAAAATAAAACCCAAGTCACTTCTCTTCAGTTCGTTCAACCATTTGACCTAAAAACTTAGTTTTCACATTCGGCATTGTCTTTTACATCATGTTTTAAATAGACTCAAAAAAATATCGATAAAAAGACTCTCAACCAATAACCCTCTTCGTGTCGTAAAACAATCAGCTCCCCAAAACAATTAAAATTCTCTCAATTGTAAAAATAAACAAAATAGGTGCTCAATAAAAACCTGCTGAGATGAAGGCAGTTATTAAAACCAGTTAAAAAGTGAGATAAAACCGAACGGTGAAAGTATACTTTCAAATGGATTTGGAACATTTTTGCTTTAAAGTTTCGCAATTAAATGCCGCAAAAAATCCGTTATTTTTTCTCAGATAATTTAAACTTAAAATTCAGCAGCCATACTTAATTCTTCCCGCAATTACCCAGTTGAATCGTGCTGAGGACAGAAGAGAAATCCCACATGAAGTTAAGTTTGAAAAAAACGGAAAAAGCGATTCACTCGATTAGCTTGAGACTTCCTTATTTGACCTTATATCAAATTAAAGTGATTAAGATTAAGTAAACTTGAGAGTGAAGTCGGAAAGTCAATTTTCAGAAATATATTCACTATGACGAACAGAAAAAGCTCCTAAGGGAGAGAAAAAAGACGTCAGGCACGCGAAGCAGCCAAAAAACTGAATGAAAAAAAAGCTGATTTGAAGTGATCGTGACGTCATATGATCGTAACAAAAGCTGGACGACTTAATAAAGATCACATGGACTGACGAGTCCTGAACTACAAATCAGAGAAACTTTAAAAAACAACTGCAATTTCTGAACTACAATTCTACAATGTACATTTTCTCGATTTTTTGACGTAGACGTCATTGAAAACATGTTACTATATGCTAAAATCCCAACGCACATCATACTATTTAACATTAAAAAGCATCTAAATTCCCAAAATTTATTACGCTCAGGTACAGAGTGACAACGATCCTACTACAACTTTTGCTATATCAATCACACATCCAATACGCGGCAAAGCAATATTGAACACCAATTATAAAATGCGAAAGACAAAAAATCGGACGCGAAAATTTTGCAATCTATTTCAACAGAAAAGTGCAGTGTCTAGACATCAAGTGTCACCTCATAGTAGCAACACTTATAGAATAGCTCCTCAATATTTAAAATCAATCAAATATAAAGACCTCCAAAACTGCTACAAAAACTAATTTCAACCACCGCACTCCCCAACCGCTACAAAAAATTGAAAATTACGAAAACGTCTAAAAAGCTTATAACAAGGCAAAATTGTACAAAACAACTCAAAATTGAATCTCGAAGTATAATATTCAATTCAGGTGGTGAAAAATGCTTGCAAATCCAAACATAATAACATAGATAATTGCGAGAAACACCTTCGACTTCATAAGTTGAAGCTAAAACTAAAAAACTGCTTGGAAAAAGCGGCACGCTATCAAATTTTACTCATTAAGTACAAAAAAATCTATCACCAAATTTTCTCGCTCGCTCTCTCTCTCTCAAAAACAACATGAAAATAAAACCCAAGTCACTTCTCTTCAGTTCGTTCAACCATTTGACCTAAAAACTTAGTTTTCACATTCGGCATTGTCTTTTACATCATGTTTTAAATAGACTCAAAAAAATATCGATAAAAAGACTCTCAACCAATAACCCTCTTCGTGTCGTAAAACAATCAGCTCCCCAAAACAATTAAAATTCTCTCAATTGTAAAAATAAACAAAATAGGTGCTCAATAAAAACCTGCTGAGATGAAGGCAGTTATTAAAACCAGTTAAAAAGTGAGATAAAACCGAACGGTGAAAGTATACTTTCAAATGGATTTGGAACATTTTTGCTTTAAAGTTTCGCAATTAAATGCCGCAAAAAATCCGTTATTTTTTCTCAGATAATTTAAACTTAAAATTCAGCAGCCATACTTAATTCTTCCCGCAATTACCCAGTTGAATCGTGCTGAGGACAGAAGAGAAATCCCACATGAAGTTAAGTTTGAAAAAAACGGAAAAAGCGATTCACTCGATTAGCTTGAGACTTCCTCATTTGACCTTATATCAAATTAAAGTGATTAAGATTAAGTAAACTTGAGAGTGAAATCGGGAAGTCAATTTTCACCAGAAATATATTCACTATGACGAACAGAAAAAGCTCCAAAGGGAGAGAAAAAAGACGTCAGGCACGCAAAGCAGCCAAAAAATTGAATGAAAAAAAGCTGATTTGAAGTGATCGTGACGTCATATGATCGTAACAAAAGCTGGACGATTAAATAAAGATCACATGGACTGACGAGTCCTGAACTACAAATCAGAGAAATTTTAAATAACAACTGCAATTTCTGAACTACAATTCTACAATGTACATTTTCTCGATTTTTTGACGTAGACGTCATTGAAAACATGTTACTATATGCTAAAATCCCAACGCACATCATACTATTTAACATTAAAAAGCATCTAAATTCCCAAAATTTATTACACTCAGGGACAGAGTGACAACGATCCAGCAGAAATTATTTAAAAAAACCTCACTGAAACTGTTCAGAAACTAATTGTTTAAATAAACTCAGACAAAAATTTAAAGGGATCAATCTTTGCTCAAGAGAAGGCTTAAAACGAAAAGAACAAACAATTTACTGTAGCATAGTGGTTAGGTCGTAAAAACTGTTAACAGTCAACTGCATGCCTTGAACAGGTTCCCTTTTGCCTTATTTGCCATAAAAACCAAATTTGACCAAAAATGCGGAAAAATCGCAAATTTCGCGAACAATTTTTTGAAAAAAAAAACAGTAACAAGTAACAAAAACCATTAGCTATCAACTGAAAAGATTTAAGAACTTTTTCAGACTATTATAAACCAAAGGACCTGTCATTATGGGGACGAAATGACCTACGACGAAGACTACAAGAACAACAAAACGCTAAGCCGAAAACTCACAAATGTATTATGCAAACAATTCGTGCCATAAGAATACAAAGAACAATAAATAAGGACGAACCAAAATGGCACTGTTGTTTTAGTGAAAACAATGACCCCCAAAGTAATGAAAACCCAGTAACAGCCAATTGAGTGATTCAAAATGAGAACTAAGCACCATTAGAATACATGTCTCGCCTTTAATAATATGTGCCAAATTCCAGAGCAAAAACACAGAATACAGAAGTCAAAATGACGCACGTGAAAACTAATCCCAAAAACAGAAACTTTTTTCACACAGCAGTTTCTCACGCTCTTTTTGAAGCAGATTGACAAAGGTCACGCTTTAATGCTACTCGCTTTTTTCTACAGCGTGACTAAAATCACAACTCCAATGTTGCCTCTCATTGACAAGAAAAGTGCAAACAGATCTTTAAAAAATTCAGCGCCCCAATACTATCCAAATCCTCTGTATTGTAAAATCCAAGAGAAAGTCATTAATTGCTCCGTTGAGTCCTCAAACCTTTTAAACAGCTCTTGTTTCAAGCAAGGATACGTGACTCCTGTATAAGTCAATTCGAAATCCTACGCGGTTCTCGGTTAACGACAGATTTTTTCAGAGACCTGATCAGAGTCACGTTACCTATAATTACTATATGCAAAATACCTTTGTCTTTTTCAAGTATATGCAAAGGGGAATGAGCATCAATGAATGGGTCTGCAGTCTGAATTGCAAAGTAGGGAGCAGGAGAGAAATTCTAACAAACCAAATATCTATGAAACAAGGGATCTATTCTGTTCCCCCCCCCCCTGTGTTTTTTATGACCCCCCCCCCCCCCCGTTACAAATTCTATGTTGTTATATAGCACGTTACTATGTAAGAAAATAGCACGTGCGCCTGGGGGTCAAAAAAATTTATGCTCACTAAGCTGGGGGGGGGCAAAACAGAATAGATCCGAAACAAGGTGCAACGGAAAGAAATTTAAATTATGGGAATTCTGCAAATTGCCATTAAACAGAGGCCTAATGTATAATTTAATAAGCCTCAAACAAAAACTAAAGCAACAAATTGGCCCTGTTAAGATACCTACATCAAAATCAAAGCAACTCAAATGCAAGGAAACAAAAAGCTACTGGTAAGTTGATATAAGCTTGAATTTGAGACCTACCGGAACAACAGACTCGACTATCATCTGTTGAAACAAATGGTAGCAATAAAGACGAAGCCGAAGGTTAAATAACATCTCTCAGCAATCGATACCCCACTTAAATGCCCCACTTTTTTCTGTTCAGAGCCCTTTTTGATGGGGCATCCCAGGTCAATATATATGTGGTATCAATTGAAAGTTATTTGCCTTAAAAATTTTACAAAGCATTTTTCAGAATTCGTTGAATTGCATAAGATTTGGCCCAATTCAGGCAACTTGAGCCAATTTTCGCGCATTTGTGTAAATTTTAAACCTTGTCGACTATTATCTGTTTATTCACCCATCTGTATCGAGAACTATTGAAAAAATTTACGTAAAAAGAAAAATCACAAGCTCGAAATTTTCCAAATTTTACGTACAAATTTCCGTTTTAAGGCGTAACATAGTACGCTAAACAGCCTGTGAGATCACCAGAAATTAAATAGATTAAAAGCCTTTGAAATCAAGCACACATGCTTGGAATCGTGACATTCTTGAAAAAAAAAAAAACAGTTTAAAAACTTTCCTGAAAACTTTTTTCATTTTGTATAAAATTTGCCAATTTTTGTTGGTGACTATTTATGTTTTATTGACTTCAAAAAAACAAGCTTATAGAGCTGAAAGCAGCACTAAGTGTAATAAAGTTTCGAAATTATAAAACAAACAGCCAGCAGATTGCCGGAAATTAGCCGCGATGGACGCTTTGGCCTTCCATGAATTGAAACATCTACAGATATAAGACAGACAGATTGACCACCAGTCTTTTAATAGAACATTAGACAGTTTGATTAGATTCGGACTCTCATTTTTATGAAACATATATGCTCTATAAGGAAACGACTCTAATGGAGCTTTTTCAAAATTAAAAATCGAAATCAAAAACTCAAGACTCTCATACTCAAGAATAAGGGCATATACGTTTGGCACTATTTAGATTCCCTCTATTGACCTTTAACTAGTAAATATTCATAAAATTTAAAGTACATTAAGCAAATTCAGTAGTCATTTGTCGAGTGAGGTAAGTCATGCAATTGACCTAAAAGCAGAACAATTGACGTAACGCACACAAAATTTAACTGCAAAGCAGTAGAAAGTCGATACCAATTCAGGTCGCAGTCAATTCCAAGCAGTAGAAAGTCAATTCGAAGTCAGGTCGCAAAAATCATTGCTGACGAATTTAAAAAAAACGTAGCAGGACAAGTCCTGAAATGCAATTCAAAGAATTGACTGAAAAACTTAGAAGTACTCTGCCTGACCAGCAGATCAATTAAAAAATAACAGCCAAAATATGAACAAAATTATCTCAAAATATTGTGAAACTAAAAATATCAAATTAAACAAAAATATACTCATTGCTAAAACTCGGAAGCGTTTACCCCTAAGAAAAATTTGATCCTTTAAAGTATAGCAAATACAAATATATGTTCGAAGCCATTTTTCGTTTTTTCAAATCGGTCGTATTATATCTGCTGACCTGAAAAAAATCATTGGCCCTTGAACATCGATTAACTCATAAATTGTCAAAAAAAAATCTTAAAAATGAAATCAATCGCAAATTTTAGAATTGCAAAATAAATTGCTAAGATCGATAGGCAACAAATTTCACAAAATAGAAAATCGTTCTATTAAAATGTCGAAAATCATTCAATTTCCCACTATGAACTATTTATTAACAAACTATCAAAACCTGGATGAAGTATCCTGGCTACTGAGGCAAGAAAAACAACAAAAGACAAATATTTTGAAAACACTTGAAAATATTGCAAACTTATTGAAAAAATTTCTAAAATTCGAACAGTTACATTGTCGAAAACAAATGCATTGAACTAACAACCAAGCACTACCATTTTACAACACCGTCAAAAAGGTTTTCTGGCACTTGAGAAGGGACAAAATATCAAAAACTGACAAAAACTTTAGGAAACCTCAAGAAAAATTGCAGATTTTATTTTAAAAAATGCCATAATTCGAGACACAAAAATGTTGAAAACCAATCCAATGTTACTAGAAACTATGCAGTGCCCTACTATCAAACCCTAGGAGACTCCGTGGCCTCTGAAGCTGGAAAAAATCAAAATAAAAAACAATTTAAAAAAACATGAAAAAAATTGCGAAAATTAGCGTTATTTTGCGTGTTTGTGTTTGTAGTTCCAAACCATATAGCTCACAAATTGGTCATAACAACTAATTTTGTCTCGCATAAGGCCTCCATCAACTTTTAAAAACTACAATTTAAGACTATTCACAATTCTGAGATAGAAACTGATACACATCTTAAATTGAAAAAAAAAATCAACGCCGCTCAAAAATTAGGTAAAAAACATTCAGCGAAATATTAATAAAGCTTGTTAAAATTCATACCGCAGAGGCCTTTTATTAGGGACCTTTACTGCATATACGAGTTCCTTTGACCATAAACTAATTCAATTTAAGTCTTAAAGTGTAAAAGTCATTTTATTGAGTGAGGTAAGTCACTTTTGATCAAAATCTAATCACACAAATGAATTTAAAACCTTTGATAGAGAGAATGAGAAATGAAGTCACGCGCGTAAAAGCCGATAGTGAGAGGAAGAAGTCATTCAGAAAATTTCACTTTTTCAGCTTTGCAGTGTCAACAAACGCAAAACGAAAAAGATCGTCAGACGAAGAAACGATGTCCCCAATAAATCGTCAGACGACGATCGTCGGACCACGATGTCCCCAATAAAAGCCGCAATCGCTTCGCGGCTATTAATAAACGCTGCTTACATTTTATTTTCTTCTCAAGCGATGTAAAGAAGCGTGCTTGATTAAATCAACGAGCAGTCAATAATTAGTAACAAAAAAAAACTATTCAAAAAAGTTTTTAATAAACTGAAAAATGTTTTTCAGTTTATTAATAGTTGCCATTGGAAGCAATTAAAGCATTTTTCGTTATTGTGTCTTTATTCCTTGCGCAAATTTATTGCTGGACCATTTGGACTTTTCAGACAAATTTTGTCAAGCCAGACTTCTTGCATTTTTGTTATCTAAGTTGTATTCGCCTAGGATTTTAAGCCGCTCAACTGAAGTGGCGGCATTTCACTACCAAACTCGAGATGGAAAGCGCTTACAAATCGTTTTCATTTCTCTACATATATCGTATCGTCATTTCCTAAAGAGCCCCTCACTAACAGCTCATTACCCCTGCTGAAGGAAATTTCAACAAAATGTTAAAGAGCCACTGTCAACCATGAGGAAGCAATTCGTTCCACATTAGTTGTTTAACTTTGCTTTTTAGGTAAAAATGAAGGTGAACAAAACCAAATTATCCTGATTTTTAATTTTGATCGCTATTGTCGTCAAACATTTGTAGGATGCTTTTGAAATCAGCGTCAGTAGTCGACCCAATTGGGAGTCTCCTATCGTATTCAAACAAATTTTTTTCAATAAATTGTTTGCGACTTTTTTCTAATGCGTTCAGAGAGGTGAACACAAAAGTACAACTATACTGATATATCGACTAACCACCTGACAATCACGAGTCTATAATTCTTTTGACCTGTTGTAAAAGTGAAAGTGCGACTTGCTGAGAAAAAACTGATCAATTGTCTTTCTATTGACGCGATATAGTTATATGAAAAAAGGTGAGCGATCATTTTGTGTTGAACGAACTGACAACTGAGTCCACTTATGATGATTTGTGCAGTACAAACCAGCTACTCTTCCATGTTCACATGGAACTTTCAAGTTGAAAATTCTCTGCGAATAATTGTAGTCTTTTCTTTCAAAAAAAAATCATCTTCCAAACTACCGTCTTCCGCTAATGTCCTTAAAAGCTGTTTCTCAATGGTACCCAATGTTCAAATGAAGTTGCCAGTCTAAACTGCTTTAATTAAAAATATTTTCTGACCAATGCAGGTATCTTTTTAATTAAATTTCACAAAAATTGTTCCAAAGTTATTTTTGCAGGAGTTGCTGCAGCAGGCATCAATTGTTTGAACTGAGGCTTGCCATAGCGAAAAATATCTACTACGGTTACAGTCACAGTTTAATCCAACATTTGCATAGCAACCTTATTTTATTGTTACCGAGAAATTTTTGAAGCATGAAAAGATTTGTCGTTTGGCTAAAACTTCGGACTTTTCGAAAGAACTGAGATGATGTTTCCCTTACTAAAATTTTCACAGTTTTCATTCTTTTCCAGAGGACTCATACTATCACAGTTCTTTTCAGCGTTTTTGAGAACATGACGCACAAATAAGGATATTTCTACTTTTCTTAAAAAAACAATTAGAATACTCCTGGAAACTTTTCAACTTTTTGCTAGCAAATTAAAAAAAAAAAACAAGATTAACGGGCAAAGTTGAGTCATTTTCGTGGGAATGTTTAAATGTCTGATGGCAAACTATGCTGAATTATGATGCATTATCTATCGCCAAAACCGAATGTCGAAACTTTCTGTGCCACGCACAGAATCACGCGAGCCGTCTTGTTCAAATCATATGTCAGAAGAAATACCATTCTCAATTTTTTCCAGCTCGTGTCGTTTCTGAGTGGCGTAGGCTAGAACAAATTGGTCCATGTTAAGGGAACTGGAGGCTGCTGGCCCACCTTTCTCTTTGGCCTTCAGGTACTCATCTAGCTTAGCACCCAGATTCATACTGTCCTAAAACATACACATCATCTGGTAAATTGAACTGCTCGCGTAAATTGAAGTACTCGCCAAACTCAGCTCCAAGATAACTTCTATGGAGAAGCATACTTAGATCCAACAGAAGAGAAACAGTTACTATCCCACTTATTTTATTGCCATCCTATAGTTTATTAACCTGATTATAATGTTCATAAATAAATTCTTCTTGAAATATATGGCTTTTTGCTAGATACGTCAGGTTAACAGTGGTTCTATGAGTAAATATGAAGGTGCTTTTAGACACAGGCGCTTGAACATTACACTGTAAAAACATAACCGGTCACCAGAAATGAAAGGAATGCTTACAAAAGCTTGCCGTAGCAGCTTGTTATATTTCTCCTCATGATTATTCTTCAGGTACTCAATCCTCTCAGCCACAGTTTTGCCCCCTGCATCACCAGCACCACCTCCACCCTCATCATTCTGGCCTTCCTTCTTTGCACTCCCGTTCAACTCCACTCCATAAACTGTTTGATGTCGCAAGTTCTCAGCCGCCGTTTTACCACCTCCCACTGCCCCAGCTTCGGGAATTCCGACTAAGGTATTCTGTTGACGCTGAAAAACGCGCAAATAATGGTCTCCCAATAGTAGAAAAAACAATTCATTATTTCAAAAAAAAATATTAAAATTCTGAAAGTGGCAGCGTAGCGAATTCGGTTGGAGATAGGACACTATTTTTGGGATCTAATCTTTTCCATCCAGTGCCTGTAATAAACAACTTTGCATATGTGTCATATAGCATGTTAGAGTGTGAAATGAGCACGTATGCATGGGGTACAAATGCTATTCTTTATGGGGGAGGCAGAATATATCGGATATATTTTAAATTCTTAGTAGAAATTAAATCCTACCAGGGTCGAAAAAGGAACTAAAGCAACCTCAGTAACTTTCCATTTTAAAAATGATCTCAGCTCTAGCTAATGATCTCATCATTTTTCTGTGCTCACTTCACTGCTTAAGAACAGATTATTTCCATTTCCGAGGAACTTTCAAAATTTTTGTTTTTTTTTATTTCAACTCTTTTCTCAAACGAAACAAGCATTTGCTTCAGTCTGTCTACGTAACTATAGAAACCTTTACGATCAAGGCTCAAAGCTTTGATTTAGCCATTTCGGAGTTTAAAAAATAGAAAAAAAAACGCTATTCTTGATATTTCTGAAAAAATTCTTTGCGAAAATTTTTTTACTATTGACCCCACTACCGGATATCAGAGATGATGATAGTTTGGCAGTTATCGAAATAGTTGTTTTCCAATTCACCTTAAAGGCTTAAATTGTTAACAATAAACAACAATAAAGATTCAGTGGCCCGTTTTGGACTCAATCATTGTTACTTGGACTCCAGGTACACTAAATAAAAGACTTACTGAATAATACATAGCAGTCAACCGCGTCGATTACTAGCAATTACGGATTTGATCAATACAGCATTTCTACCTATTCAAAACGGTAGTTTTTTATGGTAAAAATTTCGTCCAAGGATCAAAATGTCACTAAAATAATAAAACTCGAAAATACTGTTATCATGGATCTTCAAAATAGATAAAAATTAATTGAGTGCAAGCAGTGAAGAACAAAATTTATCAGAAAACGATTTTCATTTCAAAATGGGCGAAAAAAAACCTATATTCAGTAGCGATAACTACACTATGAGGTCTGAAATCATTCTGCACAGCATTTTTTTTCACCGCTATTCGATGAGCATTTAGAAAGTCTAAAAATGAGTTTGTGAAAATAAGAAATTTGTACAATTTTGAACTGCAATACTGCCATGTTAAAGCAAGTGTAACGACGAATGAGGGATAGTTTTGTCGGTGACTAAAAGGGACTGCGATTTTATCAGGAACCTTAAAGTTCTG
Organism: Convolutriloba macropyga; assembly: GCF_964194025.1. NCBI lineage: Eukaryota > Metazoa > Xenacoelomorpha > Acoela > Convolutidae > Convolutriloba > Convolutriloba macropyga. The sequence goes on from NC_134468.1 coordinate 60,872,954, forward strand.
CATCGTAGTTTTCAATAAGCAGTAAAAACGGTAAAACTATTATAGATCTATGCTGGAGCTAGCGTTCTGTATAATTCTGTATAAAACTGTTTACTCATCAGCTTGTGTTTAAGTCACAAACCTCAAAATAGGTCACGAAAGGTGCTGCAAAATTTCACAATGTTAATTTGATGACAACTCGCACTGGTCGTCGAGTTTAAACAAGCAGCACATTGTACAATATAGGCCATTACTCCCCGTGAACATTTAATGCATATATTTAAATATTGAAAAGTTGCATCGAAAACGCTTGCAACGTAAATGTTCAGGCTCAGAAATCAATGAAAAACAAAGAATTTACTTTCACACAAAATAAATTTGCAAAAACTTTAGTGCCGATACTGATCACACATGCACGGTCCTATTGCATTACCTAATCAAGATCTATTAACTTTATCACGAGGTTCAAAATTAGGTATGTGTAATATAAAAGTTGATCTTATGAAAAAAAATCAACTTTGAATAACTAACTATATTAATCCTCTGGTTCATACCTTTTGAGCTTTCATCCCTTTCGCGTCCTTGTGCTTATTCTCATTATTCAAGATAATTTGTAAACAGTGGCTGAAATTCCGATAACACAATGCTGGTCAGATTTATTTAGCTTATTAAGAGATCCAATTTAGCTTATTAAGAGAAACGTTCGAGTTCTCGTAATTTGAAATAGATTTCGTTAAACGTTCCATATTGACATGTTTAACATGTCTTACGAACGAATAAGTAGAAGCTGAAATACACATGAGTCGACGACCATTTATAATATCCCTAAAATGAGCAGAAATACTGGAAACTTATCAACAATTATCAAGCCGTGGTTGTTCAATGCTATCTTTTCTATGAGAGCTAGCTACTTTAGGAGAAACAATATGAAAGAAACAGGCCATCTTCAAAGGCACTCCAAATCAATAAACGTTGGCGACAAACAGAAATGTACAGTTTAGGGTTGTCACCAGCAAATTTTACATTATACTGAGGCTTGCATCAATGTTCATTTGGATAGCGGCAATAATTCGCCAAACTACTCACACTTTTGTCTTTGCTACGTTTCTTCATCTCTTCAGCGGCTAAAGTCTAATCCACATTCGAAAACTCCCTTCGCATTGCACTTTGATAGTCAGTGTTAGACCACTAGAGCATCAAAAACTGAAGAAAGAACAATTATTACACGTGGTTAACACCTTTGGCAACTGTTAATCAAAAAACAGTTTCGATCAACAAAGCAAATTTCAACTAAATTGACCAAAACTGCTGCAAACAATAACCGAGCATTTACACGATTCAACCACAAACAACTTCTTGTGAACCATTAAAAACTTCAGCAACTCACGTATATAGAACAGACATCATTAAAGCCCTCCTCGCTGCTTTTAATAATGGTATGAAATCACAAAGTAAACCAAAGAAATGTGGCAAAAAAGCACAAACGACCCTCAAAATAAGAATGGCTTACATCAAGGTCAATCACTAATTAATGCAAATAGTTGAAGGCATGAAATGACAAAATATGCAAAACAACAAAAAACGTCGATAAAAATCAATCTACTAGACAATATGAAGTCAAATATGAGTTTAAAAAAATCAAGTATTACCAACAAATTTATACAATCAAATAAGAATTGCCTAATTGTTCCCACCCCACTTTTAGCTCAGTTTATATGCTCAGCTGGTTTTTTTTCTGTTCAATCAATTTCGGTCGATCGATATATTTATGGTAGACATTTAAGTGGTTTCACACAGAAAGATCGTCAATCGTAGAGAATTGAATTAAAGCGGTTTTTTTTCAAATCCGTTTTTATTCGAGGTGTTAACGAGGTTTAAAATTTTCTTGTGAGCATTTGTCATTTCAGTGGTTTTATTCACTAAACGCTTTTGGTTAATTTTTCCGCAAGTATGTTAACATTTTTAAAAACCGCCCTCAGCCTGTCAAGATTATTATTCAGGTTATTATTAATATTATTATCTCTTTTTTTACAATCCAAATAATCCGGATTGTATGGGTGCTATGTCTCTTTTTTGTGAATATGTCCTCACAAATTTCCCGTCTTTTGAGCTTTAAAAACAGGAAAAACAAATAAAAGCCAGTGCACATTAAATTTAATAAGAGGCCCTGGGCTTAGTTGGGCAGCCTTTGAAGTGCAGAATCTGCTAAAGTTGCTCGTAACGTATAAAATTCAGGTAAAAATCTATTTCTTGAGCTTTTCGAGTCCAAAATTGTGCAAGCTTTCAAATTTTCCTTTATTCTTTGAGTTTTATGTAAAATGGGACTTGAATTGACTGTGGAAAAGGCTCATAAAAGCATTGTACCTGATTAAAATTTTATAGGCTAATTTTGTATTTTCATTGTTGATGTCAAAAATTGTAGTAAATAATTCCAGAATTTTAAAATTTTTGTTCATTTTCTGAGTTTGACTTTTAGGGTCATGACAAATTTTCCCAAAAAGCTTTTGTTTACGTTATTAGGTTGATTCTATTAGATTTTAAGGTCAGCTACCAAAACTTCAGCAATTTTTCGGTAATTTTCGGCTCATTTTTCCGAAGTTTGGAAATTCTATTGTTGTCAGTGCCTGTCTTTGTCTCTGTCCAACCAGGCTTCCGTTAGTTCGTAACCTTGTAGATTTTAGCAAGAGAGATTGTGCTTTCGAAGCTACAAAAATTTGACAACCCTGCAACGTTTTTTGGCTTTAAAGTTCTCCCGATTTTATTTGTCGTTTTTACTTCCCAGCGCACGTTGTCAATTGGTCTTTTTGTTCCGAATGAATGCATTCATGCGCTGATTTTGACATCACAACTTTTGTTATAAAGAAATTGACACCAAGCAGATCTTTCAAATATTCAGTACTTTTTAAAGTATTTCAGTATTTCTTTTTTAAATATTATTCTGACCTTTAATTTTCCCGTGCTTGTGCTGCTTTCTTTTATGCTCAACCCAAATCTTTGCAGATGGGACGTTTTCTGTTTTTTCGTTCTTTAATTTGATTTAAACCTTGGAAATGAACGCATTTTCCCAAAATCGATTACGTTTTTGAATTCTATATTTGAAATTGTATTGGTGCGCTGTCTTTTTTCGAGATCCTTTCACTTTTTTTTGGCTATTTGTTGTCAATGTAAATTAAAAATAAAGTAGCAAATATGGTCTAGCTGTAGTATTTAAACAAAAAAGCACTAATTTATGGCGTCACACCATCAAATAGCTTTCGAAGTGGAATGAGAAATCGATGTTCGAACAGATTTTCGCTTTTTGAAAAAACAGCAAATTTGACAAAACAAATATTGAAAACTAAGAGCAGCAATTTACTTCTATTTTTGCTGCTTTGTTCCTGATTTTTTCAACCAATGTTTCCAAATTATGAAACATAGCTGGCAGATTGCCAGAAAATAGCCGCAATAGATTCATAGATCGGCAGTCTAAAAAAAACAGTATAACAGACAGACCAAAAAAATTCGTCTTTTCATTGAAGGCTGATCTGTTATATTTTGACTAAAAATCTGTATAAGTTATTGCTGCCTCTATTAGCTGATCTCAAATAAATTTCATTTAGAGTGACACACACCCATTTGACCTTATCTCTGAATTAAAGTAAATAAAAGTCAATTTCAAAGTTAGGAAGTCATTTTTGAGAGTGAGGTAAGTCAAGTGTGACCAAAAATTTAAACAAGCGCATGAACAAAAAAACTTGCTCCACTAAGAGCGAAAAATAAGGTCACACATGCAATTCAGTAGAAATTGCATGAACGAATGAACAAAAAGTGGCTGTGACGTCATATGGTCGTAACGAAAATCATGACAACAAAATAAAAAACATAGCCGAAAGAATTCCGGAAGCGACTCGAAGCACCAAAACTTCACAAAAAACTGAAGCCATTACCTTTTGTATTAAACCATTAACTCATTACCTCCCCGGGTCTGATCTAAAAATCGGTGAAATTTAAACCACTCACCAAAAGAAAATGCAGCAAAATTTTATTATTGAAAACGTTTGGTAACGTTAAAAAAATCTGAAATTTTTAGGACGGTCAAAAAACTGATAGCCTGGCAAAGCTGACAGGGCCATCAATTGCCCTCAGATAATTATTGATTCTATTCTCAAAAAGATCGCGAAAGCAAACGGCAGATAAAAACTTTTCAAAAAAGACAGGAAAGTCAAAATTATTCAAAAAAGAGTGCTCAAACTTAAGAATCAGAGAACAACTACAATTAGATTTCTAATCACGGCAATTAAGACAAAAATAATACATTATTCTTCCTTGATGTATATATGCTAGACAACATGATTTCATACTAATTCAAAAATTAAATTAATCATAGAAAAACAAAAGCAACGGAATAAAATTCAAAGGCAAAAAATCGTCTAAAAACAATACCAAGCCCGGAAGAAAATTGCAATGAAAAGTAATAAGTAGAAATGTTGGAAAAGACTTTCTAGCAAACTCCCAGTACTGCCTTATTTTGAATTAAATCAATTGCAAACCGAAGAAACCAAGATCTAAGAAAAAGCTGAATTCATTCAATATTTTAACAACTGAAAAAATCAATATAACGAATATAAAAGTAGGTGCCAGGACAAAACTAGGATGATACAAACGAGAATGTGAAGAATATGAACATAATGTTAGGAACACCGTAACAAAAAGACCAATTCTTGATTTTTGAAAGTTAAAAATCAAATTTAAAAAATCAAGAAAAACGAGTACATTTCATTGATCAGCATTCGAGACATAGAAAAGACAACGAGTCATTCGAGACAAAAATCCAACTTGCTGAAGAGAACAAAAGAAGAAAAAGCAGAATTCATACATGCGAAACAATGAAACATTTTGCAAAAAAGTGGTCAAAAAAATATTTAAGACTGCATTTATGAAAAAAAATTTAGCTGTTTTTTTCAAAAACTTAACACCAAAAAATGATTGAATTTTTATTGAAACGAAATTAAAGTCCCTCATGTTCCCCAAAATACTATTTCTAGTAATTAAAAGCAAAATACAAATAAAAAACTGAAAAAAATTGGCAAAAAACTACGAAAATCGGATTAGCAAATGTACAATTTTATGAAACAAAATTACATCGAGGTAGAAAGAGGCATTGAGTATATGAATTCTCAAAGTGAAGTTGCCATTTTAACGGATTTTTGACAAAAAACCAGCTAAAAGGTCCAAAAATGAAGAATTTAATAGAAAAAAAGCCAAAAATTAACTAAAAAATCAAGAAATATGTACCAATTTTGCATTTGAAACGCAATTTCAGGCTATGCAAAATACTGTGCTATCAATTTCCGGGGTTTACATTTCAACATAGCATCGATTGAAAATTATTTCTACAAAAAACCAAATGACAAGCAAAAAAACTAGGCCACTTAGACGAAAAAACGGCTAAAAACGGTTATCTATATGTGCCATTCAGTCAAAAACTACTTTTCAATGTCAAAAAATCATTCACTAAACGCAGCGCATGATCAATAAACTTCTCTCGCTCAGAAAAAAATTAGTTCACACTGCAATTTTACTCGCTTTCGCTTTTAGGTCAAAATATCGTCTGAACGAATAGTACTTCCGGTAAAAAAAAAACCTTAAGAAAACCAATACTCCTCTTCGAGTCGTAAAAACCAAGAGAAGGCCAATAATAGCCCCAGCTATCGCTGTGCGGCTATTAAACATCAGCTCAGGCATTGTTGTAATTTTTGAATTTATCAAAGTAAATGGTTTATATGACTTGGATACTGTTTGTTTTATAAAAACACCAGTTTTTCAAAATTTTGCACGTTTCTGTAAACTTGTTGTGCTCTTGCTTCTTATTTCAATTGATGACTAGTCTACTCTGCCCCCTTATAGTGTGTAAAAGAACCTATTTAATGGTTTTTCAATTCAATTCAAAGGATTTTCAATTCAAATCAAAAGGCCTTAAACTTTTTCACAATTGGTTTTCATAGACTATCAGTGATGTCTGTCGTTTGGTTTGAACTAATGGTTATTCTAGTAAAACAAAGAAAAAATCAAGTCACATTTCAATTACCTTATATTAAACCTTTTCTGCATGCACGTCTATTATTTTTTAAGAATCTGTCAAAATTTAAGAAATTCTGAAATTTAAATTTTAAATTTTGGAGGAGGACTATCTTTGCGTCATTTGATAGACAATCAGGAATGTGGATATGCGGGAACGGAACATTAAGTGCCAAAACAAATCATCGAGCCTCCTTGTTAAAAAAGACATCCCCTCATAAAAATAACTTGAATGCAAAAAAAACGCAGAGAAGTCTGGCAAAATTCAAAACATAAAAATCTCTTAAAACAAGCTGGTCTAAATAATCATAATGAAGAAAAATTGGCACTGCCTGCAGTTAATTAAACATACCCGGCAGAGTGCCGGAAAATAGCCGCCGTTGATTCCAATAAGCATGATTGGGATTGAACAAATAGAATATATTGAAAAAAAAAAGATTTTTGTACAAAAATATTTTTTAAGTCCGATTTATTTTAATGGCATTTCGTAGTTGAACTTACTTCTGTTTCTTAGAGAGAGGCTACCGGGGCTACTATCAACACTAATAAGCATTAGAGGTGGTAACTAAGACTTATAGGAACGACGTTCAAATAGCGGGCATCTAAAATTGGGCTTTATGGGTTTATCCCGTTTCTATTTCTGACTTCAATTTTTTATATCGACTCTGTTCATTTTGAATTGCTTTGCTGAGCAACTGATGTTCAAATTCACTTTAAGCAGAATGAGAGAAGAGAGAAACTAGCCAAGAGAAGTCAAAAAGATTTCACGCAAAATGTCGAAAAAGCGGCAAAATGGTAAAGCGAAAAAAAGTTTGACGAAGTAAAAAAAAAAATACGAGCGCAAAAATAGCCGGCTGAGAAAATGAGGGCAGCTATTAATAACATACCCGGCAGATTGCCGGAAAATAGCCGCCGTTGATTCCAATAAGCATGATTGGGATTGAACAAATAAAATATATTGAAAAAAAAAAGATTTTTGTACAAAAATATTTTTTAAGTCCGATTTATTTTGATGGCATTTCGTAGTTGAACTTACTTCTGTTTCTTAAAGAGAGGCTACAGGGGCTACTATCAACACCAATAAGCATTAGAGGTGGTAACTAAGACTTATAGGAATGACGTTCAAATAGCGGGCATCTAAAATTGGGCTTTATGGGTTTATCCCGTTTCTATTTCTGACTTCAATTTTTTATACCGACTCTGTTCATTTTGAATTGCTTTGCTGAGCAACTGATGTTCAAATTCACTTTAAGCAGAATGAGATAAGAGAGAAACTAGCCTAGAGAAGTCAAAAAAATTTCACGCAAAATGTCGAAAAAGCTGCAAAATGGTAAAGCGAAAAAAAGTTTGACGAAGTAAAAAAAACATAGCAGGACAAGTCCTGACGTACAATTCAAAGAACTTTCATTGAGTAAACAGAAAAACTAGACCAAGACTGGACTATGAGTGAATTGAGACAACCATTTTAAAAAAATCAGATCAAAAAATAAGAAAAAAAACTGAAAATCAATGTCAAAATGCCGCATGTGATAAAAAAACCACTAGCGAGAAATGAAAATTCAATTCAAAAAAAAAACTAGGCCTAGAATGAGCTGTGAATGGATTGGGAAAACCATTTAGAAAAAAATCCGATCCGAAAAATCGAAAAACACTAAAAACCAAAGTGAAATTGCCGCATGTGAACAAAACACCACTACCGATAAACCGAACTTTTGTTCAAACACCATTTTCTCACTCTACTTTAAAATTAGAGCGAAAAAAATTCACGCCGCAAAACCACTCGCTTTTTCGCTCCATTTCCTGTTTCGGCGTGACCAAAATCACTACTCCAATTTGACTTCAAAAATCATGAAAATGTGTGAACAGATCATAAAAAAAACATAGCCGGAAGAATTCCGGAAACGACTCGAAGGAAAAAACGAACGCCCCTAACAAACATAAAACTTATTCTACTGATTGACCACAATAACGAACATAATGCTTATCCTACTGAATAACACTTGTCACTTTTAAACAAAAAAAAGAAAAAGAATAATGAAAAAATAACTGACCAGAAAAGACGATAAAGCACGTGATAAAAATTTTACATTGAGTTGCAAGTTTAAAAACAACTTTTGGCGAAAACCCGTGAAATAGGTTTAGTTTTAGTTTTGTTGAATCACTGCTATTTGAGACAAAAGCCAAACACAAATTTCAAGTAGAATAAACGAAGGTAAAAGAATAAAAGAAAGGAAATGAAAAACAAAACCAAAAATGTTTTCTGTAAAAAAAAAACAAAAAAAAAATTGGCCACAAATAATGAATCAAATACCATTATGCTGAAATCAAATCATTATTTCAAAAAACTTTTAATACTACATCTGGTCAAGTGTCCATCAATCCAAATCATTGTTTATTTATGAGTAAAAACGAAGAACGAAAAAAATAGAAAGAAAGTTAGTGTTTAAGAAAAGTTAGTGATATTTGTCATTGAAAAGTGCACTAAATATATTTCAACAAAACCTCTAGAAAAGCTCCTATCAAAAGCTAGACCACTAAAAACTAGCAAAAAGCAGACAATCAGAAGAACTCAGCAAAAATTCCAAAAAAAAAACACGAAAATTTGCGGAACTCTGCATAAAAGTTACTCAATTATCTTCAACAAAATGATTCAAAAATGAAATCAAAATCATCAACACGCATCAAGGACAACTAATTTGGACTATAGGCATCCCCAAATGCTATAAAAAAATTGAAGAACACGATGGGCATTTAAAAAAAGTGAAAAAAAATCATAGAAAAAATTGAGCTTTTTTTTTAATTTCACGGGAGCACATAGACCCAAAAAACGTTAATTGGAGTGAGTTAGTACTGGAAGACTTCGAAAACAATAGGAAAGTCAAATAGGCTGAATAATTTTTCTAAGTTTAGAAAAAAAACGAAAAACAGCAAAAAATTGAGAAAAATAATTCAAAATTTTTCAGTTTATTGTCATTTTTCTAAACAAAAAAATCGTTTCAAACCTAAGAGAATGTAATCACTTGGTATCTAAAACCTCAGTTACTAACATGCGTCTATTCAAAGCCATTACAAAGCATTATAACAAAACAAAACGCAAAAAATTGCTAAAATTCGCCTAAAATTCAGCAAAATAGCTGAAAAACCAGCAAAATGGTATAAAAATCTTATTAATGACCAAAAACTTGCTAACCACTATAAAAACAACCCTAAGCATCACACAATATCATAATCAGACCTCTAAACCAAAAAAAATAACAAAAAAACGGTTTTAAAAGGCCGCATGTGAACAAAAAATTTCGCTCGCTTAGAGAAAATTCTTTCACACATCAATTTATCGCTCTCTCAAAAACAGCGGTATGAACAAAAACCACTCTCGTTTCGCTCCACTCCAATACTCCTCTTCGAGTCGTAAAAAGACAGCGCCCCAATACAATTCAAATTCTTTGAATTGTAAAAAAAAATACGAGCGCAATAATAGCCGGCTGAGAAGATGAGGGCGGCTATTAAAAATACCACATGGTTAGAGTACATGCCATCTCTTAGAGCAGAACGCGATTTGCCCATGCAAAAATAACTCTGCTAAAATAAGATTCAAGAACAAATCTCATAATTCACTGAATTCAGCCTCTATTCAAATGTTCAATTTTGTTGGTTGCTTAAATAATGTCAATTTTTCACTTTTTGTTTTTGCATCATAGCAAAAAAAGAAGCATCATTTTAGAGCTGCACGAGTCTGTTTTTGATTCACATCAAAATTTACTACATGTTTCAGAGCTCGGTTTTAGAATTTTAGCTAATTCCTTTTCCATTGAAATGAACATACGTGCTAAGTTAATAACAAATTTGTCCTGAAAATATCAACGTCTGATGGTTAATCTTCTATAATGAAGAACAATAAAAAAATTCTCCAACGGCCATCAGACAGATTAAGCTTATCAAGAAGAACCTAAATCTTTGAATACAAAACCAGAATGAACAACTTAACCAATTTCATCTTTTCATATTTCTCTGGATTTGAAAACGAAACTTGAAAGAAGACTTCTCCCGTTTATTAGGAATTGTGTGGAACAGTCACATCTCTCCAACAGCAGTTTGCACAAAACCAGGAAAAAAGTCAATTGTTAAGCTTCAGAGATGAATAACGACATAAGTTTTCATAGAAGTGAGAAAAACAAGAACTGCTTTTGAAGAGATTGATAACGAAAGCTTTACGCTTCGTTACTACTACTCTTTCTACTTGAGGATTCCTTTGCATTGTCACGTTAATCTCACAGTTTTAATTCTAGTGCCTGAAAAGTTAACTGGATTGAACAACTAGAGTGCATGAATCAGGAAATTCGGAAATCAATTTGGCAACGTCCGAAGGAAATTGTAATTCAACTCCTTTACATCTGAACTGTACAGTTAATAACGAAAATAAGACTTGATTCTCCTCTTACAATTGTCAAAGAGACATAGTTAGTCCGAAATTGAACATATTCTGTTGATTTGGGTGTATGCCCGAAACAAAAATGCTTTTCTGCTGGTATAATTAGGCGTTCAATATTCAGACATATTCACACATCAAGGCGTTGATTTTGTCCAAAAAACTCGAAATTTGGTCTGATTTTGAATGTTGAAATGAACTAACTGATCGAAAAATAAATGACAGTTTCTTTTCAGTTTTAAAAAAATTTCAAAAAAGACAAGACGGAACAAGTTTTGTGAGAGGTAAAAATCAATATTATTAGACGCGACTAATGCACATTTTTTTCCATATCTATATTTCCTTCATTTTACTTTTTTCACTTTTTCATAAAAACAAGTAGTGCTCTGGATTCGGATGGCATTCCATAGGGAAAACACATAGAATTCTCACTTCAGAAAGCCAACGATTTAAAAACGTAGAATTTCAAACACTTCCTGTTTTTTGGGATATTTAACGGATGACAACGGGTTTTCAATTTTGGTATGGTTCAAGTTGAGAGACTAACCTTGCATTAAGAACCATTTCAACAACGGTAACATTAAATAGGTACCAATCTTATTAACATACCGTGCAGATTGCCGGAAAAACTTATGTTGATTCACCTGACCATTGATTCACCTGACGATTTGAAATGAAGCAACAGAAAAAAATGAGTTTTTTACAAAAAGAGACAAGTGAGCGCTATTTTTATCTTATTTTTTATTTAGACATAGTCCTGTTTCTCAATGGTAGAATACATGGATTGGTATAACTAGCAGTTATAATTAGACCTGGTAACAAAGACTAATTAGAAAAAAGATCAAAAATCGAACATCAAACTGATTTATGGGTTTAACCGTTTTCCATTTTTGAATTTGTTTCGATATTAATTCTGTTCATTTGAGATTGCTTTGCAGAGCAACTGCAGTTTAGAAGCACTTAGAGCAGAATGAATAAAAAAAACTAGACTAGAAGTAAAAATTTCACGAAAAGATCTAAATAAAAGCACAGCCAGGAGAACTCGGAAATCACAACAACTGAATTAACAATTCTGTAAATAAATTTCAGCACACAAAAACTGGCATTATTTTCTGCAACAAATTCAAGGATTGCACGATAATTCAGAAACGCAGCTCAATTATTGTACTTTTGATTTACACCTTGACCGTTCAACTGATTTGTAGAATTCCACAGATCTGACAAACTGGGATCACGATATACCCAGCATTTCCTAAAATCAAATTACAAGTGCAGTGACGTCTTTCTCCGCCGTTGATCAGAAAATCATTTTTTCGAAAACAATCCAAGAAAGATCTTTCGGAAAATTCCACACAAAATGGATGATGAGCATAGTTCAGATGCACAACACTACCTATCCAGCTCCGAGGAAGTACAGAGCGAACTGATCTGAACACCAAAGTTACTCAGAAAAAAGTTCCCAGCATTCCAGAAAAATTGCCTCAATTAGCCACCATCAAAACTGCTCAGAAATCATTTACCAAAAGCAAAAATAGCAAAAAAAATTCAAACGTTCAGCTCATTATGCAATAGCAAAAAGAAACAAACCAAAACATAGCCGGCAGGTTGCCGGAAAATAGCCGACGTTGACGCGCTAGACGCACATAGATATAATTGACAAACTTTTCATAAGTTCCAAAAATTGTTTTAATTCAGTGTGCAGATTCAGCTAGATTCTAAACATATACTTACTTCAGCTTCTAAACTGAAGGGCATTAAGCCTAATACTAATATCAGCTAGTAATCGCTCTAAAGAACTTCGATAACCTAATCCTAAAAGACTTACATGACCGGGCTTTATCGGTTCATCCCGTTTCTTTTATTTTGCTCTTTTGACATTGACCGTATTCCTTAAATTACGTAATTCAATGCTTGAAAGAATTGAAAAGCCATTCATTTGAAAACAGTGAGCGAAGTAAGTCAGAAGTCAAACGTTAAAATCGGAACTAAAAACGTGATCAAAAGGTAAAGCGAAGTAACAAAACATAGCAGGACAAGTCCTGAATACATTCCAACGATTTGTATCAATTTATGACCTGAAAATCATTTTCTCCGCTTTAAAAGGCAAATGAGAGCTGCTAGTAAGGAGACTGAGCAATAAATCAACACCAGAACAAAAAAAAACAAGCAAGACAAATAATTAAACTTTAAATTTTTGAAAAGACAGGATCAAAATCAAAAAAAACAATGGCTAAGAACTCAAACTGCCCACTATAATTCCCTATTTCTTGAAAACCTGTCATCAAATGTCGATGAGTCCTCTCACTAATAACATTAAAAGAAGACAGAAATAACCGAAAATCAGAAAAACTCGCTGAAGCTTTTTGAAAACATTTAGTATAAAAGTCACAGAACGCAACAGCTACTGAACGATACAATTACATCAATTAATTGAGTCCTCAATGACCATCGTTGAGACCTGTCGTCAGTGAGATTAAGTGATAAGACAGCAGTAAGTACAACAAATACTAGCAAAACAAAAAAAAACACTAAGTTTCTTTTCTTAGAAACGAGCGAGCGTATAAGTCATAAAAAGTAAAATATATGAACTGAAAAGACTTGCTTTAATTGAAGCTTTTTTAGCAACCAATAAGACATGCCGATAATGAGACTAAGTTAAGACAACAAAGTTGAAAAGAAAAACTCACAAAACTCGAAAAAATTCAATAAACATTATTGGAAACAGCAAGTGTCAAAATCATAGAAAGCACTAGCTTTGAACAAAAACGATTAACTCGATATAACTTAATCCCTATTAGCAGCATCAGAGACCTGTCCCCCATAAGACTAAACGATAAAACATCAAAAAGTATATTAAAAGCTCGCACAACTCTAAAAATTCACTCAACACTTTCCAGAAAAAGTAGTGTCAAAGTCATGAAAGCCACTAGCTATTAACTCAAGTCATCATTTCGCTTCTTTTATGCCTCATTAGCAACCAATCAGACTTGTCATTGATGGTCCTATGCGATAAGACAACAGATAATTTTAAAAAAGGGGTCAAAATCTAAAATTCACTAATATTTTATGACAACAAATAGTGGCAAAGTCAATCAAACCCTTTAATAAAACCAAGCAAAGGCAAATAAGCAGATTTAGAACACATATATAACGTCATAAAATCACTGAAAGAGAGGAAACTCTGAAAACAGAAGTCAAATTTACGCACCTGAAAAAAATCCATCTCAAAAACCGCCAAATTGTGCAAACACCAATTTCTTACTCCACTTTAAAGGTTTTTTGAATAAAGTCACGCATTAAACCCACTCGATTTTTTGCTCCTTTTACTATTTCAGTGTGACCAAAATCAAAACTCTACTTTGACTTCTCACTAATGTGAAAAAGCCGGAAAAAGCGTGAAAAGATCTTAAAAAAGACAGCGTACCAATACAATTCAAATTCTTTGAACTGTAAAGAAGGAGAGCACCTAAATAATAGCCATTTGAGAGGCTGACGGCGGCTATTAAACAAACAAGATGATTTCAAAATGATGTCATTTGAGAAATATCTTTCGAAAAAATCACTTCTGATCTCAACATAAGTAAAATTCATCTAGCTAGTAACTGTTATCATCTCATCGTAAAGAAGAGAATAAAAGCCTTATTTAATAAAAACAATGAGAGTTGAGAAGCACCAAAGAAAAAATACCGCTTAAAAAATCTGCTGAGCAATCAGAGCATCTATACTACCATCATAGAAAATATTTCCTATCTAAATATCAGAGACTTAGAAAAATTGAAAGACTAGGAAAATGTGTGTTCTCAAAAACCTGCAAATTTTAACAATGTGCATGCATCTTATTGGGTGCATATAATAATTTGCCACCCGCAAGACGCACGTGCCATATTTTTACAACATAACGAATAACGTCGGGCAAATTGCTCTCAAACGACTTGCGAGCGGTTGGCTTGGTCAGTAGCCAGCCACGGTTTAGTGCGGCTAGCTTTAGCTTGATTCGACTCTGCAACTTATTTTTCCAGCCTTGTTAGTAAAAAAAAATCAAAAACTGGTATTTCAAAAAAAATTGAAAAATATTGCAAAATTTAGAAAAGGTTCCAGATTTTGCAGTGAAAAAATTCAACTATTTTTTGTTTGTTAAATTATTTAAAACAACCAATCTAACAAACTTGAACAGCTTCGTTGGCCAGTAATGATCGTTGAGATTAGAAAAGGACAAAAATATTCAAAAACTTTGATAATAATCGCAAATTTTAACCAAATGTAACGAAAATTCAAGACATTAAAATCTTCAAAACCATTTCATTGTCCCAAGAGGCTATCCTGTATCCTTTTTTTTAAGCCTTAAAAAGTTTCACTGGCTCATAAAGATCCAAAAACCTGGAAAATAATAATTTTATGAAAAGATGAAAAAAAGATTAAATTTTATCAAAAAACATTGATAACCATTTCATTATCTCTAGAATTGATGCTACAGCTTATTATCAAACCTTAGAGGAGGTCCCTAGGACCCTGGTACCGACAAAAAAGATAAGAAAAGAAAAGATAAAATTCAAAAAACTTGAAAAAATTGCAAATATTTTTAAAAACTGCTGTTATTTAAATCTTGAAAAACTTTGAATTACATCTAGAAGCTATGCAATATCCTATAATTAAACCCTAGAGGAGGTTTCTTGGTTCTTAAGGCTCGAAAACCCCAAAACCGACAAAAATTGTCAAAAAACTTGAAAATAAGTTTTATCAAAAAAAAATCGCTACAATTTTTCATATTACAAAATTGAAAGCTATTCCCTGGCAAATAAAATTTTTTCAGCAACTTATTATCAAACCCCTAAGGACAATTTCTGGCCCTTGCGTCATGAAAGACCTGAACAGTGAAAAATAAATGTCAAAAAGTCAAGTAAAGGTCAAAAAAGCAAGTTTTGTCAAAAAATACAAAAAAATCGTGATGTTTAAATGTTGAAACCATACCACTAACACTAGAAACTATTCAGTAACCTATTATAAAACCGAGGAGATAGCCATGGTGAGGGGGGGGGGGTGTTGCGTGCACTGGAGGGCCTATTGTGGAGGGAGGGGTGGGCAACAGTGAGTGGGGGGCAACAGGCAACAGCGCGGTGGGGGTGGGGCAATAGTGGGAGGGTCAACAGTGGGGGTGTCTTCAAACTCTAAGAACCGCCCTTCACACCATAAGTATAAGTATCCTAAACAGTTTGAGCTGAAACAGAGTTGAATGGCTCTAAGAGCACTTAATGCCCGCTGTGCGCTGCCTGCTTATCTTGTTTTTGAGGACGAAAAGTCAAAAGCGTCAGACGAAAAATCGGTCAAGCGGAAAATTGCTTAAAAAAGACCGACAGGACTAATATAATTGCTACAAACTTCGTTTGAGAGCAATTAATAACCAACTGATGTCGGGTGAACTGCTCTCAAGCAACTGCCACGCCGTTGGCTTCAGCGGTAGCTGATCTGCGGCTTAGGGAGGCTAGCTTTATGTTTGGTGAGAGGGGGGAGGTCGAGCGCGAGGGGTTACGGGTGGAATGTGGCGTGGAGGGGGGATAAAGTGGGGGGGACGCTTGAAAGTTACTAAAAACGAAAATATTTGCCTCAAATCGATATAAAACTCATGAAAGTCATCGTAACAAAAAAACTAGCACAAAATGACTTCGAACTACTCAAAATAGTAAAAATAATTAAACGCACCTTGAGAGCTTACAATTCAGCCCAGTGACCCATTTCGGTAAGAAAAATGATTTGAACAAAACTGCTTTGCAAAGTCCGCCCGTGAAAAATCTTGCTGAGCAAAATTTTTGCCATGAAACATAGGCCAGCAATAATAGCTGATTGAGAAGATTGAAGCAACAATTGAAGCGGCTATTAGCAAGAATTCGAATGAAAATCAAGTTGATAGTTGCTACACACTAATCCCAAGACACTTACTCTCTGGGGTAAAGGAAATTCACTCTACAATCTTGAGAGGTACATTGTTTCATACGCACAAGTCGTTTTGTTTTCTAAAAAGTAAGTCATAGCCTGAATTGTTTTAAATCAAATTAAATTAAATCTGAAGACATTTTGAAAAACGATTCTCCAAAGGTTCAACTAGATAGTAATAGCTGAAAACGAAACCAAAGTAGCTAAATTACCAGCTGCCAAAATGTCTCGATCAGTACTTGCAAAACCCAAAATCTACAATTAAGAAGTTAAAAATTCAAAAGGAAAGTCTAAGCTCGATGAGCTCTCCAAGAGACAATTACAAAAAATCTAAATGAATCTGAACTAATAGATGGGCAATTGAAAACTGCATTGAAAACTGCAGAGTGAAATTTGTATTGATAAATAATTATTGCACAGGAATGTATTTACATAAATTACTGAGTATTCGGCACATGAAGATACAGGCCACTAATTTATCTGTATACTGTTTGATACAAAGCTCATTCAATTAAAAGCTATACTGCATGTACACAACTGATTTGTTCGACTACTGATTTCAATATTTCAAGAATTCTGATATAAACTAGGGCACACGAGAACATAGCCTGTAGGTTGGTGAATAATGCCAGAGAGTTTTCTTTTATTAAAAGACTTTTTCCTTTCAATTAAAAAACATAATACGTTTCTAAGATTGAGAATAATTTGATTAATCGCCTCTGGATCGAATTTATTCAAAATGTAGCAGGGATCAAAAGCGTGAGCAAATGGAAATTGAAAAAAGGAAAAAAATCACTACTGTTTGTTCGCTTAAATTACAAAAACCAGCACTAACAGTTTCACCAGGCCATCCTGCCAGTTCCAATACTTTGAACAATATCAAATGGAATATTTCGAAACATGGGGTTAAGAATGTAACATCAGTAAAATCTATCATACATTATTGCAAAAGAATACAAAATTGAGCGGAAAATGCGGAAAAATTAGCGATCTTGATTATTAGATAGCAACATGGATCTCTGAGACAAGGGCGTGGAATTAAGTTATGAGTCGTATTCATAGAGCTCCAAAAGACAATCCAAGAGGTTTTAAAGGTATATTACGTAGTATTCGTTTCTATCAGAACACATTTCTTCAACACGCATTGACTTGTATAGCATGTATCACACGTTGCATAACAAGCAAGGTTAGTTGTGAAATCTCTTCTTTGGGAGCTCGTTTTGTGTAGATATTTAAGAAAAGAAAATGAAGGGTCACCAATGCATAAGCAGCAAAAGTTTCAATATCTCACCAATAATACTGCATGATAGGACCCTGCACGAGAGTTGAACATAGTCAAAACTCCTTACCTTCTCTCCCAAATACATTCTCAACCTATCATTAAACAGAAGCGGTACTTATTAACACAGTTTTCAAATTAAAACTCAAATTTATAGCTGTGTCCTCTTTTTTAACCTATGAATTTAACCTCCTATCATTTCACCCGCAATTGTTTAACACCACTAGTTTTCAAATTCTAGTCAGAACTAATTAAAGCACATATAAGCTTCTTCTCATAAAAACGAATGATGAAATTTTCAAGGAGAGAAGGAAACATATGCAACAGTAAATGCTCTAATATCCAGAGTATCCAGAGGCAGCCGGATTGGCGGGTGGTGGGCCAGCAGTGGCCGCATTGTCAAAGCCTTTCTCCCCACCAGCTGCCCCTCCCTCTTGTGGCTGGTTCCTCGAGAGATACCACTGATACAGGTACAGCAGGGCAAGAACAACCATCGCGAATATTATGAATATAGCCCAGAGATTGAGGATAACGAGGAAACACAATATCACAACAGCTACGAAGTAGACCAGTGCTCGCTTCCACAAGTTCAGCCACAGCAAGGCCTAAAATATAGCAAGTAAGGTAAATGTACACCAGTTTGTTTGTTGAGAAACACCTCTTACCACTCAAAACTAGAGTACAGAATACTGAAAGCATATCTATCTACAAAGTCAATATACAGTCTACAAAATACAAAGTCTACATTAATAATCGCGAGAAACAATGATGACCAGAGGAATGTCAGATCTTTAAGGCCGTTGAAACAAAATTAGGCGAGGTCCTTGGTGGCGACAAGGCAATTTTTAAAAAATTAAAATACGTGGAAGTTTTTGACGAAGCACTTTTGAGCTGAAAGTATAGGTTAAAGTATCGAAAACAAGATTTTAGCTCCGAATCTTCAATCTCTCTTCCGTCTTAGCTATTCGATGACACACTTAGGTTTATACATAGTTCAACACCCACGTTACTGGGATCAAATATTTTTTCCGACCCACGAAGTCGGGAGGGAACTATATGAGCAACTATTCCTTTTGTTCAGTCAATTTTAGCTGACAGATATATCTGTCTCACAAAAATGTGGCTGCTATCATAGCAATGCCCTTCAAGTAGTATAGGGTCTTGTTTCTTCACCTCTTCTGGACACATAGGTAGGTTGGATTCATGATCTCATCTAGGTTTCCGCTCTATCCGAGCATAGACATGTTTCCAAAGCAGATCAAATAGAATATCTTCTTTCTTCCCCAAGAATACACATGATCCCAAAGTAGAACAATTAATATAGCTTCCGCTCTAACCAATGTTTTCCACCGGATATCTGCTCTAACCGCGCCTCAAAAACTGTAAGTAATCTGCTCTAACCGAGCATTCAACCAGGCGTCAAACTTCTGCTCTAACCGAGCAATTTTCACAGTTACTGAATCAAAATCTGATAAAACCGAGCCTCAAAACTGTAGGTATTCTGCTCTAACCGAGCACTCAATCGAAGGTCAAACTTGTGCTCTAACCGAGCAATTTTCACAATTACTGAATTAAAATCTGATAAAACTGATTGCTTTAAATATGCCACTGTTTATTATGCTTGAAAGCGTACCAAAAATCAGACGCAAATTCCCGAATATCTTGCGGATTTGGATGCACTCCATCTGACGAAATATGCCGATATCGAAACTTTTTATGTTCAATGATTCAATGAAAGGAATCCGATGATTGCGTGCAATATCTCGCTAGCAGTCATTTACTTTCTTAATGATTTTCCATTTGACTTTTCAGTTAATTAGTGCCATAATCGTTACTTTAAACTTATACAATTTGAGCTTTTCAATAAGATAATACATCTCATCTGATGTTTCGATAGGTCCTATCAGTGGTATATTACGTTTATCGAAAAGGTTGTTTGTACCAGCCACGACAACTACACTTCTTACACCAAACGATTTCATATTTTCAATTACGCGATCGCTGCCGAGTGTTGAGATGCAGCCTCCTGGGCAAGATATAGTATAGGTTAATGTATCGAAAACAATATTTTAGCTCCGGTTCTTCATTCTCTCTTCCGTCTTATCTATTCGCTGACACACTTAGGTTTATACATAGTTCAACACCCACGTTACTGGGATCAATTATTTTTTCGACCCACGAAGTCGGGAGGGAACTATATGAGCAACAATTCCTTATGTTCAGTCAATTTTAGCTGACAGATATATCTATCTCACAAAAATATGGCTGCTATCATAACAATGCCCTTCAAGTAGTTTCGGGACTTGTTTCTCCACCTCTTCAGGACACAGAGGTAGGTTGGATTCAAGATCTCATCTAGGTTTCCCCTCTATCCGAGAATAGACATGTTTCCAAAGCAGATCAAATAGAATATCTTCTTTCTTCCCCAATAATACACATGATCCCAAAGTAGAACAATTAACAAAGCTTCCGCTCTGACCAATGTTTTCCACCGGATATCTGCTCCAACCGAGCATCAGAAACTGTAAGTATTCTGCTCTAACCGAGCATTCAATCAGGCGTCAAACTTCTGCTCTAACCGAGCAATTTTCACAACTACTGAATTAAAATCTGATAAAACCGAGCCTCAAAAATGTAGGTACTCTGCTCTAACCAAGCATTCAACCGGAGGTCAAACTCCTGCTCTAACAGCGAAATTTTCACAATTACTGAAGTAAAATCTGATAAAACTATGATTGCTTTAAATATGCCACTGTTTAATCTGCTTGAAAACGTACCGAAAATCAGACACAAATTCCCGAATATCTTGCGGATTTGGATGCACTCCATCTGACAAAAAATGCCGATATCGAAACTTTTTATGTTCAATGAAAGAATCCTATGATCGCTTGCAACAACTCGGTAGCAGTCATTTACTTTCTTAATGATTTTCCATTTGACTTTTCGGTTAACTAGTGCCATAACAGTTAATTTAAACTTATAGAATTTGAGTTTTTCAATAAGACAATACATTTCATCTGATGTTTCGATAGGTCCTATCAAGGGTTTATTACGTTTATCGAAAAGTTTGTTTAAACCAGCCACGACAACTACAATTCTTACACCAAAGGATTTCATATTTTCAATTACGCGATCGCTGCCGAGTGTTGAGATGCAGCCTCCTGGGCAAGATATAGTATAGGTTAATGTATCGAAGACAATATTTTAGCTCCGGTTCTTCATTCTCTCTTCCGTCTTATCTATTCGCTGACACACTTAGGTTTATACATAGTTCAACACCCACGTTACTGGGATCAATTATTTTTTCGACCCACGAAGTCGGGAGGGAACTATATGAGCAACAATTCCTTTTGTTCAGTCAATTTTAGCTGACAGATATATCTGTCTCACAAAAATGTGGCTGCTATCATAACAATGCCCTTCAAGTAGTTTAGGGACTTGTTTCTCCACCTCTTCTGGACACAGAGGTAGGTTGGATTCATGATCTCAGCTAGGTTTCCGCTCTATCAGAGAATAGACATGTTTCCAAAGCAGATCAAATAGAATATCTTCTTTCTTCCCTAAGAATACACATGATCCCAAAGTCGAACAATTAACATAGCTTCCGCTCTAACCAATGCTTTCCAACGGATATCTGCTCCACCCGAGCATCAAAAAATGTAAGTATTCTGCTCTAACCGAGCATTCAATCAGGCGTCAAACTTTGCTCTAACCGAGCAATTTTCACTTTCACAACTACTGAATTAAAATCTGATAAAACCGAGCCTCAAAACAGTAGGTACTCTGCTCTAACCGAGCATTCAACCGAAGGTCAAACTCCTGCTCTAACCGCGCATTTTTCACAATTACTGAAGTAAAATCTGATAAAACTATGATTGCTCTAAATATGCCACTGTTTAATCTGCTTAAAAGCGTACCGAAAATCAGACGCCAATTTCCGAATATCTTGCGGATTTGGATGCACTCCATCTGACGAAATATGCCGATATCGAAACTTTTTATGTTCAATGAAAGGAATCCTATGATCGCTTGCAACATCTCGGTAGCAGTCATTTACTTTCTTAATGATTTTCCATTTGACTTTTCGGTTAACTAGTGCCATAATAGTTAATTTAAGCTTATAGAATTTGAGTTTTTCAATAAGACAATACATTTCATCTGATGTTTCGATAGGTCCTATCAGTGGTTTATTACGTTTATCGAAAAGGTTGTTTGTACCAGCCATGACAACTACACTACTTACACCAAAGGATTTCATATTTTCAATTACGCGATCGCTGCCGAGTGTTGAGATGCAGCCTCCTGGGCAAGATATAATATAGGTTAATGTATCGAAAACAAGATTTCAGCTTCGATTCTTCATTCTCTCCCGTCTTATCTATTCGCTGACACACTTAGGTTTATACATAGTTCAACACCCACGTTACAGGGATCAATTATTTTTTCGACCAACGAAGTCGGGAGGGAACTATATGAGCAACAATTCCTTTTGTTCAGTCAATTTTAGCTGACAGATACATCTATCTCACAAAAATGTGGCTGCTATCATAACAATGCCCTTCAAGTAGTTTAGAGACTTTTTCTCCACTTCTGGACACAAAGGTAGGTTGGATTCATGATCTCAGCTAGGTTTCCGCTCTATCCGAGAATAGACATGTTTCCAAAGCAGATCAAATACAATATCTTCTTTCTTCCCTTAGAATACACATGATCCCAAAGTCGAACAATTAACATAGCTTCTGCTCTAACCAATGCTTTCCACCGGATATCTGCTCCACCCGAGCATCAAAAAAATGTAAGTATTCTGCTCTAACCGAGCATTCAATCAGGCGTCAAACTTCTGCTCTAACCGAGCAATTTTCACTTTCACAACTACTGAATTAAAATCTGATAAAACCGAGCCTCAAAACTGTAGGTACTCTGCTCTAACCGAGCATTCAACCGAAGGTCAAACTCCTGCTCTAACCGCGCATTTTTCACAATTACTGAAGTAAAATCTGATAAAACTATGATTGCTCTAAATATGCCACTGTTTAATCTGCTTGAAAGCGTACCGAAAATCAGACGGCAATTCCAGAATATCTTGCGGTTTTGGATGCACTCCATCTGACGAAATATGCCGATATCGAAACTTTTTATGTTCAATGAAAGGAATCCTATGATCGCTTGCAACATCTCGGTAGCAGTCATTTACTTTCTTAATGATTTTCCATTTGACTTTTCGGTTAACTAGTGCCATAATAGTTAATTAAAGCTTATAGAATTTGAGTTTCTCAATAAGACAATACATTTCATCTGATGTTTCTATAGGTCCTATCAGTGGTTTATTACGTTTATCGAAAAGGTTGTTTGTACCAGCCATGACAACTACACTACTTACACCAAAGGATTTCATATTTTCAATTACGCGATCGCTGCCGAGTGTTGAGATGCAGCCTCCTGGGCAAGATATAGTATAGGTTAATGTATCGAAAACAAGATTTTAGCTCCGATCCTTCATTCTCTCTTCCGTTTTATCTGTTCGCTGACACACTTAGGTTTATACATAGTTCAACACCCACGTTACTGGGATCAATTATTTTTTCGACCCACGAAGTCGGGAGGGAACTATATGAGCAACAATTCCTTTTCAGTCAATTTTAGCTGACAGATATATCTAACTCACAAAAATGTGGCTGCTATCATAACAATGCCCTTCAAGTAGTTTAGGGACTTGTTTCTCCACCTCTTCTGGACACAGAGGTAGGTTGGATTCATGATCTCGTCTAGGTTTCCGCTCTATCCGAGAATAGACATGTTTCCAAAGCAGATCAAAAAGAATATCTTCTTTCTTCCCCAAGAATACACATGATCCCAAAGTAGAACAATTAACATAGCTTCCGCTAACCACTGTTTTCCACCGGATATCTGCTCCAACCGAGCATCAAATACTAAGTATTCTGCTCTAACCGAGCACTCAATCAGGCGTCAAACTTCTGCTCTAACCGAGCAATTTTCACAACTACTGAATAAAATCTGATAAAACCGAGCCTCAAAACTGTAGGTACTCTGCTCTAACCAAGCATTCAACCGGAGGTCAAACTCCTGCTCTAACAGCGCAATTTTCACAATTACTGAAGTAAAATCTGATAAAACTATGATTGCTTTAAATATGCCACTGTTTAATCTGCTTGAAAGCGTACCGAAAATCAGACGGCAATTCCAGAATATCTTGCGGTTTTGGATGCACTCCATCTGACGAAATATGCCGATATCGAAACTTTTTATGTTCAATGAAAGGAATCCTATGATCGCTTGCAACATCTCGGTAGCAGTCATTTACTTTCTTAATGATTTTCCATTTGACTTTTCGGTTAACTAGTGCCATAATAAATAATTTAAGCTTATAGAATTTGAGTTTTTCAATAAGACAATACATTTCATCTGATGTTTCGATAGGTCCTATCAGTGGTTTATTACGTTTATCGAAAAGGTTGTTCGTACCAGCCATGACAACTACACTTCTTACACCAAACGATTTCATATTTTCAATTACGCGATCGCTGCCGAGTGTTGAGAAGCAGCCTCCTGGGCAAGATATAGTATAGGTTAATGTATCAAAAACAAGATTTTAGCTCCGATTCTTCATTCTCTTCCTTCTTATCTATTCGCTGACACACTTAGGTTTATACATAGTTCAACACCCACGTTAATGGGATCAATTATTTTTTTGACCCACGAAGTCGGGAGGGAACTATATGAGCAACAATTCCTTTTGTTCAGTCAATTTTAGCTGACAGATATATCTAACTCACAAAAATGTGGCTGCTATCATAACAATGCCCTTCAAGTAGTTTAGGGACTTGTTTCTCCACCTCTTCTGGACACAGAGGTAGGTTGGATTCATGATCTCGTCTAGGTTTCCGCTCTATCCGAGAATAGACATGTTTCCAAAGCAGATCAAAAAGAATATCTTCTTTCTTCCCCAAGAATACACATGATCCCAAAGTAGAACAATTAACATAGCTTCCGCTAACTACTGTTTTCCACCGGATATCTGCTCCAACCGAGCATCAAATACTAAGTATTCTGCTCTAACCGAGCATTCAATCATGCGTCAAACTTCTGCTCTAACCGAGCAATTTTCACTTTCACAACTACTGAATTAAAATCTGATAAAACCGAGCCTCAAAACTGTAGGTACTCTGCTCTAACCGAGCATTCAACCGAAGGTCAAACTCCTACTCTAACCGCGCCTTTTTCACAATTACTGAAGTAAAATCTGATAAAACTATGATTGCTTTAAATATGCCACTGTTTAATCTGCTTAAAAGCGTACCGAAAATCAGACGCCAATTCCCGAATATCTTGCGGATTTGGATGCACTCCATCTGACGAAATATGCCGATATCGAAACTTTTTATGTTCAATGAAAGGAATCCTATGATCGCTTGCAACATCTAGGTAGCAGTCATTTACTTTCTTAATGATTTTCCATTTGACTTTTCGGTTAACTGGTGCCATAATAGTTAATTTAAGCTTCTAGAATTTGAGTTTTTCAATAAGACAATACATTTCATCTGATGTTTCGATAGGTCCTATCAGTGGTTTATTACGTTTATCGAAAAGGTTGTTTGTACCAGCCATGACAACTACACTTCTTACACCAAAGGATTTCATATTTTCAATTACGCGATCGATGCCGAGTGTTGAGATGCAGCCTCCTGGGCAAGATATAGTATAGGTTAATGTATCGAAAACAAGATTTTAGCTCCGATTCTTCATTCTCTCTTCCGTCTTATCTATTCGCTGACACACTTAGGTTTATACATAGTTCAACACCCACGTTACTGGGATCAATTATTTTTTCGACCCACGAAGTCGGGAGGGAACTATATGAGCAACAATTCCTTTTTTTCAGTCAATTTTAGCTGACAGATATATCTATCTCACAAAAATGTGGCTGCTATCATAACAATGCCCTTCAAGTAGTTTAGGGACTTGTTTCTCCGCCTCTTCTGGACACAGAGGTAGGTTGGATTCATGATCTCAGCTAGGTTTCCGCTCTATCCGAGAATAGACATGTTTCCCAAGCAGATCAAATAGAATATCTCCTTTCTTCCCCAAGAATACACATGATCCCAAAGTAGAACAATTAATATAGCTTCCGCTCTAACCAATGCTTTCCACCGGATATCTGCTCAAACCGAGCATCAAAATCTGTAAGTATTCTGCTCTAACCGAGCACTCAATCAGGCGTCAAACTTCTGCTCTAACCGAGCAATTTTCACAACTACTGAATAAAATCTGATAAAACCGAGCCTCAAAACTGTAGGTACTCTGCTCTAACCAAGCATTCAACCGGAGGTCAAACTCCTGCTCTAACAGCGCAATTTTCACAATTACTGAAGTAAAATCTGATAAAACTATGATTGCTTTAAATATGCCACTGTTTAATCTGCTTGAAAGCGTACCGAAAATCAGACGGCAATTCCAGAATATCTTGCGGTTTTGGATGCACTCCATCTGACGAAATATGCCGATATCGAAACTTTTTATGTTCAATGAAAGGAATCCTATGATCGCTTGCAACATCTCGGTAGCAGTCATTTACTTTCTTAATGATTTTCCATTTGACTTTTCGGTTAACTAGTGCCATAATAAATAATTTAAGCTTATAGAATTTGAGTTTTTCAATAAGACAATACATTTCATCTGATGTTTCGATAGGTCCTATCAGTGGTTTATTACGTTTATCGAAAAGGTTGTTCGTACCAGCCATGACAACTACACTTCTTACACAAAACGATTTCATATTTTCAATTACGCGATCGCTGCCGAGTGTTGAGAAGCAGCCTCCTGGGCAAGATATAGTATAGGTTAATGTATCAAAAACAAGATTTTAGCTCCGATTCTTCATTCTCTTCCTTCTTATCTATTCGCTGACACACTTAGGTTTATACATAGTTCAACACCCACGTTAATGGGATCAATTATTTTTTTGACCCACGAAGTCGGGAGGGAACTATATGAGCAACAATTCCTTTTGTTCAGTCAATTTTAGCTGACAGATATATCTATCTCACAAAAATGTGGCTGCTATCATAACAATGCCCTTCAAGTAGTTTAGGGACTTGTTTCTCCACCTCTTCTGGACACAGAGGTAGGTTGGATTCATGATCTCAGCTAGGTTTCCGCTCCATCCGAGAATAGACATGTTTCCAAAGCAGATCAAATAGAATATCTTCTTTCTTCCCTAAGAATACACATGATCCCAAAGTCGAACAATTAACATAGCTTCCGCTCTAACCAATGCTTTCCACCGGATATCTGCTCCACCCGAGCATCAAAAAATGTAAGTATTCTGCTCTAAACGAGCATTCAATCAGGCATCAAACTTCTGCTCTAACCGATCAATTTTCACAACTACTGAATTAAAATCTGATAAAACCGAGCCTCAAAACTGTAGGTACTCCGCTCTAACCGAGCATTCAACCGAAGGTCAAACTCCTGCTCTAACCGCGCAATTTTCACAATTACATAAGTAAAATCTGATAAAACTATGATTGCTTTAAATATGCCACTGTTTAACCCGCTTGAAAGCGTACCGAAAATCAGACGCCAATTCCCGAATATCTTGCGGATTTGGATGCACTCGATCTGACGAAATATGCCGATATCGAAACTTTTCATGTTCAATGAAAGGAATCCTATGATCGCTTGCAACATCTCGGTAGCAGTCATTTACTTTCTTAATTATTTTCCATTTGACTTTTCGGTTAACTAGTGCCATAATAGTTAATTTAAGCTTATAAAATTTGAGTTTTTCAATAAGACAATACCTCTCATCTGATGTTTCGATAGGTTCTATCAGTGGTTTATTACGTTTAACGAAAAGGTTGTTTGTACCAGTCATGACAACTACACTTCTTACACCAAAGGATTTCATATTTTCAATTACGCGATCGCTGCCGAGTGTTGAAATGCAGCCTCCTGGGCAAAATATAGTATTTTTGTTTTCAACAAACACGCCATACAGACGCGACGATCCCAAGATACAATTTTCAAACACTCGTTGACTTTTCTCTGCGAGAGTTAATTTGCGGTACGGTTTACTCAATTCGACAACTGTACAGCGTTGCTACATTAAATTACAATTGATTTCGTTAATTCCGAACCTCCGAACAATTTTGTTGTCCATATTCTCTCTGAAAGACGCATTCAGTAAGAACTCGAGAAAAGAAACGTTTTTAACTCTTTCCTGAACAATGTATGATCAGCCATACAACGTAGGTGCAAGGGCAGACCATTCCACTTCTTTGGGCCAAGAAAAAAAGCTCGTGAACCGTAAGAGTTTTTGATTTTTGGCAAATTCCTTTTCGATTTGTTTTCGGTGCGAGTTTGGTTATATTTGTACTGCAAAATTACTAAGGTTTTCAAACACAGTGGCACATTAAGATTGTAGACAATTTTGTGAACATATGTCAAAATTTTGAAGTCGATTTGCTGAGCAACTGGCAGCCAGTGCAGGTTCTATCTGAATTCTCGACAAGACTCATATTTCTGCAGGTTGAAAATGAATCTGCAAGCGGCATTCTGTACTCTCTGCAATTTTGATATTTCATTGATGTTTAAACCCGATAGTATAGCATTGCAATAGTCAAACCTACAGATAATAAGATTTTGTTCAGCAATTTTTCGTGACTCTAATGAAAGATAATGCTTTATTCTATAGAGTTTCTGAGTTCATTGTAGCAAGAGCTCTTGATTTTGTTGACATGCTTTCCAAAACTCAAATGCTGATCAATAATAACATCAAGCGAAACCAAATTTTTACTGATATTCAAAACAATATCGTCCAGCTTTAGCGTTTTGATTTTAGGGCGTTTCTTTTTAGACAATAATATTATTTCAGTTTTGTCCGGATTAAGTTGCAAAGTTGTAAAAGCTCCGAACAATTCTTAAACTTGTAACCTGAGCGTTTCAATAAGTGGCTTTTCGTCCTCTATTTCGATTTTGGTGTACAAAACTGTGTACAAAACTGTCATCGGCGTACATTTGGTACAGTAGGTTGCATTGTTTGAAAAGATCGCCAATTGGGGTTGTGTACATCGAGAAAAGTATCGGTCCTAGAATGGACCCTGAGGTAGTCGGTAGAAAACTTCAGTCTTTGAGAAACATGATTTTCGAATTTGAGTTTGTTGTCTTCTTTCGGTTACGTAAGACATGATCCACTGTTTACATTTTCCTGTGATTTTGAAGCGCTCTTCCAAAATATTTCCAAAATTAGCAAAATCCAGATTGTCAAACGCTGCACTTAGGTCAAGCGCAATTACTAAAAGGTAATTTCCTTGGTCAAGTTCTACACAAAGGTCATTTATGTTCTTGAGGAGACTTTGTCGGATGGAAACGTCGGTATGCTGATTGCTGTGGGTCAAGCAGGCAATTTTAATTTAGATGTCTCCGTAGTTGACATACTGCAGTTCTCTTAAGAAGTTTACAAAGGAAGGAAGAGTTTGCAATATATAGCTTTTGGATCTATAGCTTTTCGGATCTTCTGTGTCCAAAGATTGCTTTTTAAGTTTCGGCTTCACAAGGCATTTTTAAAAAATACTTAGGAAAAACGCCGTTTTGAAAACTCATGTTTATCAATGATAAGAAAAATTTTCATGATTTGTACAACTGCTTGCAGAGCACAGTAGGCAGTGAATCTAGTTCACAGTAGCTATTTGACATTTCAGTAAAAGCTTTGTCCAGAGCATTCAGATCCACGGAATTAAAAATACTCATTGAGTTGACATGGCTTGTGTGTATTGGTTTTAAAGAGAGTAGTTTCTATAACGTTGTCGTGGTGGCGTTTTCAATAACTTTTGATTTTTGTTACCTTTTCCTCAAAGGAGGTATTGAATTTTTGAGCGATTTCAGAATCTGTTCCCCGACCAACAGGCAGTTTTTCTGTAGTTTTAACGCCCATAAGCATATTGAAGCTGCTGTACTTAGGATTGACATTTTGATTAACCTGCGCTTCAAAAAACTCAGTTTTCTTTCGTTTAGACATCTTTCATCTCTTGATTGCCGCCAGAAACTTTACTTTACTTTGTTTGTCTGGATTTTTCTTAAACATTTTTCGAGCTTTCTTCTGTCTCTCTTTAGATATTGAAGCTCTGTCGAAGAAAGGACAAACAGCCAATTTGAAGCTGCGCCTCTCGACTCGAACGGCTTTTTTTGCAGTAAACTCCATTGAATCCACAAGGAGTTCAGCAGCAGTATCTACACAGGTAAGGTGTCCATTCAGACTAAGGTCAACTCTAAATCATTCGCACGCTTATTTATATCGGCTTTCTTCCGCGCACTAAAATCAATTTGCATTGCGCTATTTGAGGAAACAATTTCATGGAAAATCCAAAAGTTGATGAGGTCGTGGTCACTGTAGTTTAAGTGTTGTTGTTCGATCTCAGAAAATAAATACGGGTCATTTGTTACTAATAGATCCAGAATACTTCCTGCACGATGAGTTGGTTTCTTCACAAGCTGTGTTAGGGAACTTTCTTGGAAAAAAGACTTTAGGGCAGCACTCTGACGCATTAAAATCACCAATTGAAAACAGGTCAGTCTCAGTCGATAAGGGTTGAATGTTTTTGCATAAAACTCCAGAAACATTTTTGTGCTGACCGACAGTGACCTGTAGAGCAAGCACAGAGTCATTACTTTCTTTGGAAAACAGAAAATTGCAGCTTCAAAATCCGACGTATTTATATGCGAGAGAAGTGTAAGTTCGATTTGACGTTTGTAGATGACCGCTAATCCACCCCCTCGAGAGTTTGTTCGAGGCAAACTATGATGATTATAAAGCTGTGAATTTTCGTACGCCTTAGTTAACACAGAGTTCTCATCAAAATCGCTGGACAACCACGATTCCGTTATAAAAAAAATATCATAATTGTTGTTTCAGATTTCATCTGAAAGTTCGTTTGAAAGTTCATCTGATTTCTGAGCGACCTGATATTTAGCAGACCACAATAAAGACGGTTTCGTAGTCTCCCAGATGCATTCTCATCTGACGGAAAGGTAAAGAATTAAGCTAATTTCTAGCTTCATCATTTAAGTAGTATCCGCCATGCACAACATTCTTCGGCCAAAAGTCGCTTCTTTCAATGATGTCCGAAGAAGATTCTGGGAAAACTAGATGATAGCTTCTCAGTTTTGACCCTTCTCTGCTTATTTCTCTGAGATGTAGCAACTCAGCTCCATTTTTTGCACACCAGTTCTTGATCAATTCCTCAGTGCCATTTGTATTCAAGCGTCCTAGATAGATTTGGCGTCTGCTTTGCTTTCTTCTCACTCCATTAAAGTCATTTGAACTTGCCCTTGTGCCAATGTTTTCAATTCTGTTTGGCCTGTTCGATTTAGCAATACAGTCGCCTTGACCGATATCATCCCAGTCATTTGGTTTGGGTCGCTTTACACTGTTATTGCTGTCATATCCATCGCGCCCAAATCCATGTTCCTGGTTGAAGGTACCTTTTATCTCCGGGTCTAAGTTAAACAGTGGCTTTTGCGAAGTTTCTGATATTGAGTTTGTGACCGATTGCGGTACAGTAGACTTCTGGGAAAATGAACTGTACTTCGGTTTTAGTTGTTTAATTTCTGCATGCATCTGAATCAGTTTTTCCGGAACTTGCTGCAGGTCTTGCACTTTCTGGCTCAATTCTGACATTTGTTTGGTTGTATCACCAACTGAGGGCCAGCCGCAATTTTCACAACTCCATAATATCTCTCCCATTATAGGTGCTTTAATGCCAATACAAGATTTATGTGCTACTTTTCTGCAGTTTACAAAATTTATGGAATCATTCCGTTGTACAATGTCATCACACAAGTAGCATGCCGACTGTTCCGCCCATGATCTGATGTTATTAGCAACCTTAGCCATACTTTCTGTTGTAGTTCTTTGCTGTCGAATGATAGTTTTCACCCTAACCGGGTATATTAAAAACTCTGATGAAGAATTTTCAACCCCATCCGGGTTATTCGCCAAAAGCTTTCTTCAATTATTGTATCTTATCAGTTTATCCAAAACTGTAACCTATTTAATAAGTATACCACAACAATTATTCAAGTTTGAATACTTCAATTGGAAGGTTCGGTTCGTCTTTTTTGAGTTCTAGGTTTAAACTTGGTGCACATTAACATACTTCACACTAATTTCAAGCAATTTGTAGGTTATGCCGATTAAAATTAGGCTTCGCCAAATTGCGCTACCATAACTTTCCACCATACCAAATAACTTTCCACTATTACAAAAATTGGCCCTATTATACTTAATTTTTAATTATAGCCGAACTGCTTGATACACATCCCTATTTTCTCCTTCATTTTCGTCTAATATTGTGAGAGTTTCCCCAGAAATTAGATATGTTACTAATAATTTGGATCGGATTTTACAAAATTCTCATTTGGTGAGCCTAACAGACTACAAAGTGGTGTAAACAGTCAGACTAATACACGCAAAAAAAAAACAATAAATCTGTAGCAAAAAATTTTTAAACTGAAACAAATTCTTTTAAAATTCCCTAGAAAAAAAATCTGATAACAACAAGCAGTGAAATGGTGTATTAAACATTGAGCATCTCAGTTTCAAGAAAAACGTTCTTGAACAAAAACTGTGACCCACAATTAAATTCTTTGGTTGATTGGGGAATTCAAAATTTCCCGATCCCCGACCGTTGAATTATGAAACAATGGAGAAAAATTGCCTCGAATCATCTCTGGGAACCTACTGAAATCCGGTAAACGAGTTACTTTTACAGCAGTATGTTTTGCTTATTTTCCACTCCCGATCGTTTGGCCACAAGAATCCTAGATTTGCGATTGTTACTTCTTCAAAACTCCAAGCGTTTCTAGAGTTTTTATGACAATAACAAAGCCGGCAGATTGCTGGAGAATAGCCGCCGTAGACGCGCTAGACTCACATCGAGATTGAAACAGAAAAGAAAAAAGAGATAAAAATTGAGAGAATTTTTTACCCAAGATTCAAAAACTGTTCTAATTCGGTAGGCAGTTTGTGATATTCTAAAAAATACTTAATCCAGCTTTTAAACTGAAATATATTAAGCTTAATACCGATGCAAGCCAGCAATCGCTCTAATGAAATTTGATAACCTAATGCACTATGACCCAATGACCGGGCTTTATCGGTTCATTTTGTTTATTCTGATTTTGCTCTTTTTACTTTGATCATTTTCACATTGCGTAATTCAATGCGTCAAGGAATTGAAAATCCATTCAGTTGAAACTACGAGAGAGGTAAGTCAGAAGTCAAGCGTGAGAATCGTGACTTATGAAAACCGAAAACATGATCAAAAGGTAAAGCGAATTTAAAAAAAGGAGAGCACCTAAAATAATAGCCGTTGAGAGTCTGACGGGGGCTATTAAGGAAAAAATTGAAAAAAAAACAGTAGAATCAAAGTCACATTGCCGCATATGAACAAAAAATCACAAGCAAGAGTTTTTTGCTTAAACACCATTTCTTCACTACTTTAAAATTCGAGTGAA
Source organism: Convolutriloba macropyga (assembly GCF_964194025.1). NCBI lineage: Eukaryota > Metazoa > Xenacoelomorpha > Acoela > Convolutidae > Convolutriloba > Convolutriloba macropyga. Next base: position 60,906,157 of record NC_134468.1, read on the forward strand.
AAAAACTCACGCCGCAAAACTACTCGCTTTTCGCTCCATTTCCTGTTTCGACAAGACAAAAATCACCAGTCCAAATTGACAAAATTATGAAAATGTGTTAACAGATCGTTAAGAAAAGACAGCGCCCCAATACAATTCAAATTGTAAAAATGAGAACGCCTAAAAAGCCGGTGAGAGGCTGACGGTGGCTATAAATAAAAAAAAATTCTGAACTTACATTTGCATCTATACGGCCTCCTTCAAAAATCTATTGATTGCTACTTGATTCAGGTTCCCATTTATACACTATTCCATCTATCTCACTACATCACCAACGAAGCTGAACACTCATTGGTGTGTTATCGTTTACAACTGGCAGTTTTTTGTTTTTCTCTTGTACAAGAAAGGTGAAATTTATTTTTTTAGCTAATTTTGATACCAGAGAATTACGTCTCCACGTACTTATTTGGAAAAATAAGCAGCTATTGTAATGCAAAATTTCAAAAGACGGGAAATCTCAGAAGAGGCCGAAATTTTCCTAACCCACGCCCACTGGGCTTCTGGAATTTCTTGTTCTGCTTCGTGCTCAGCAAAATTGATGTTCATAACACGACTTAGACAACGTCTTAAATCTATTTAATTTTTCATGCTATTTCAAATATGCAAGGGTGAGATTCTATTAACATCACCATATCAAGAATTTTGCTGACAAACTCAAATTTTCACTAAACATCTAGAGACAAAATCATGGCGAAGAGACGAAAAAACAGTTCGAATGTATTTATAAATCGTTATACAAGAAGTTGAAAGAAAGGAGCAGATTTCAAAAAGTTGCAAAGATGATATCAGCAATAGTCTTTATTCAAAGGACCAAACATAACCGAATTGCTCTCCAACAACTAATGGGAGCTCTGATCAATTGCAACCTGCTACAGTTGGATGGTGGAGGGAGGGGAGGGGAGGGGAGCCTAAATCGGACTAAAATTCAATAGCGGGCTTCAAATAACCGCATTAGAGGTTAAGATATACCACTATTAAGATTTAAAGTGAAATATGGCCCCAGTTTCGGCGCAATTTTCATTTGACTTTCAGTATTAAATTGCCATCAAATGAGTTCAACTGCTTGAAATTGTGATTGAGAGAGAAATTTAAGATTACGCGAAACGCAAAAGTCAAGGGCGTAAAAGTCACCCGAAAAGTCAAAACCGTGAAGAAAAAATTTTGCATAAAAAGACAAACGTTTACAATAATTGCTATGAACTTCGTTCAAGAGCAATTAAAAACTCCGCCCACAAGTGCTGAGACTAATAAAATCAGAACTAATATCGGACAAATTGCGGGTGTAAGTAGGTTGCGCTGGTGATGAGCGGGGGAAGGGGGCGGTGAGGGCCAAGACCCACCAACTCCTTCACAGAGGTGAGGAGGGGCTGGCTAGGCGGGCGAGGTGCGGGGGTAAGGTTTTTGTAGTTTGGATAGGGAGGAGCGACTGTTATGGGACTAAAAACACTCAAAATTCCCTTTCGACCTTGATTATTACGAGCAGTTCCTATTTTATATTACTAACTAAGCTACTGTTACGGTGTGCGGTGTGGTAAGGTAATTAGGGGTGTGTAGATGCCCCTCCCAGTGGTGGGGGTAGGTAAGTAGTCAGGTGATGAGTGGGGGTAGGTAGGGTAGGGGCGTTTGGTAGGTACCTGGGGGTCCAAAGTTGGTGGGGGTCTAAGGAGGGACTTATATGGGATTCTCAAAATGACCTCTTCACGTTGAATATAAACGGCAGTTCCCAATTACTATACATTACAAAAACGGAAGTAAATGGTCGAATAGGAAGAAGTCAAGATTCAAATCATGAACAAACTTGCTTCACCTAAAAAAACTGCAGAATACCAACAATACTCCTCTTCGAGTCCTAAAGACCTGTAAAATATCAATACTCCTCTTCGAGTCGTAAAGACACAAACAATTGCTAGAATTGCTCTAAGCTTCGTAACAACTAATTTGACAGCAGGATTTGATTATTATTATGTGATGGCAAAAACTCAAGTTCAAAACGGACGATTTGAGAAGCATCCTATTTTCAAGCTTCCGTTAAGCTTCCGTTAATTGTGTCAGATGAGATGAGGAAATTGAAAGGCAATATGCGTTTTCTCTAGATAAAAACGTTTTATATGGAAACAAAATTATAAATAAATTTCTTCATTCTATTAAAGAAAACGAAAGCACTTTCCGAGCATCTAACTTATTACCAGTGAAAAACTGAAACCATTAGAGAATTGTGTATGAAAATTTCCACCAAGTACACCTTCGGAAGACCGTTCTTGGTACGTTAATCGAACATCTGTAAGTGATATCGCTTCACCTTCTATTTCGGAACCATTAAGGTCTTCAGCATTCTCATATGAAAAAGCTACCATCTGTTTCCACAGAAATGTTATTTCACTGAAAGTATTCAATGCTAACTGAAAATTCACATCCTGTGGTTCATGATAAAAACTCATTTAGTATTCATGACATTTATTGAATAATTATAGCGTCAGGTGCTCCGTTATTTGATATTAATGTCTTTTTCAACTTCCAGCCGGCTCATTACATTTGAAGACTAATCTAAGGAAATTCTAAATTCCGAACCCAACTCTTCGATCTCGGAAACATTAGAAATGCCCAAACTTTTATTTTGTATTTCAGCAATAATCTTTATTGAGTCTCAAATGGGTGCCGCCTATATGTATAGCACCGATGAAGATGAATTCATCGCTTCTAAACTGAAAAACATTACGAAAAGGACACCCTCCTCTAAGATGGTGAACAATACAGTGTTTGTGTATCTGGATGTGTACCAGTTACTGGGTGTGGATGAAAAAGAGGGCACAATTAACCTGAAGCTGTGGCTCTATGTCTCTTACAGACTGCCTAATATAGTGTGGGATCCTGCTACAAATGGAATCTACGGATTCTCTCTTCCACGCAGAACAGGAAAGTACTATGTGAAAAGTTTATAAAAACTATTTAATAATTTGACCTTGATTTCAACCAAAACCTCAAAGTGTTGAGATCATGCATTCCGTATAATTGGCAACTGCATCATTGATTGTCCGAAAATTTTGTTTAAAATAATTGCCACGAAATGAAATGAGCAGCATAAAAGGGGACACAATAATCGGCCAACAGACTCTTGTTGTGAAGAGATTCCAGCTTTTCATTTTACGAAAATGAAATCGGTTTCTTTTTCTTTGAATCAAAGCTTGCAGTGGATTATTCTCGCCTAATTAAGCAGGTATAGAGCCCAAAAACACTCATGCAAACATGACAAATTCAAACACTTCATAGCAGGAACACAAATGCGACCAAAGAATTTATTGTTCGCTAACGGGGCATCTGATAAACGATTGCGTAATCAAAGAAAACTTTAGACGTACTTAATCGTAACTAAAATATCTACTATTCAATCTACATTTTACCAAGCAGATCTCTATACAGATACCCGATTTTCATAAAATGTTTAGGAGTAAAAAGCCAGACGCGGTCAAATGTCGCTTGAAAAGTTATCGTTAAAAAAATAAGTTTTCCGCAAAAATGAGGTGAGTACTTTATTTCAGTGTGGACTCCTGACGTAATTTTCTACGAGGCTACTGACTTCATCTACGCCGCTTACAAAGAACAGTACGTGTACTATGATGGTCAGGTTGTTCCCAAAAGCTCACCCATTAATGTGAAGGTCGCATGCAGGATCAAAGTGCGCTACTTTCCATTTGACTCACAGGTACGATATCCACCAATGCCTTTATATGCGCTTGACTTAATGAGCAACTTTTTCTGCACAGTGAGTCGTAATTGTGAAAGATTTAATTTGATCTCCTTAAGCGGAAATTATAACATTGAAAAAGACAACACTTAGTATATGCTATACTTCAGAATTCCAGCACAAATCAAAATTTTGCGTAATATCTGGTCACTATTTGAACTACGTATAGGCTATTTATCCTCAGATAACTTTGAGAGCTTTTAAGTTTTCTGATTTTTCATACAAAAATTCTTAAAGCTCGATCATGCAATCCACAATGCATAAGAGAATATTTAGAAGCAATGGTGCCTTTATTTGATTACAGAAATGTTATTTCACAATTGGTCAATGGATATCAACACAGAATTCGTACCGACTAGGTCTTGACTTGACCTTCGCGGATCCAGACAAGCTCGACCTGAACTACTTCAATCAAAACAGTGGCTGGAAACTTCTGGAACCAGTCACATTTCGAATAAAAACTATCACATTCAAAAATAAGACCGAATTTTTCAACTACGACCGCTTCGAGTATCTGGTCCATATTCAACGACATCCTACATTTTACGTAATAGTAATTCTGATTCCTACAACCTTGATGGGATTCATGTCTGCTCTAACTGTCATTCTTCCGTCTGAATGTGGCGAAAAAGTCTCTCTGGCAATCACAATTCTCCTCTCACAAATTCTCGAGCTTCTTGTACTGTCTGACATTCTTCCTCCTAGTGGAGAGGGTGATTTCCCATTGAGTGGAATGTATGTCATTTTTCAGATTATACTAATTTCTCTATCCGTCGTGGAATGCGTTGTCGTCACTAAAATCTATTTCACACCATGCGAAAAGGGAATCCCCATTTGGTTGAAAAGCTTTGTTCGTTCAAAATACGTTCACGTTTTGGTGAGATTTAACAGTATGTCACGCGAAACTAAAGACGGAGGCAAGATCGAACCAGGAAATGATAGCGGCTTCGAAATGACACAACCTAACCACTCGGTTGCGAGGAGCTTAAACAGCTCTAAATCAGACATTTCAAACAGCTCTAAATCAGACATTTCAAAACACATGCAACTGCTGGATTCCCAGCTTGCGTCTTTGGCCAGTTATGACGTCAACATATCGCATGGCTCTCAGGAATGGAAGATAGTTTCAATTTTTATTGACAGAGTGTTTCTCATATTTTACATAGCATTTCTTTTGATTGGATTCTTCACTTTTCTGTTCTCAATGGTCATGCAAATTTGGGGCGCAGACTGAGAACGCACCCTAACAATCTAAGCGACCCAGCGGTTCCATTTTAACACCGAAAGGAACACTACACCAATTCTACAGTGGATCGAATACAGATATTTAACAGACACTTGAAGTCCTGAACTTCTGACGCACATATATTGTTTTTATAATAAAATGAGTATTTAAAATAATGCTAACAAACGTAATACAAGAACAAGAAACAAAATTTAAAATATTGTATTAAAAACATTTAAAAACAACAAATCGACATATTTTTTAAAGATGCTTAGGAGCCTTAAAAATAGAAGCCACGGCCATTTTTGAGCAATTTACTTATTCTCAAATTCTGCTTGTTTCTTCAAACCAAAAGAATTACTTCCGGAAAAATTACTGCCCGCAATAATAAAAAAAATGGTCGGCCGGTAATAACTTGGAATTTCTATCAATCTAAAAGAAACGTTATTCTGTAAAGATAAGATCAGTTCTTCCAAAATGCAAAATTAATTTACTCGCTTACCAATCGAAAACTAAAAAACACTCTCTTCCAAACATAGCCGGCAGATTGACGCACATCGATATTGAAACAGAAAAAGAAAAACGAAGAGATAGAAATTGACAAAAATTTTTCCGAAGTTTCAAAAATTGTACTAATTCAGTTTGCAGTTTCAGCTAGATTCTAAACCTATACTTAATTCAGCTTCTAAACTAAAGGGTATTAAGCTTAATACTAATATCAGCTAGCAATCGCTCTAATGAATTTTGATAAGCTAATTCACAAAGAATTAGTCCGTTTATCGCTTTATCCCGTTTCTTTCGATTTTTCTCTTTTGACATTGACCGTAATCACTAAAATACGTAATTCAATGCTAGAAAGAATTGAAAATCCATTCAGTTGGAACAGTGAGTGAAGTAAGTCAGAAGTCAAACGTGAAAATTGTGACTTATGTAAAACGAAAAACATGATCAAAAGGAAAAGCAAAATGAAAAAAAACACTTCCTTCAGCATCTAAACTGAAGGGTATTAAGCATAATACTGATGCCAGCTAGCAATCGCTCTAATGAAGTTTGATAACCTAATGCCATTATAACCATTATAACTTAAAGCCATTATAAAGCCATTATAACTTAATGACCGGTTTTTATATATTTATATTTTGCTTTTTGACTGACCGTATTCACTACATTACTTAATTCAATAGGCGAAAGAATTTAAAATCCATTCAGTTGAAAATGGGCGAAGCAAGCCAGAAGCGTGAAAATCGCGACTTATGTAAAACGAAAAGCGTCATCAAAAGGTAAAGCGAACTAAAAATAGAGAGCGCCTAAATAATAGCCATTGGAAGGCTGACGGCGGCTATTAAACAAACTACCGTCAGATGGATTGCTCTCAAACAACAGGCGGGCAATTTAGTTAATAGGGGGCGAAGCTTAGAAATAATGTTTTATGGGTGCTATAAAACTACCCCAGAAGGGTATCGAAACCCCGGATTACCAGGATCTCCGTCTGACATCTTTATCACGACGCTGCAAGGGCTGAATCGCGTTTACATTAGCAACAACATTTTTTCCAAATGAGAGCAAATTGGATCACTCAAAAGTGAAGAAAAAGAGTGAAAAAGATACTCAAATATTCAAAGAAAGTTCGAAAACACAAGCGCAAAAACGGCAAAGCAAAAAATTTGCAAAAAAAAGGACAAACGTTTAGAAACATTGACTCAAAATTCGTTCGAGAACAAATTAAAAAGTAAACTAACGGCTTATAGGAAGGGGGTTTGAGGGGTAGAGTACGTAGGTTGGAGGTTTAGGGGGTACGTTGAGGTGGGTTAGGGAGTACGCAGGTTTGTGAGAGGGGGTTAGGGATGTATGTTGGGGTAGCTCGTAGGTGGTCAAGACAGGTAGAAGTAAGGTGGTTGTCTGTAGTCAAAACGTCTCAATGATCTACCAGCAGTTCCTAATGTGTTTTAAAAACCTAAACGACAGCCGAAGTCCAATGTCGAATTCCAACAAATGTCAACGTTCTGAAACAGACGTCAACGGTCGAAAACAAATCGAAGTCAGAAAACGGTCGAAGTCAGACAATCACGTCAGGAACAAACTTGTTTCAGCTAAATAAAAATTTCTAAAACACCGATACTCCTCTTCGAGTTGTAAAAACCACAATACAGTACTCCTCTTCGAGTTGTAGAGACCAGATGGCAATATGGCTGCGTTCAATTTACAGCCTCGCAGCTATAAAAAAGCGAAGCAGTAAATTATAGCCTCACAGCTAAAAACATAGCCGGCAGAATGCCGGAAATATAGCCGCGATAGACGCTTGCGGCCTACCATGAACTGAAACAACTAAAGAAGAAAGATTGACAGATCGACCACCAGCTTTTTAATAGACCGCTACGAATTTTTGGGTTAGATTCGGACTGTCATTTATATGAGACACATTTGCTCTAGAAGGAAAAAGCCCTAATAGAGCTTTTCCAAAATAAATATTCGATATTAAACTCTATAATATAACATATAATATAAAAATATTACTTTGGCACTACTTAGATGCACACTATTGACCTTTAATTAGTAAATGTTCATAAAACGTAAAGTTCCATAAGTTAACTCGAAGTCATTTTTTTTAGTGAAGTAAGTCACGCAATTGACCTAAAAGCAGAAACGACGTCACGAACACAAATTGTAACTGTAAAGCAGTAGAAATCATTGGAGTCATTGAAAAAGTCAATTCCAAGAAGTCAGGGTAAGACGAAACAAAAATCTGTTAGACGAAAAAAAACTAGGAGCCCAATAATAGCCGCCTGAAATTGCTGACGCGGCTATTAATGAAAACGAAAAAAAAGCGTCACACAACGAAACGAAAACAACATAGCAGGACACGTCCTGACACAATTAAAATAATTCTCATTGACTAGAGAAAAACAGACCTAGAACGGACTATGAATGGATTGGGAAAACCCATTTGAAAAAAAAAAAGATACAAAAATCTAAAAACAGCCGGCAGATTGCCAGAAAATAGCCGCCGTTTACACGCTAGATGCCCATCGGGTTTGAAACAGAAAAAAAAACGAAGAGATAGAAACTGACAAAATTTTTTCTTAGTTTCAAAAATTATGCTAATTCAGTGTGCAGTTTGTTGGATTCTAAACCTATACTTACTTCAGCTTCTAATATAAGAGTATTAAGCTTAATACTAATATCAGCTAACAATCGCTCTAATGAACTTTGATAATCTAATGCACTATGACTTAATGACCGGGCATTATCGGTTTATCCCGTTTCTTTTGATTCACTTCATTGTGTAATTCAATTCGAGAAAGAATTTAAAATCCACTCAGTTGAAACAGTAAATGAGGTAAGTCAAACATCAAAATCGTGACATGTAAAACGAAAAACGTGATCAAAAGGTAAAGCGAATTGAAAAAAACATAGCAGGACAAGTCCTGACGTACAATTCAAAGAATTTTCATTGACTAAACAAAAAACTAGACCTGAAAGGGACATTGAGTGAACTGCAAAAACCATTTCTAAAAAATCAGATAAAAAAAACAAAAAGATAAAAAAGAACATCAATGCCAAAATGCCGCTAGGGAGAACAAAAAAGGCCTAGAATGAAATATGAAAGGATTGGGAAAATCATTTAGAAAAAAATCCGATCCAAAAAATTGAAAAAACAGTATAAAATCAAAATGAAATTGCCGCATGTGAACAAAAAACCAATAGCGAGAAAGCGAATTTTTGTTCAAACACCGTATTCTCACTCTTCTTTAAAATTAGAGCGAAAAATTGTGTGTGAACAGATCTCAAAACAGACAGCGCCCCAATACAATTCAAATTCTTTGAATTGTAAAAAAGGAGAGCGCCTAAATAATAGCCGTTTGAGAGGCTAACGGCGGCTATTAATAAAATTCGGACAATTTTCTCTAGAATGATAGGCGGGGCAATTAAATTCAGATGGGGGTGTAGCAAAGAAAAACTTTCCTTCATGGGTGCAAAAAAATTCCATTAGGGAGCGAATCAAACAAGCGACATCTTGCGTCCTAGACTGCAGCACTTACCATTCGGCTATCAGGTCCTTATAATGTCGTACCGTACAATCAATTTTATTTTTGAAACGCAGCCTTAAGAGCAATTTAGGTCAAGCGTGAAAAAGTCACTCTACAAGTAAAATCGAAAATATGTTCTAATAGAAAATGGTGAAGCAAAAATTTTGCATAAAAAACACATACGTTCACAGTAATTGCTTCAAACTTCGTTCGAGAGCAATTAAAAACATATTTTTGATTGAAGTTGGGTTGACGCTAAAGGTATTTATTTTGTTCTCCCAAGTAGTTTAATGCTTTATTTTATTGACATATTGATTCAAGCCCGGACAATCCATGACTGACCAGTTGTTGCCCCGCCCGATTAAACTTGTTGTCCCACTTCAAATCTAATCCTTTTCTACTGTTATAAAAATTATACCTATTATATGTCTATTTTGGTATGATCGCTTAAACTCTTGATGAATTGTACTCCGGGGCATGGGTAGACATTGGGCATTTTGATACATGGAATATTTTGTCCTGACGCCAAACTCGATGATGATTTAAGGTACTAATGATTGCACTGTAACTAACATGAAACATTTTGTATGGGATGCTGCCTTCTGGACAGCATATAAATCTCTGGACGAACTTGCTGAACTCGATAGTAGTGACACAGATAGCCACAAGTAGCAGATAGATGCCGAGGAAGGAGAAGTTGCTCAGACACACCACAGTCATAATCCATAACAACACCACAGTCAGGATACTCCACACAGTCAGCACGAAGTCAAAGTTTGTGCTCACAAACAGCATCAGCTCTGCCATTTCGCCAATAACCAAAAATACCTGAAAACGCATATTCCATTTTGAAGTCTCCATTATAAGAGTCGCATAAAGCCAAACTGTGAAAAGTAAAAACAAAGCGAAAAGTCCATATTATTCAAAGAATTTGTGGTAGATGGTGTACAGTAACATTAAAAAGACCTGTTTTGTTCCTCGAACAACTTGCAGGGCATTTTACGTTAACCTGCTAATAATTCGTGCGTTTAAATCACGTTAAGAATTTGCGGATCAGAGAAAAAAGTTAACTGTGGTCTGTCGTAAATGATAACTTTAGTTTTCCATTTCAATAGCTCGAGCAATGAATGCATGCATTAAACCCAGAATACTCTGTAAACGATTCCCTCTATATAAAAACAATGGTTGGAATTTCAATAATTAGTTCTGAATACCATTTCAAAACTCAAAATTCGGAAGTGAACATGACATCATTTTAATTCAACTGCCGATTTTATTGCAAGGATAAGATCAAAGGCAAGATTATTCGGAGGTCAAGTTTCAGTTTTTATGGATTAATTGCCAGTCATAATTCTGCTGATAGAAAATCTTGGAGATATTTTTTTATTATTCCTCAAAATCTAAAAAGCAGGCAAAAATTTCGGAAAAATATGGGCGCAACAGCTCACCAAGTCAGACCAGCAGCAGGGATTAGATAAAAACTAAATAATAGATTATTTGTGATCATTTACTTGCTATGCAAACTTTGAACACTTCAACCAAACAGTTGGTAGATTGCCAAAAGCAACTATTGAAGTTTTAGAACGGCTGACTCAGTAAAAGAAACTAGGAAACAAAGACAGGGTAAATTAACCATTAAAATGCAATTAATTTTTCTTACAATTCAATCAAGCTCTCAAATTCCTTCATTGATGAAGGTTACAAGGTTTTTTTGGCGGGAAATCCAGAGGACAACATCTCAAGCCATTCAAACAGATATTAAAAACAATTTTGACTGGCATATAGAGTTAGCCAAAGGTATTAAGAGAAATAATGATTATACCTCATAATTGCAAACTAATTAACCAGGGAATTTGTAAATTTGCAAAAATTTGATTCTATCCGCATATGTGCAGGTCTGTATGAAGAAAATGAAGGCCTCTCAAGAGCCTAATCTTCTATAATAATTCAGACTGATATTGTTTGATTTGCTAAGTTTCGATGCAAAGTTTGATTTTAAATGTGGAAAGAATAAGAACTCCAGACAATCGAGAAATGCAATATTCACCAAATGCAAATAAATTACTTCATTCAGTTGCCACTTCTAAATAAGTATATTACTGCTTTCAAAATTGCAACTTCTGATTATTCTACTAATCGATATTTTTAAAAAAGAAAAACATGACCGATTGAACACTCGAGCACAAAAAACGATTTAAAAGATTCCATTCCTCAACTATTGGTTAATTTTTAACCGGCACAATTTAGAACGATTTCCAGTTTTAAAACCTTTGTAAAAAGATTGCAAAAAATGTTGCTTATTGTACTTTTTGGTCATATCTAACTATGAAAGTAATCAATTTGGAAAATGGGAAAACTCGAACTGTATTAGAACCTTTTACTTTCAATAATTTTTGGCATTTAATTTATAGTTTCAAAATTACTTTGCATTTAACTCAAAGCCCGTTGAACCTTGGATTTCTAGTAGCAAGATCGAATAAGCATAGACTGAACAAGGAGGCTCGTTAAAGTGCGTCCGCACGTGCTGTTCCGACCCGAGCTTATCTACATTTTTGAATTAATTGTCAACCAAATGAAGAGATAACAATAAAAGAAGTTTGTGTTTAAAACAATCGTTAAAAAACTTAACTACTAATTGATTCACATGAGGCCATGCCTCATTACAGCACCAACAATATCTACCATTAATGAGACTGTGAGAAAAAAAAGCAACAAAGTGGGCAAAACAATAATGTCATGGCAAAACCTCAATATCTAAAAATTAAAAGCACCTACTAACAACTTCAAAATTCATTCAGATAAAACCTTAATTACACAAATTTATTTTTTCCAAACTATACAGCAAAGGGAAATTTTTCCTTATGAGACTAGCTAACAAGTCGACAAAGAGAACGAATACAAAGCCGAAATTCCAAAATTTATCAACATTTTTTAAATCAAGAATTTTCAGAAGTCTTGAAAATCATTAGCTTTTAACAAAACCATCCTTGATAAATAACTAAAAAGTCAATACGAAACCAAAAGAACCCGCCTTTGGTTCGACTAAGCCATAGTAGGGGAATACAGAAGCAGAAAATACAAACGATTTGCGAAAACCAAAATTGTTGATACCATTAAAATCATAAGCTTATAAGATTATAAGAATAATAAATAAGAATAATAAAAAATAAATCATAAGATTATCTGAATATTATGTATTTTCAATTCAATTGTTATTTCTACTAATTCAGCTGAAGGACTTTACTTGTGCCATATTTGAAAACCATTGGGATCTGTTATTACGCGATTGTGCTCAAAGAAGGCAAAAAGTATTACACGATTGACCACTCAAAAAACGTCTAGGAAAACGCATATTGTTCAAAACGTCACTGACAAAATACCAGTAGATATATTATTTTTTTGGAAAAAAAATTGGATGGGACCTCCAATGATGAAATTAAGTTAAAAGCTGGCCAAAGGAACAATAAAAACCGAAAAGTTTGAAAAATCTTTGAAAATGTATATCAGAAATTTTGAGACTATTCGCTAAATAGTGACTGCGTTGGGTAACATTATTCATTCAGTCCCCAATTACAGACTGATGAGATCGGTCAGCAATTTACGGCTACCTAAAGAACAAAAAATAGGCAAAAACAGCTAATTCAAGAAAAAAATTGAACGAGAAGTGTCGAAGTCATTAAAAATTGAACTTTTCAATAAAAACATTTTTAATTTCAATTATTTTTTAATCAGCAATGGGATTCGTATTTTTAAGATATGACTTCAAAAAATCAACAAATTTGAGCAAATATATTAGAACCACGAAACATTAGAACACTCGCAGTATCAACGCCTATTAAAATCACTAGCTTTCAGCGAAGCCAGTAAAAACATTAAGTAATGCCTCAATTGGACGACAAGAATGTTTGTCATTTATAAGTTATCAATAAACATTGCAACAGGTCATTGACCATGAAAACAACAAATACAGGAAAAAACCAAAACTCCGTAGAAAAATGCAAGAAGAAAGTGTCGAAGCAATTTAAACCATAAATAAAGCTCTTTCCTGAAAAAATTATCTATGATCCATTGAACGCCTTCCATAGGTCAATGGGAACTATCATTATTAGGATAATTTGATAAGATTTCAAAAGGAACCAAAAATAAAAAATTTAAAATGTGAATGCTCGTGGCTTTTAAATGTGAATGCTCGTAAAACTATTAGCAAAAAGATAAAACCGCTAACCAGATTAAATTTGGTTGCAGTAGAAGGGAAAAGGTCCTGTCAATACTGAGACTGATTAACTGTTCACGAAAAAAAAATATGAGATTCGTCAAAAAACAAAAAAAAATTGAAAAATCTTAACAGCCATTAAATCAATAGCTTTCAACGGAAGTCCATAAAAACGCTCAGATATGCCCGGAAAAGAGGACACGAATGTTTGTCATGCATATGTAATTAATAAGACATCACAATAAGTATTATGACTATGATAACAACAAAAAAAGGCAAAACGCACAATTTCAGTAAAAAAGTGCGAGAAGTAAATGTCGAAGATATTTAAGACATAAGCTTAAAGTGCGAGAAGTAAGTGTCGAAAATATTTAAGACATATTCGAAATTTTTTGATAGTGAACTTCCCTATGAGACCAGAACTAGTCTTTTTTATCGTCTTTAGTCTATTAGGAACACAAAATTGATTCATTTTGTAGCCTGTTGTAATTTTGAAATGCTATTTTTAGAAAATATCTTAATTTGATGAAAAGTTACACAAAAAGTGAACAGAATATCCCGTGTTAACATCAGACGTCAGATTTCTTAAGTTTTTATTTTTTAGTTTTTAACTTATTCTGAAACAGGGAAGTTACAAAATAACCATTTGGTTAAAGTTCGAAGCTTTAACAACTTACTTTATGCTCATTAGGTTTTTGAAAATCAAATAAATATTTTCGAATCCCGCTACTTTTCTGTCTATTGGAACTCTTTCATGTCAATTACTAATCTCTGCATTTTGTTTTCGAACTTAGCAACCTAATACACGTCTTATATCAATAAAATTTGCATTTTTGTATGCTTCAAAGTAAAAATTTGTATAATTGAATCTATTTGCTTCTTTTAGCTTTTATTAGAGCAAACTTCTGCATGCTGTAGTATATTGAAAAACCTACGTAACCATACTGTGCTTCTACTGGCAGAATATTCCGAGCAATATCACATTTGATTTCTTTTAGGAAAAACAACTTTTTACGCGCCAATTTAACTGTTTATTACTCCCATCAATAGAGTAACAGGGTAAACTTAAAAAAAAGAGCATTGAAATTCACAAGAGACAACAAAAGTGATTTGAAGAACTTGATGCTCTTTTAAAGGTAACTGTTGACGAACCAAGCATAATAATCTGAGCGCGGATAAAAAATTACAGATAACCAAAGTCGATTGACTTTGGTCTTCAAGAACAACACCCTAAACATAACCGAGTAACGTCTGAGCGAATTGCTCTTAAACGACTGGCGAGCGGTTGGACTCGTTAGTAGCTAGCTACGGTTTAGTTGAGGCTCGCTTTAGCTTAATTAAGGGTGTGAGGTCAGCGCAGCGGGGTGAAGTGCATCGTGGAAGAGGGGGTTATGGGGTCCAGAGCAGTTCCTGTGAATCGCTTACTTTGAGACTAGTGAGCTGGTGGCATCTTCCAAAAGGTGCGCGTTGAGCATTTCCGAGAAAACAATATCATTTTCTCTCATTTAACGTCAATTTGTTTTGATTGATATACTAGTCTGTTTCGTTTATGACTTCCTCGGCCAATCATAATAGTTTGCAACGGTTTCACAGAAATCGTAGAAGAAGGATAATTAATTGCCGTCACTTCCTTCAGTAACCTAAAAAGGAGGCGTAACCTAAAACCTAAAACCGAAGATCCAAAAGCCGGCAAAAACTTCGGAAAAATATGGGCGCAATAGCTCACCAAGACGAATCAGCACCAGGGATTAGAGAATCAACTGGTAGATTGCCAAAAGCAACTATTGAAGCTTTAGAACAACCGACTCGGTAGAAAAAACTAGGAACCGAAGACCATAAATTATCCACTTAAAAGCAATTAATTTTTCCTTCAAATCAATGAAGCTCTCAAATTGCTTCATTGATGAAAGTTCCAAGATTTTTTTGGCGGGAAATCAAGAGAACAACATCTCAAGCCATTCAAACAGATATCAAAAACAATTTTGACAGGCATACAAAAATAGGCAAAGGTTTTACGAGAAATTATGATTATACCTCATAATTGCAAATTAGCCAAAAAATTTTTAAATTTGCAAAAAATTGTTTCCATCCGCAAATGTGCAGGTCTGTATGAAGAAAATGAAGGCCTCTCAAGAGCCTAGTCTTCGAAAATAATGCAGACTGATATTGTTTGATTTGCAAAGTTTTGATGCAGAGTTTTATTTTAAAAGTGGAAAGAATAAGAACTCAAGACAATCAATAAATGCAATATTAACCAAATGCAAATGATATAACTTTATTCAATTGTCACTTCTAAATAAGTATTTTACTGCTTTCGCAAAGACGACTTCTGAGCATTCCACTGATCGAATTTTTTTTAAAAATGAACGATTGAACACTCGAGCACAAAACATGAATTATAAGATTCCATTCCTTTCACTATTCGTTTATTTTAAACCGGCAAAATTTAGAACCATTTCAAGTTTAAAAACTTTTGTATAAGGATTGCAATTAGTATGCTTATTGTACTTTTTGTTCATATCTAACAATCAAAGTAATCCATTTAAAAATGGGAAAACTCGAACTGTATTAAAACCTTTTACTTTCAATAATTTTTGGCATTTAATTTATAGCTTCAATATTACATTGCATTTAACTCATAGCCTGTTGAACCATGGAATTCTAGTAGCCAGATCCAATAAGCATGAATACTGAAAAACAAAAACTTCATTATTAGACTTTTTATTCCATTAGCTGTCCACTCAAAGCACTAGATAGGTTCAGTTAATGCTCATTACGGAAAAAACTGTATTTCAGTTAATGAGTGTATGCCATAGGACTCCAAAAATTTAGTAAAACCTCAAAAAGAGGATCAAAATTGCATTTGAAAATTTAAAAACTCAGAGTCGAAGCCAAAAAAACATTAGCAATTCCTTGAAAACAAATTTATTGTTCATTGGTCTTCATTTGATTGTAAATGAGGTTTGTCATTAACAGAACAGCGATATGAACAGTAACTAGTCTCTAGGTTACTTGAATTCGAAATTTTTTGATAGTGAACTTCCCTATGAGACCAGAACTAGTCTTTTTTTAATCGTCTTTAGTCTATTAGGAACACAAAATTGATTCATTTTGTAGCCTGTTGTAATTTTGAAATGCTATTTTTAGAAAATATCTTAATTTGATGAAAAGTTACACAAAAAGTGAACAGAATATCCCGTGTTAACATCAGACGTCAGATTTCTTAAGTTTTTATTTTTTAGTTTTTAACTTATTCTGAAACAGGGAAGTTACAAAATAACCATTTGGTTAAAGTTCGAAGCTTTAACAACTTACTTTATGCTCATTAGGTTTTTGAAAATCAAATAAATATTTTCGAATCCCGCTACATTTCTGTCTATTGGAACTCTTTCATGTCAATTACTAATCTCTGCATTTAGTTTTCGAACTTAGCAACCTAAAACACGTCTTATAATAATAAAATTTGCATTTTTGTATGCTTCCAAAAGAAACTTTGTATAATTGAATCACTTTGCTTTTATTAGCTTTTATTAGAGCAAACTTCTGCATGCTGTAGTATATTTAAAAACCTACGTAACGATACTGTGCTTCTACTAGCAGAATATTCCGAGCAGTATCACATTTGATTTCTTTTAGGAAAAACAACTTTTTACGCGCCAATTTAACTGTTTATTACTCCCATCAATAGAGTAACAGGGTAAACTTAAAAAAAAGAGCATTGAAATTCACAAGAGACAACAAAAGTGATTTGAAGAACTTGATGCTCTTTTAAAGGTAACTGTTGACGAACCAAGCATAATAATCTGAGCGCGGATAAAAAATTACAGATAACCAAAGTCGATTGACTTTGGTCTTCAAGAACAACGCCTTAAACATAACCGAGTAACGTCTGAGCGAATTGCTCTTAAACGACTGGCGAGCGGTTGGACTCGTTAGTAGCTAGCTACGGTTTAGTTGAGGCTCGCTTTAGCTTAACTAAGGGTGTGAGGTCAGCGCAGCGGGGTGAAGTGCATCGTGGAAGAGGGGGTTATGGGGTCCAGAGCAGTTCCTGTGAATCGCTTACTTTGAGACTAGTGAGCTGGTGGCATCTTCCAAAAGGTGCGCGTTGAGCATTTCCGAGAAAACAATATCATTTTCTCTCATTTAACGTCAATTTGTTTTGATTGATATACTAGTCTGTTTCGTTTATGACTTCCTCGGCCAATCATAATAGTTTGCAACGGTTTCACAGAAATCGTAGAAGAAGGATAATTAATTGCCGTCACTTCCTTCAGTAACCTAAAAAGGAGGCGTAACCTAAAACCTAAAACCGAAGATCCAAAAGCCTGCAAAAACTTCGGAAAAATATGGGCGCAATAGCTCACCAAGACGAATCAGCACCAGTGATTAGATAAAAACTAAATAATAGATTATTTGTGATCATTTACTTGCTATGCAAGCTTTGAACAGTTCAACAAAAAACAACTGGTAGATTGCCAAAAGCAACTATTGAAGCTTTAGAACAACCGACTCGGTAGAAAAAACTAGGAACCGAAGACCATAAATTATCCACTTAAAAGCAATTAATTTTTCCTTCAAATCAATGAAGCTCTCAAATTGCTTCATTGATGAAAGTTCCAAGATTTTTTTGGCGGGAAATCAAGAGGACAACATCTCAAGCTGTTCAAACAGATATTAAAATCAATTTTGACTGGCATATAGAGTTAGCCAAAGGTATTAAGAGAAATAATGATTATACCTCATAATTGCAAACTAATTAACCAGGGAATTTGTAAATTTGCAAAAATTTGATTCTATCCGCATATGTGCAGGTCTGTATGAAGAAAATGAAGGCCTCTCAAGAGCCTAATCTTCTAAAATAATGCAGACTAATATTGTTTGATTTGCAAAGTTTCGGTCCAAAGTTTGAATTTAAAAGCGGAAAGAATAAGAACTCCACAAACAATCGATAAATGCAATATTAACCAAAAGCAAATGATATAACTTTATTCAGTTGTCACTTCTAAATAAGTATTTTACTGCTTTCGAAATGACTACTTCTGAGCATTCTACTGATCGAGTTTTTTAAAAAAATAAACGATTGAACACTCGAGCACAAAAAATGATTTATAAGATTCCATTCCTTTAACTATTCGTTACTTTTAAACCGGCAAAACTTAGAACGATTTTAGTTTAAATTTTTTTTATAAGGATTGTAAAAATTATGCTTATTGTACTTTTTGTTCATATCTAACAATCAAAGTATTCATTTTGGAAAATGAGAAAATTCGAAATGCAATAGAACCTTCTGCTTTAAATAATTTTTGGCATTTAGTTTATTGCTTCAATATTGCATTGCATTTAACTCAGAGCCTGTTGAACCATGGAATTCTAGTAGCAAGATCCAATAAGCATGAAGACTGAAAAACAAAAAGTTCATTATTAGCTTTTTTATTCCATTAGCTGTCCACTCAAAGCACTAGATAGGTTCAGTTAATGCTCATTACGGAAAAAATTGTATTCCAGTTAATGATTCTATGCCATAGGACTGCAAAAATCAAGTAAAACCTCAAAAAGAGGATCAAAATTGAATTTAAAATTACAAAAACTTACAGTCGAAACCAAAAAAAACATGAGCAATTCCTTGATGACTAGTTTTTTGTTCATTGGTTTTCATTTGATTGTAAATGAGGTTTGTCATTAACAGAACAGCGATATGAACAGTAACTAGTCTCTAGGTCAGGATAAAGAAACAAAAAGTGATAAAATTTCGGAAAAAAAGCTCGCAAATTGAATTCAAAATTTTTTGATAGTGAACTTCCCTATGAGACCAGATCTCGTCTTTTTTATCGTCTTTAGTCTATTAGGAACAGACAATTGATTTATTTTGTGGCCTGAAATCTAATTTTGAAATGCTATTTTTATGAAAAAAATCTTAATTTGAAGAAAAATTACACTAAACGTGAACACAATCATGCCAAATATCCCGTGTTCACACAAAGTTTCAGTCCCCCATAACTCCTCAAAACGAAATCCAAAAAAACTTTAATTTTGAATTCTGCGCTGGACGAGCTTTTTAATGATACCACTCACATTTCTCTACGAAGAATATATCGATCGGCCAAAATTGTCTGAACAAAAAAACCCATTTGAGTATATAGTTCCTACCCCCACAAGTGGGGTCGGAACAATAACACGAAAATCATTACGTGTCCTCTCAACAAATTGGTTATCAACTAAAAGACAATTTCATACATCAAAAAAGTTTAATAATCAAAAATAAGGTTCCTCACTCAAAAAGGACGCTCACAGGCCATATGTTACATCAGACGTCAGGATTTTGTTTTTATTGTTTTAAATTTTCATTTTATTCTAAAACAGGGAAGGTACAAAATAACCATTTGGTTAATGTTCCATGCTTTAACAACCTGATTTATGTTTATTAGGTTTTTGAAAATCTAATAGATATTTTTGAATCCCGCTACTTCTCTGTCTATTGGAACTCTTTCATGTCAATAACTAATTTGGGCAATTAGTTTTCGAACTTAACAACCTAATCCACGTCTTTTAAAACTGCAATTGGCATTTTTGTTTGCTTCCAAACGAAAAATTGTATAATTGAATCATTTTGCTTTTTGCGAACATTTGCATGCTGTAGTATATTGAAAAACCTACGTAACAATGCTTTGCTGCTACTGGCAGAATATTCCGAGCAGTATCACATTTGATTTCTTTTGGAAAAACAATTTTTTACGCCCCAATTTATCTGTTTATTATTCCCATCAATAGAGTAACAGGGCAAACTTTAAAAATATAGCATTGAAGTGGTTTGAAAAACTTGATGCTCTTTTACAGGCAATTGTTGACGAATCAAGTATAAAAATCTGATCGCGGATAAATAATTACAGATAACCAAAGTCGGTTGACTTTGGTCTTCAATAATAACACCTTAAACAAAACCGACTTACGTTGGAGCGAATTCCTCTCAAACGACTGGCGAGCGGTTGACTTTTTCAGTAGCTAGCTACAGCTTAGTGAGGCTAGCTTTAGCTTATTTAAGGGGTGTGAGGCGATATCCCATTTTTGAGGACGCAACGTCTAATGGGTAAGACGAAAAATCGGTCAAGCGAAAAATCGCATTAAAAAGACCAACAGGACTAATATAATTGCTACAAGCTTCATTTGAGAGCAATCAAAAATTGCACTTGTGGGTTGGAGCGAGAGTGGCACCTTTCAAAAGGTGCGCTTTGAGCATTTTCGAGAAAATAACTCCATTTTCTCTCAATTAAGGTTAACTTGTTTTAATCGATATATTGGTCTGTTTTGTTTGACTTCCTCGACCAATCATAATAGTTGGCTACAGTTCCAGTGAAATCAATTAGCTCAAACCAATCTGATCTTGCGGTACCATGTTGAACACGTTGTTTTACATTACAAAACAGTGCTTACTAAGGTTCTTGCGATCTCCCCAAAACCAAACTTTTACTTTATCCATAAGAATCTAAAGATAACGAATTAAACACTTTGACCGAGCCTAAAAAGCGTAAAAATTTCTCTAGTCGTCAGCAAAATGGTACATATTTTCAGTTATCGCATCAAATCATTTTGTTTCTGAAAACCCAATTGATTTCTGTTAATGAGACTATTATCTCAGTGGTTAGTTGACAGCTTTAACAGTTGTGGTTCAAAAACAAGTGCTTAAGGTGCAGCCTGTTCGAATCTGTCTCCTTTCTTTAAACAGGTGTAGAATAGGCGTTTCTCAAAACAAGGAAATTAGTTTGTGTTCAAGCATTTGTTGATGGCAAATTGACCGTTTATAATGCATGCTTCAGTGCCCTTGCAGGTATACAAAAAGGACGCCCGGTTGATAAAATTTGCCTTATATTTCAATCGTCCTTTTGAACTTTGCAGATATTAAAAAAAACTTCTCTGCAAAATCATTAGTCTTTTCTCAGTTTTCTATACAGGGTTAAAAAAATATTTCGTCAATTTTAAAAAGCTCGGATTTCAAGTTTTGCTTCTATTTATCAACAGCCCGGTGTTTTTTTAATAATCAGACCACATAACTCATTTTCAAACATTTTTCTTTTATTTTTGTTATTGATTGAACCAATTTCAGGTGTGCATGAGAACACAAAATCTGTTCGAATATTTCGATGAATCTACGAAACATTTTATTTGGCTCACTTGTTTGTTATATTGAACAACCAGTCCTGTAGTGCAATATCACGATTGAACTTTCGTCTCAAATATTTCCGAAAACTGTTCCTTCTGACTCAAAAGGTTCATTTTTAAGGATGATTGGGGCACAATTGTAAAGCAATCAAACCCCATGTACCAATTCCAGGATGTTGCTTTCGAAAAATTGATTCGAAATAAAATTGTGGCCAATAAAGTACTTTTCAATAGAGTACTTTTCACTATTTGCCGTGCTACGTTCTTTTTGTTGACAACTTAACTCATTGATCGCAATGAATTAAAACCTCCATACAAAATTAGATTATCCTATTTGAATCAAAATTTAAAATTTCCTTTCATTTCGTCATAAAAAAAACACTTGAGCAGTTACGCTACATTAATGAGCAATTTTTCGTTCAGCGGTTCACTAATTCCAATCACCATTGACTCAAAAAAACTTCGATTGATCGTATTCTTTATTCCTCATTTTTACTGTAAATTGTTTGAGAACTTGGAAACTCTGAATAACAACGACTGATAATGCATAGAAATCAAAATGTCAAGCCTCAGGTCCATTGAAAAGCAGTCCCAAAAACGGAAGAGTCAAATTGAACACAAATGCTCAAAACTGAAGGTACCCTGGTTTTTCTTGACCAAAATTTAACGTGCAACAAATAAAAAAAGATGCGCCGACGCATCATTAGTGTCTTTGGTTTAAAACTCAAATACGATGGATATAATTCGGACACCAGTAAAAATAACTTCTTAAGAAGCTACTTAAGTAACATCCCAACATCCAAAAGTTAAAAAAATATATTAAATTAGATTGATAAAATTTCTCTAATACCAAACGTAGACTTTTATGACAGGTGTTTTGTGTACGATAAGAATTTTTATAACAGGAGCTCCGATTCTTGTCGCTGATGATAGCTTGCAAATCATCGATTTGTTAATGACCCTTGACCTGTCAGGTACTCATTTAGATCGTAACTAACGATCGAAAATGCCAAGTCTTCAATTTCTCATGTCCTTTCGCCACACGCAATCATCATACATCGTGGAATGATGTTTAGCTGTTTCCGTACACCATCTAGGATATATCAATTCGTTCTGGTTGACCGCTTTGAATAGAAGGCTCCTCCTTTATATCAGATTCCTCCTCTGGCGGTGGCACTGTCTTGGACTCCTAAAAAGGGGTCTTCATTACAGAATTGACTCACGACGCGTAATTGAGCACGACAGTAGAGACACAATGTTAATATTGCCAGATTCTTGAGAAAAAATGTTAATAATTAAATCTGGTGCTAATATTACCGGACGGTGTTCGTATTCCCAGAAAATATTAACGTCGAGTATCTACTCGGAAAACCCAAACTTGGTTGTTAAAAAACATTGTTTTTCTAAATCGACGAAGCCCTTGGAAGAATCCTGTTAAATAAACCGATGTTTGCGCAAGCACATATGTTAATGAGTTGATGACTCATTATTCAAAAGTTGCATCGTCAACAAAGATTTAATATCATAAATCATAAACGCATGAAATAGATCGAGTAATTTCAGTCTTGCATTGACTTTAGTGTAAGAGTACACCTCATTGAAGTGTGCAGCAACGATTTACCGACTTTCATATATCCAGCCAATTAAAAACTGTGAAACGTCTTTTATCAATTTGTATATGTTCATTAAACAATACAAACAGGTCAATCACAGTCAATACAAACAGTCATTGACTTAATCATAATAATAGAAAGAACCTAACCGGATCTAATCTAGCTTCGACCAACTCCTGTAATCCAAGCAGCCGAGAACCCACTAAGCAGACATTTGGCGATGACAAAGCACACTCTTCGTGAATCCAAACTGATAACACATCACTAGTTCCCGACTGTTCTTGCATCTCGAGCAACTCCCTTTTGAAGTTATAGGGACCATATAGAACCCCTTTTTCTTTAGTTGCTGGCTCACTGCAAACTATACAATTGTTTAAATTGACTTCTAGTTCTGTTATTCTGGCGCAAAGTTCAGCACTGACCGGACTGCTGAAATAATTGTTACTCAGTTCAAATTGCAAAACGTGGCTAGATCGCTCAGCACCGGCAGGATAGGTTACCTCAAAACTGAAATCTTTTTCACCTTGCTCATTAAGCATTTCAGACAATGGATGGGTTAGCTTGAGGGTAGCCCGCGAAGCAATTCCCGATTTGTCATCATCGTCTTTCTCAACTTTGAACTTCTTCACCAGCTTGTCAACTATGCTTCTGTCTTTCTCGTCATCGCTGGCTAGACCAGGGTCGAAATGCGACTTCTTTTTCTTCATTTTCCGTCCTTTCGCCTTCTTCGAATCAGTTTTCTTTCCTGTTGTGGTTACCTTTGAGGCATCAGCTGTAAGCTCCGGGTCCAATTCGCCAGCTTTTTCAGGTGGTCCAGACTTATTGCTTGAATGATTCGATTGATCGTTACTTTGATTCAAAGTGTTCTTTGGCGGTACGTTTGAGGGTTCAATTTTCAGCTGAGCTTCATGATTGCCATTTTCTTCATCGCTTGAAGAACTCAGTTCATCCCTATAAGGTTTCTTTTTCAACACAGATTCAATCACATTCAGACAGTGGTATGGATCCAAGTAACCATTCGTATCTTGAGAATTCGTTTCACTGTCAGTTGCTTTCTCCTTCTGACAATGCATCAAATACTGAAGTAATTTGCAAGAGCTGCTTCCGCCAGCACTGCTTTGGAAATAATTAAAATCTATCAATGGTCCTCTCTCCTTTCGATTTGCCATTAGTTTAGTTCGAGCACTGACCATTGGTTTCCGCTTCACTTTCACTTTTGTATCACCTGGTATCTCTGAAGTTGCGGGTAATTCTGATTCATCAAACTCAGCTTTGATATGCCTCACAATCTCCTCCGGATTCGATGTTGCATTTGCTTCTACCCCTGCTTCAGTACTAACTAACGGTTTCTCATGGTCATTCGTTGCAACTGCAGATTCAGTACAAGTCATGTTCACTTGATTAGGAGGATGTTCAACTTCATGTTTGGGAGATTGGTATATTTGAGCTTCACTCATCGAATTTTCCGTATCTCTATTCCCTGACTCACAGGAGGGAATAATATCCATAGCAACTGCAACCCTACTTTCACTAATATCCTTCATATCTCCAGTTTTATCCCCAGGTTTATCATCCAATGAGTTTTTAGAGATCAATTCAAGTTTGTCATTGCTAGATTGTGGTACAGGATCTTGGTCCTTTGAGGCAGTCGATTCATCGTGGTTTGACAGGACTTCGGCTGCATCTACTTGATTCTTAGAAAGCTTTTCTTTTTCTTGAACAAGAGCCTCTTCTAAATCGAGGGAATTCACCGATCCAACAGGTTGCCCGTTGACGTATTTAACTATTATATCACCTTTCTCTTCTTCTCCTTCATAAGGTTTGTAAACCTTCTCAATTATGACTCCATTTTTGTCCTTTCTTGTAATAACTTTTCGCTTGCGCTTAACTCTCTTGGCAGGACTTGCAGCACCATGTGATTTAGAGCTTTTGGCGTGTTTCCTCTTTTGAAGAGGTTCTTCTTTGTTGGTAGCAATTGGAACAGCAGTTTCTGCCGGTGGCTGTTCAGAAGATACAGGCGCAAAAGCAGATCCGTTATTCTTCAAAATCTTTTTCAGAAGTCTTCTGAATAATTTGGATTCAATGTCACTAAATTTCTCCATGTCCGCTCTGCTCAACTCCAACCTCCACAGTCTATTTCCAGCATTGGGATCTTCGTCACTCTCACTTTTCTGTTCTGCTGATCTGTTTTCTGATTCCTGCCTGCGATCTTCGTCGATGCTCGAAAGAGTTGTGTCATTGCCTGATTGTAAACTGAATGCCACTTTGGCTCTTTTTGGCTGTTCGTGGTCAGTGCTATCGTTATCGTCATCAACCACCTGTGAGGATGATGAAGAATCGAGAGTCCTCCGTCTCATCGGGTAAGATTTTCTATACTCGCCTGAGAATCCATCTTTACGCTTTCGTCTTACTTTATAAGTTGCATCATATGAGCTTTCATTGTTGTCTGGCACATGTCTTGACACAGGCCTCGAATAGTTTAACGACTCTCGTGCAAAATCCATTTATATAAACAGTCTGAAAAATCGCATTCAATTTTCCAAACATCTATTACGGCGTGCTGTCTAATTCAATTGCCAGAATATCATGGCTGATCGAATTCAAGGTTCCATTGAAAAAAAACATTGATCAGCTACGAAACTATTATAGTTGAAAATTGTACTATTTGAGATTCATATTAAAGAAGACCGGATTTTCAAATATAAAATTGAAAAATAAGTGTGAGTGCAACAAATGATCTGTTCGTTATAAATATTAATAAGATAAGACAAGAAAGTACAAACTCAATTACATACAAATCAAGTACGCTTGAAAATAAACTGGCAATCTGATGATCTATCATTTATTACCAACCTTTCCCAGATGCCAGGCTGAGCTGAATCTTAAGATTTGAAAATTAATGTTCTCCGCAGGATCTAAGACTGATTATCGATTTCTACAATCTTAAGTTTACATCGAAGAATCTATTTGAATGAAAGGGGCCTTATTCTTCTATTTCCCCAAAGAACAACATTCCTCGTTTTTTCTTCTTTTGTATTATTCTTCTATTTTTCAAATTTGTATTCTTCTTTCGCTAAATCAAACTTATCCACACACATAAAAAGAGAGAAAATTTCATTTTTTCATTCGGGATGCCACAAAAACTTTTTTATTAGAAAAATTCCACCTTCATGCATCACCATCCCAACATCCACTAACGAAATCGTGTTTCGACAAAAGCCTCAGATTCAGTTATCCTTAGAGTTCAAAGACTTCAGAGGGATTCAAAGTTGGCCTGCACTACTGAATTCTTCACAGGCCTCGGATTCCGGGTCTACATTACAGTAAAAATAAAGAAATTGACCAGTTGCAAAAACTTAGAATAAAAGATTCCCTACAAACACGTGAGAGCCAATTCAACAATTTGGAACAACCCAGAAAATAACAACCAATTTTCACACCTAACGAAACAAATTAACTAAAATCTTCTGTTCCAAATCCCCAATGCTTTACTCCAGAATCATGCAAAAAAAATTAGATTACGGAGTCCAACCTAAAAATTTCACACGCATCTTGAAATAATTAATGACAAATAAGTAGAAAAATTAAACACTGAAAGCCTTTTGTAAAAAAAAAATAATAAAGTCAAAGAAACGTCGTTGACCCAGATTAAATTCAGACAGACACATGGAATTTGGAGAAGCAGGCATTATCAGTTCATTCTGTAATCCAATAAATCAAAAACCGGGCAAGCAACTCAGTCACCTTTAGTGCATTTGTAGTATAATTATAAAGGTGAATACCGAAGACTGGTTTTAACAACAGACTAAAAAATTTGATTGAGTATTCATTACGATGCAGAGGTATACCCTGAAATTTCCGCCTTAGTAAAATTGGCTCGAAATTTAGATACGTACAATGAACGAAATTAGGAGACATCTTTTGTATCTTACTTTTCGCAAAAGGGGTTCCGCCAATTTTGCGAAATAAAAGAACATTCGGTGCGAAAAGTAAGTAACAAATCTTGTAGCCCGTTTCCGCTCAATTAGGTATCTATTATTCGCGCGCATTATGAGCATGCAATAAGCATTTTGATAAAGATTGAATAAAAGCTTTCTAAGCTTTAAAGTGCTTAAATACATGCAACCACAAAAACTGATTTTTTTCAGAAAAATCCCTCGCACATCAAATGCTTTGTATATCAATGTGGGACCAGCCGAGTTTAATAAGTAGTAATAAATAGTACTAATAAGTAGTAAAAAAGTACTATAAGTAGTAATAAAGTACTACCAATAGTAATAAAGTACTACTAATAGTAATAAGTTAGGTTTAATTATATAAGTAGTAATTAAGTTAGGCTTAATTGCGGATTATATGCGAAATCGAGCTACATTGCGTAAGAAAAATCGACACATAAATGGAGCAGATGCGTGATACAAGCCGTGCGAAAAAAAGGTTATGAAGTTTGTACTTGTATTTCGCGGCTAAAATTAGGACACTTTTGCGAACACGGGATACGATATTCCCTTCCATTTTGCCGGTTTCTGCTAAAGTAGCTATTTTCCGCAATATTGTTCCACATTCAATGTATCAACATAGTAAAAACGAATACGAGATACACGCATCGGGCATATCTGCCCGTGACGATTTGGGTATACCTCTGCATCGTAATGTTTAGGCTGTTCGTGTAAAGGATGTCCGACACGAACCAAGGTTAGACAGAAACTAGAACATTTCAATTGCTACAGAAATGATAGAAAAGATTAAATCCGGAGGTCGAGTTATGGTACTGCCACCCAAGTATCTGAATCCCAAATTTAGAGACAACTTAAGCAACTTTTATTCAATGTTTAACTCAATTTGGGTAGAGATGAAGTGCAAACCGAACGGAGTCATTATGTTGAGAAACATCTCATACAGTCCTAGTAAATCCGCATTAAATCTTTTCTGAGAGAACTTAGTTCAAAGTATCGATAGAGCATCAACTAAAAATAAAAATATAGTTCTGATGGGTGATAACAACATTTATTTTCCAGACAAAAAAGAAAGATCATGTCTTGAAACAGCTCTAAACCCTTGGTCAGCCTGAACTGTCGAACTACAAAAACCTCAAAGAAACGAGGCTCTCTCATTGATTACATTATTACTCAGTGAAAACCATTTACAGTTAAATTTTCCACTCGCCCACAAGAAGTGATCACCTTTCACATATAGTCATTTTAAACAAAGTGACAGAAAACTGGAAAAATAATAAACCCACAAAGAAAACCATCTACGAACAAAAGAAGTACCCCGATCCACAAAAAATAAAACGATCCAGAAAAAGATTTTGAGCAAATACTTTTGAGCATGCTACCCATTTTAAAGCTCGCATAAAACAATTTTCATCAAAAATGACAAACCTATCTTGTTAGCAAAATCTTTTGCCAGCAGGAAAACTAAATGCCAGGATGAAAGAGCAATGCCCCTACATTTAGCGACTTAAACCAGTTTAAGAAATTATTGAATAAGAGCTATCTGAATGACTTTAAATGCTTTCAGCAACAATGAATTTTCAATTCTACAACTGAGAAAAATTGAAAATATATCAAGAAAATCAGAAGCCTGAAAAAAAACTTTCATTTTTTACCTCAGAAATCTTTTGGAGATTTAGTTACAGACACAAAAAATTGTGAACTTAATGAATCAAAGATTTTGTTAACTTGGTGCCTTCAATTTTGAAAAAAAAACGAAATATGAGATTCCAAAAACGTCACTAAAAACCCCTTTCGAGTTTAGGTACGTTATTAGTCAGGAGTGCTTGAAAGTTCTGATGAGATTAAATCCCAAAAAATCCCTGGGTCCTTCAAAAATCTCCTCATGGGTGACAGGAGCAATGCATTTAGCGGAACCAATAACTTTTCTTTTCAACGGGTAACTAAAGATACAAGTTTCCCAGCAGCCTTATGAAGGCAAACATGACTCCACTTTTTTTTAAAAAGATGACACAGCGGATCCATCCACTAACTAAAGATACACAGAAAGTTACAAGTTTTATTTTAGGAGGTAGACAGTACACCTATCAAGTAGGATTTTAGGGTCTTAAGCCATCACCCACTTTCTTCAGCAAAACAATGCACTATGCATTTCGACCTCTTATAAAACGTAAACAGGCCATGATATACATAGACGACACTTTATTACCAGCTAAAGACAAGCGAGAAATGTTTACAATAGTGAGAGAGTAGCACTCATTACTTCGGAAGGCGAACCTTAAAGCAGCCCCTGAAAAAACAATTTTTTTCCTATAGAAAGTGAGATTTCTAGAACATGTTATATCTAAAGACGGAATATCTCCTATTGCCTCACGCATAGATGATATTAAAAAATTAAACAAATTTGGTCAAAATAAAAAGCTGGAGCTTGGATCAATCCTTCACAGTTTTGAGTTTTCATCAGTACAAAAGGCGGTAAATGGATTGAGAACTTTGCTATCATTCCTACATAATATAAAGGGCCTGTGAGGCGCATTTTGTGAGCTGAGCAGGAACTCTATAAGGACTGATCGCGAGAGGTCAAGGAGGGAAAAGTTGTAGTCTTAAAGGTCATCGTCCGATTCGATACGCTAGATTCGAAAACAGAAATTTTTAGTTTTTTTAGGAATGATGGGTTTCTATGACACCTACATTTTAAACTTTACCATATATGCAAAACCTCTATAGGATTTAATTAAAGATTAAATACCTCAAGTCGTTACCAGAATACGAAAAGATATTCATGGACCTCAAACAAAAATTCTGTCATGACATTTCTAACGCATTTCCTTCTAATGACTACCCTTTTCATATACATGCTGATTCGTCTAATCTAGGAACAGGTCGTAATCTCATACAGGATTTCCTTGATAGAAAACGTATGATTTCAGCAAAATCGAGTGTTTGTAAAAGCTGAACAAAGGATGTCCCCTCAACATAGAGAACTATGCGGAATAATATCTGCATTACAAACATAGGAAATTTATGTTATTGGCTCCCCATTTCCTATCTATCTTTATTGTGATCGTAGACCAATTCTATTTCTGGTTACGGCGCGGACAAACGTCACATCGTTTCATTAACTATCAATTTGTCATAACTAGGTTTCAAAACTTAACTTTTATAAACAGAAGGCAAAAACTTAGCGTTCCCTGATATTCTTAGCCGAAACATTTACTCAGCAGATGCTAAACTTCATCAACTGGAACACACAGTAATACCTAAAAACATTAAATTTCATAATAACGGAATAGAAAATAACTGCTCCGTATTACAAGACGATAAGGATGCAACTGCTAATGACTGCTATCAAATTATTGCTCAAATCAAAGTTGAAAGAAAGAAACTAATTAATATAAACGATGAAGGTAATTTAAGCAAAGGTGATGCACAAGACTACAGAAATGAGCATCATAATGCTATACACAGTTTTTCTGTTTGTTTTCGCTACAGCACACATATAAATCAAATAAAGAAATTAACATCAGCACTAACCAGTGAGTATGACAATCACTACTACTCCGAGATAGAGGAAATAGCTGAAACACGTAATGACCGAGATTGCTATAATGACCAAGATTAGTTTGACCTAAGAATCGGCTAAAAGCCCATTATATTAGACGTACAAAAGCTAAGAGAACTATCGAACCAACAGCCTTTAGAAACGCATCTCAGAAAAGGATGTATTCACAGATATATTATATTTATTAGCTTAAGTTACAGATTTCGTAAAGAACGCTCACTTTCAAACATACTATTCTTGAAGATCAAGTAAACGATTCCGTGATAGAAAAAGTTAGAGACTGGTTAAAACTAGGCAAAGCATCAGAGAAAAGCTATACAATTAAACAATCGAAAGCATTACAAGCTTATAGAAATAATTTTAACTTGTTATTTCTAGAGAGTCAATATGATTTACTATGCTACTCCGAATCTTGTGAAGACAGCTCGTTTGATGTTAAGATTTGTGTACCACTTTCAATATTTATTCAGACAATTGAAGTCGCACATACGCATGAACTTAGTGGTCATAGAGCAGAAAGCACAACTTATAATAGAGTTAAGCGATATTTCTATTGGCCCGGTATATTTAAATGGATTGAAATGTTAATGTTCAATTCCTTAAGTTGTCAAACTAATAAGTCAGCAAGCGAAGACTCATTGAAGCACCCTTAGAACCATGGGGACAATTAGAAGCTATACCCCTACATGCACTTCTTATTGATCACATGGTCCAATACGACCACTTAGTAAAGGAAACAGAATTTGTCTTGTAATGGTCGGCGCTTTCTTTAGATTTATACAAGTATATCCTAGCAAGAATGCACAAAGCCACTGAAACAACGAATCAAGTAGAGAAATTTATAACTACCTTTGGTATAACGCAACAAATAGTACATGATACTGGCAAAGCTTTCATCAGTAGCGACTTCGCTCACTAAACAAACGAATTGGAATAACACTTTGCCCCCGAACTGCATATTCACCATGAACTAATGGCAAAGTAGAAGTAGAAAATAAACATTTGAATAAATACCGAAGACATTTTATTAGCCAAAGTGGATCTAATTGGTCAGAGTATACTACTAAATTCGCATTCTCACACAATACCGCAGTAAACTATAGTAAAGGATATACACCATACGAATTACTATTTGAAACAAAACCGCAAATATATCACTCAAAATAGGACTACTACGAGATAATCAAAAGAAATGCACATCAGAGTATTGTAGTAACCACCACACTCACATAGTAAAGAAACTTGTAATAACAAAAAGATAGAGAAACTATTACAAAACAGGAAATGCTAAAACGAGAGAATACATTTAAAACTATATATTCGAAAAACTACACTAAATGTAGACAAACTACGAATAAAGCACACAAGAATAGAAACAGCTTTAAACTCGGAAAGCCTATACCTGAAGGTAGAAAAGTATTATTAAAAAATCACCCAAGGACTACTAAAGTCTAAAAAGCTACATAAACTCCGCTCAGGACCTTATACAGTGCAACAAATGTTAACTACATATGAAATACAGCATGACAAAACAAATAAGAAAACCGTGCATAAAAATCATGCAGTACCTTATTACCCGAAAGAAGAAAAATTTAAGAGTTAGTTGAGAACTATGTGGTTCCAGACGACACTGATGACTATTATACTCATTATAACGCATAATAACGCCACATTTAATGCTCATAGCGGCGCAAAACACTTATTTCACAGTGGCCCTTAGTAGAAACACAGCATACTGCTAATCCTAATACTACACTACAGCCAATTTATAAGGTTGAGGCTACCCCAACAAAAGATTCAGGCTATCAATCACTAAAAGCACGAGTAGATAATAGAACACATATACAAGGCACAAGCTTTACTAATTTTCTACCCCCACGTGTTTCAACACCCAACCCTATACACAATATGTATTCACCAATTAGAGCAGAGCAAGAAAATTTCTCTACGCGACCACACAATGCTAGTAAATTTATAGCTACACGTAAATCGTTCCTCCAAGCAACACATCACACTGCAACATCATCACCCTATAATTCTACACCTACAGTATCACCTAATATATCTAATTTACCAGACGCGAATGAAGTATTAAGCAGACCTCAGCGTAACAGAAAACCACCTATTTTTGTGGTGAACCTATACCTTCTGACTTGATACATGAACTCGAAAAGAAATGAGAGACAAAAAATCTTCAAATAATATCTTTTATAATAAAGCGATATTACGCATAAAACAGAATAAAAAAAAGCTAAGGTAACTCATACGTTACAAGGTTTTTCATCTTGAGTATAAATATTTCAGACAAAATAAAATGATTTTTTATCCTCACAATCTTCTCACCATTCTATATAACGAGCTTCTCAATAAAGGATCTGACTGCTTGCGCCATTAGTGTCTGGGTTTTGAAGCACAGCAGTTCCTACAAGTTCCAGTTCGGTAATTACACGTAACACTCGTGGAGAACTGACTTTTTTAAGCTCCCACCAGGCTGTCCCTAAGGCATCTAGTTGACTCTCCAGTTTCAACTGCTCCTCCCAGTACTTTTCAACAACTTCCCACATTTCGCATACAGCAGCTGATAGAACTAAAACAATTTTCTATTAAAATTCTTCGATCATAAATCACAGCCCCCTAAACAACAGCAAGTTAAAACCTTTCTAATCCAATAACCCCATGGAGGTTCACAAAAAATAATTAGATTACCAAATTTACTCACATCTTTTCCGAGGAAATATTCTACTTTGCTTGAGATTATATCTGACAAGCAATGAGTCCTCTTCAACTCCAAAGGGGAGTAACTCCGAAAAGCAACAAGGATTCCAAAGATTTCATCCCCCGTTACCACAATTTTTTTTTATTTTGTAATCCGCAGAAAAGTAAAACAAGAAGTCTTCCAAAGTTAAGCCCGAGGTATCACGATAAATGAAATCCAAATAGTCCTTTCTTCTAATATGTTTAACGGAACTACTAACTAGTGGCTCACTATACCCGGTCGTTAATTTCTAGTGGCTCACTATACTCGGTTAATTTCCACTCTGCAGCTCCTAAATCATCTCTATTCTCCTCATTATCCCTGAGATAGTTGACAGTGTACCAGTTCATTGTCAAGTCAAGAAAGTTAAGGACTAGAAGAAAATTAGAAAGACAAAAAATAAACAAGAGAATATAAGAAATAAAAGTACGCGATTAATCACCATTGCAAGCCGTTTCACACATATAACCTCTCTATATGTTCAACCCTTATACAATCTTAATATTCATGCATTCCTTTTACTGCAAACTAACGCTTAAAACACATGTTACCCAAAGCAAAACTAAGAAGACTCCGATAAACAAATACCTTATCTAAGTTAAATACCTTAAGGACAGAAATCTGTCCCCTGCAAACTGTTTAACCCACGATAGATCGCATTTAGTCAGGAAAGGCACATTTAGGCAACGTATGTAGTCAACAACTAGAGCTAACCTTGTTAGCTTAAGGACCGACAGAATGTTTAATATAAACATCAGAGTAGAGTATTTACGAACAAATACCTAACCGCAATATTATAACTTCTACACACAGAAACTAATACAACTATAAAAAACCTTACTAGAACGAGTAGAAACCAATTTAGTATTAAGGCTGAGCCCACTTCTATCACCAGTCATCTGAGCATGCATTTCAGGCATACATTAAATTAAAGTTATAATATAAAGTTGGTGAAAAATTGAAAATTAAATTTCAATTTTACTTGCTTCTCGAGGGCTCCCATAACAACGAGTTTCGATAAAAGACCCAATTTTTGTCAACACACGCTAAAAACATAACAAACAAACATTCGAAACACATTTTCTATTTCATAACCATAAGTAAAATTATCATACTTTAAATATTATGCTCAAAATTAAATGTTTTACTCACTTCTCAAGGGCTCCCATAACAGCGAGTTTAGATAGAAGACTCAAACTCTGTCCAGTAACACATAAAAATCTAGAAATTAAAACGACCGAAGCAAATTTTTGATATGAAACCCAAGTGAATTTATCACGCTCTAAATTTTTGAGGTCTACTAGCATTGGCTAAATTTCAAAATTTACGCATTTCTAGAGAGCTCCCACATAAGCGAGTTACAGTCATCGGCTCAAACTTCGCAACTTCACGGCCAAATAAACAGCAAACAATTCCACCGTAACCGAATTTTGAAAAATGTTAGAAATTTAAGGAAACAGAAACAAAAACTGATGGTCGAAAATCAATAGAACAATGATGGTCGAAAATCAAACTGATGGTCGAAAATCAAGTTGAAAACATTGAGTTTTGAGAGTCTATGGTAAATTCCTTGTCATATCACCAGTTTAGCAATATGCTACAAAGCGCTACTCAAGGCTGATTATTAGCCAATCAGATTTGAGCAAACATATTTTGGCATTTAAACCCTGAGAACCACTATTGAAGAGCCTTACCAAAATTCAAAAACACATTTCTCAGCTACGATCTAAAATCAATAACTTCTTTCTCTCCCAAATTCAGCTCTAACTGAACCCTCCCTCTCTCTCTCACGCACTTTCTCCCTCTCTCACACAAATTTTATCTTTCATATTTTGGCCCTTTCAACTAATAACTTGGAAAACTAAGAAAAGTTTTCAAACATTCCAAATTTTGACCAGAGGCAAGTAATTGTCACAACACATCTTCACAACACATATAATAGGCATCTCATTTCACTACTAATTCTAAACCTTCACTTCTCAGTCAGCATCTACAGAATGAGTATATAACTCTTGAGATTGAACATAGTGCAAGACTGACAAGACAAAGTTTCGAGTTCAATAAATCCCAACCAACACAAGTCATATTGAACACCTTAATCACCAGTTAATACACTAAACAACACAATATGAACCCCCTAAAGTTGATCAAACCTAATATGAACGAAGTCTCATTCGACCAAAACAGTTTTCTTACTTCTCTATCAACCCTGATACACTTGTGAAAGTTACTATTAAGGCCAATCAAAAGCTGAAATTCAATAGTGAATTAAACACCTTAACCAGTTGTCAAATTTCTAAAGAAGTAAGAACTGTAGTATTCTTTGCTATTAATTCTAACTGACCCTTTTGCTGTCTTCTGGGGAAAATAAAACCCTCAACAACTTGGAACAGTTTATTAATTCAAATTCATTCTTCAAGCTTAGTTGACTTAGACATTTCAAATGACCCTTGTTTGGTTTTAGAACCACCAACTGATCAATGAAGATTCCTCTAAGCGATTATTGGACTATAGCGTCAAGATGCACTTTCTCATTCTCTTAGCGTTCTTATAACATCCCGCAAAAAATCTTGAAATATAACAACATGTCAGCCACAATTGATCGATCGTAAATCTCATCTAAAGAAAACAAAGTTATTTTCTTCGTTAAAGACCAGTTTGTGAACTTAGAGATAATTGTTTGTTGGACCCCTAATAAAACCGAGCGTATTGAACAGTTTCATTTTCAGTTGAACAATAGAGAGGAAATAAACCTCGATATCATAGGAGCTCCCTTTACTGTAGACCCTTAATCTATGTTACCACTTTCGCTTGCAACATAAGTTCTCACTGCTCTTGCATACGACTCGCTATCTTATAATAGAATATTTCTCCTACAGAAAGTATTGAAATTCGGAAATAAAACTAACACTTGACAAGTGTTTTGTTTCTAATCAACAGAAAATAGTTGCATTCTTTGTAACATCAGACAATAACGCAGTTTTTAAAATTTTGGGTACCCTATAATCCCACTCACATTTACGAGCTAAAATATCAGATCACTTTCACTGATAACATTAATTTGAATTGGTTAGAGGCACCTTAAACTGTCTTCGTTTATTAAATGGAAGACGGAGAAATCAAAAAGTCACCAACAAAAGACGAAGTAATAAACGTAGGTTACAAAATGTTTCTATTCATGTTACTTTGTTTGGCTATGTTCTCGCCTGTTGCAACTGATATTGAATCTGAAATTGCTCAACGTATTTCAAGATCAGAAATACTCCTTGAATATAACGATTCTCATCCACACTTCATAGAATGTGTCATAAACAGAAATAATTGTTTACCTGAAGAAATTCCGTACCTTAACTTACTAGAGCCTCCTGAAAAGCTATCAATTTCGGAAATATGGTCGAAAATCATCGATCATTCACTAATAGAGACCAATTCTTTAAAGAAAAGCTTACTTTATAACCTACATAGAAAACCAAACTCGTTCTGCTCAGTTTCTTAAACTTATTGCTATAATAACTCTTGCGCTTCTCTGTGTTATAACTGCTTGCTATGCAAAATATTTGCTCTTTATTATATTTCTTGCATTATTACTCTTAACGTTTCTCACTGACGCCAGGCAAACTGAAAAGATGAGTATTTATGAAAAGACAGCTCCTAACCTTCATGTTAATCACTTTGACTGCCCAAAAATGCTCTCAAAGCAGACGTATTCTCTCAACAAAATAGCACCTTGCGAAAATTGCCCTGATAAAATTAGCATTAATCAAGCACGAGTCACTCTCTACCAAAGAAATTATAAAGTTAAGTTAGAATCAACTATGTGTAAAGCAACCCAACAGCAATTACGTTGGTTTTGCGATTCTTTTGACTCAAGCGGCATAGATGCCAGACATAATACTATTACTACTTCAGTTAAGCTTGATGCTCAGAAATGCAAACTTGCAAAGGAAAGAAAAAAGATAAAGCTTTCCCCTTCTTCCAGTTCAGTAGAACTCAATATTGACAAATCTTTGTACTCAAACTTTAACTCAGGCGATGTTGGCACTGGAAACAATGAATGTAACTCCCAAGGTTGGATTACACACTACACTTATGAAACATATGCAAAATGTTAGCCTGAATGTAAACCTTAAAAATGGCACAGTTAATAACTGGCAAAATATACCTCTACCTTGTTCTGTATCAGCCGGAGGCTGCGATTCTACATCTACTGATCCATTTGCACACTTGGGATGAACCCAATAATTGTCTTTTCACTTTGATTTGCACTTTTAACGCTCAAATAATTAAAGCTAATGACAAATACTATATAGTAAAGGATCCTAAACTCAGCTCAGCTCAGTCAGATTTTGATTTACAAAGCTTTATGCTCCAAGTTTATAATAAACCACAGTCTTTATGTAGTCATCCACAGATAGTATACCCTACGCCATATGATTCTCTATATATTAGTCTTTGTGACGGTTTCGATATGAACACTGGAGAACCCATTCACAAATTTAAATCTGATACCGGTGCTATCACGCTTAAAACTAAATATTATTCCAGTGACAACAAAACAGTTGATACAACGCATTTCAAATTTATGAAAATATTGATTGTGAAGTCCATCTTGGAACGAAAATTGACTATTTGCACTTTAACAATCTTCGGCAACTTCAAACTACTTTAGAGCTACTAAGAAGTGACTGTGAATTAGAACTCTCAACTGTTCTCAACACTTTAATGATTTCTCATGAAAATCCGCGTTTAGCTGGATATACTTTAACAAGAAACAGATCTATGTTTATCAAAACAAACGGCAATGTTGCCTGGCTATATAATTGTCCTGAATTTCATTCACCCTTACAAATTCTTAGTAAGTGCTATAACTAATTACCAATTCTCTATGAAGATGAAATACATTTCGTTGATCCGATTTCTAGAGAAACATTCACTGAAGCCGAAGAACAATTGTGCTCTGATAAACAATCAAACTTATTTCAACTAGATGTTGATGAAGACAATTCATGGGTTGAAGTAACCCCACAAATAACAGAAGTAAGAGGACCTGCACTCTTTAAACCACACATAGTCATTCAGCAAATTGCGAATTTAACTACTGCAAGTATCCATGCTTCTATCTACACACAAAGAAATGATGGCTTTCTGGAATTCAATCACTTTCAACTCCAATATGAAAGGAGTTCTCAAGCCTTTTACTAAGTCATTATAAAGTAACAGAGAATCATTTTCAAATACTTCAGGAACAAATTATTATAATTCTAGAACAACTTATCTAGATTCATTTATTTCACCGGACTTCTTTAATAATCAATTTGTTGAAACCTTTGGCAAAATACAAAATATAATTGAGCGATGCGGAATATTCTTTGCCACTTTCTTATTCATTAAGCTACTCATCGACATAGTCTGATGCTTAATGCGAGCAATGCAAATTAACAAAATTACAGATGCATCTATTCACTTCGGTGAAGCACTCTTTGCTGCCACATTTGATTTAATATCAGTCCCAATTCTAACTTTTATCTATCAAGCAACTAATTCAGAGAATAATAACACTGATGAAAATAGAGAACGGACAATGCAAAATCCAAAATCTGAAAAAAAACCAGAGTTACTCAAAGCCCACCTAACGATATTAATAGAATGCGAACTCTAACCCATGACAATAAAAGTGGTTATCCAAACCTAAATGATGAGAATAATAGAGACAAAACAGAAACGATCACAACGTTCCTACGTCTCCAGTACAGGATTAATTTCTCTATCACTCTAAAATCATCAACCTATATGATGATCATATAATACAGATTGACTTCATATTTACTACTGATTTACTTTGAAAGAGAATACAAAAAAATAAGGAAAAGAGAAAACTTGCAAAATAACTTCAAAAAAATACTCTTAGAATAGAATAAGAGTAGAGAATACTTGATATTTCAGGAACTTTCTTCAATCCCTAAAGAATTGATACCAGTCTTTCAGAAGGAACTTTCAAGTGGTTGGCCCGAATACAATACACAATTATCTAAACCTCAATCTGGAGTTAAACAACTTGACCGACTAGTACAAACCACAACTCACGTTACCCCATCTACAACTTTTCTCTCAGCTATCAAGATTTCAGCAGTACAAACTCAAACAACTAGTGCAAGTTCATCCATAGCAATTACATCATCCAAAAAGAGAACTAAAACCGCAGAGACAATTGCGAAGAAACAACCACGTAAACAATTCATTAGAGAGACCTTCAAAATCTTCATCAGCACACAACTACCCCCTGCAAGACCGCCTACAAAAACAAGATCAAGCTGAAATACAAGCTAAAATCCCCGGTTTTAGTGGACACCCAAACTACGTCTCCAATTTAACCTACCAGTAGCAACCCAACATGAATAGATTCAATCTCATTGGTTACTTGTCGCACAAGAAACCATATTTACTAACTAATCACACTCTCCAAGGACAAACCATACAAGGCCCGTTTGACAATATTACAGCAAATCTCACTCCTCAGCTTGATACCTTTGCTTAACAGGTACAGCAAAACTTTCTGAGAGAAAAGCAACGCTCTCACCAGCTCGAACATCGGATTACTGAGCTCCAACTGGAGATCGCAAATCTGAAGCATCAACTCCACATCCTCCGCTCATCACGTTGAGAACTCAAAGAATGGAATAGATAAATTTGTGGTTGTTGATGTTCAGTACTTCCTTTATTACTTCTTCTTCTTTCTCCGG
Source organism: Convolutriloba macropyga (assembly GCF_964194025.1). Lineage (NCBI taxonomy): Eukaryota > Metazoa > Xenacoelomorpha > Acoela > Convolutidae > Convolutriloba > Convolutriloba macropyga. The sequence goes on from NC_134468.1 coordinate 60,946,181, forward strand.
CGATGAGGAAAATTATTCGTTTAACACATTCGTTTTCACGCTTAATTATTAGAGTCAATTTGATTAATTCTTCGATCAAGCTCTTACTCGCAATTTATAGTGAACAATGAGTCAGTTCTTATCATCAAATTACAGATTTCGCTTCAATAAAGAATAAAGCTACTGTTTCATCTTCAACAATTTCCCTGCTTATCACTTATAGTTAACACGAAGTTTCATCGAATTGCATAATCTATTTAATGTCTTACAATCTTTCAGTAGACGTTAAGTACTTCAAAACATATTGTGACCTCAAGGAATTTATTCAATCGCAAGTTATTAAAACTTCAAAAACGTTCTCAGTTGGAAACGAATTCTATACCCCATTGTCAGTTCATTGGACATTTAAGCTACAAGAGATTATCTTATTCTTGCAAGATAACAATTCCAATGAACTTGTAGTTTATTTTCACCAAATTCCTGAGTACGATTTATTTGAAATTCTAAAGCTTATTCATACAGAAGAAATTCTTAACATCAATAAAATAAATTTTCGACCGATCACTTATTTCAATTAATATTTGAGTTTTGGTGATGACCAAATTACGGATCTAGAACTTTTTACATACAATGTTACAACATTTCGTTAACAGATTTTCCTGATCGCCATCTACCATTTATAGTTTAAGTACTATTTGAACCTTCCCGTCAATTCCCTTAAAGGATTAATTTGTCTTCAATCTCACCATCACTATTGACACAACAGTTGAATTACTACAACATTCAAAATGAACACATTTTGAAGGAGGCGTTAATATCGAATGGTATAGAGATTATTGCCATCTTTCTGAACATGTTGAATCTGCATGGATCAACTTATCTAAACAAATTATTTTTAACGATAAATTTTACAAAATCTCTGACTTGTATTATTCTGAATTCCAAGGCGAAGTTAACCTATTCCTTAAAGACTTAGAACAAAAAGATATTGTTATTTATTTTGAATTGATGACAAAAAGCAAAATTAATTACTTCATGAAGATAATTCAAAACAATCAACACATGTCTAAACAATAATTCTTTAAACAATAGCTTTAAACATTTAATGCTTAATTATTATAAAGTTAAGCTAAAAAAATTATTTATGTAAAATTTGATGGTTTGATTTAATACCTATGGACCGGGATGGGATGTACTGAAGTGTGCTACACTCAGTAACACTATTCGATAATCTTAGTACTATTTTGAGAATTTACGTTATAGTTCGTGAAGCACAAAGTCCATTTTAACGTGTGAACAAATTACTAAGTAGTTTTGAATAAACTACTATTTTAAGATTACTAAACTCAAAGTGAGAATACCATGACGTGATATTGTCACGCCACTTTGAGAACACCAATTTAACCTTGGTAACTGTCGACTCTGCTATCTATATCCAATAGGATACTAGAGAACCACGTGTCCGCAAGTATAAAAGGAGCTTGCACGCTCAACCACCAGCACAATTTGGTCCCCGATAACTTCTGATTTAAATCATACTCCCGTATTGCTCCCTTGCTTAAATCTCAGCTTAGTTGAGAGAGATTTTAACTTAGAATATTTTGCGACAAGTTCTTAACTGAAAACTCTCTAAGTCAGAAAATATTAACTTAGCACAATTTTGGAAATCAGGTAGGTTCAGCTTAACTTCTCTAAGTTATAAATTAACATCTCTTAAATTCTATCTAAGTTAACTTAAAATATGTCAACCTGTGCTAACTAGTGCTATCTCTATCTTAATAGCTTTAGCTATTCTATCCCTTAATGCTCGGTTCATATTTGATGTTGTTTAATATAACCTATTAATTCATATTTGCATTTAACTTTCTTTAATACTTAACTATAAACCAAGAGTAGAACTAGAAGTTGAACTCTCAGTTTATACATGTGGTCCCGCGATTAACCCCGTCGTTTGAGTATCTAATAAACGGACCAGCAGTATAGCTGTTGATATTGAAAGAATTAGAGATTATTGTCTAATTTCTGAACATATTGAATCCGCATGGATAAACTTATCTTAAGAGATTAATTTTAACAATAAAGTTTACAAAATCTCTAACTTATATTATTCCGAATTTCAAGGCGAATTTATTCTATTTCTTAAAGATTTAGAACAAAAAGATATTGTTATTTGTTTTCAGATGATGACAAAAATAAATGGCAAATAAATCAAACTTTCTTTAATACTTAAGTATATACCAAGAGTAGAATTAGGGGTTGAACTCTCAAGTTATATATGTGGTCCCACGATTAACCCCGTCGTTTAAGTATCTAATGTACGCACCAGCAGTATATTGTCATTACCGCACGTATACGTTCTCTCTCTGTACGTGCAACCCAAAAATCTGATGAGTCATTTCGCTTAATCTGTTGCTCTCTCTGATGTATGGTTTCTTGCTTCGTAGCTAAGAGTGCGTTGGTCGTTCTTTATAAAATCAGTGTACTTTAGACAAGTCAAATTCATCGCTTATGAACCCAAAAATCTGATGAGTCATTTCGCTTAGTCTGTTTCCCTCTCTGATCTATGGTTTCTTGCTTGATAGCTAAGAGTTCGTTGGTCGTTCTTAACAAAAATCAGTGTACTTTAGACAAGTCAAATTCATCGCTTATCGGTAAGACATGAGGCAAACCCCTGAAATGCAGAAAATAAAAACAAGACTACGTATGATTTTTGAATACCACTGTTCTGATTTGTCACTCAGCTTTAATCCGGTGCCTGAAATTCAGTTATTTCACTTCAATTCTTTACTAGAATAAAAACTTGTACAAGACAAAGTAAGTGAAATAAGTGTTCTGAATAATAATAGATTAGAGATCTTTCCGGTATCCCCCCATTTGATAAAACCGAGTCAAGCTCACGTATATAAAAATGATTGGTGTTTTTAATAATAGTACGTGCAGGGTTGCTAGAACTTTAACAATATTTTCATTTCTTTCAATTCGTCAGCAATTCGCTCCTTTCCGTGAACTGCCAATAACAATTTGTCTTGAGGTGGACAAAATAAGATACTATTAAATGACTCTGTGTTTATGACTTAAATGGAACCTAGTTATTATTAGTTATAGTAGAAAAACAAATAGTGCCCTTGGATTTGATAAAAACAAGCACTTGATAAATTCAAGTCTTCAAAAACTTGAGTAAAGGTACATCACAAACTCTAATACCCAGGAAATTTTCCACAACAGAGAATGTCCGAAAACTTGACATACACGCTTAAAAATTTGGTCACCAAAATCGCGAACAATCATTTTTCCCTGTAATAATAATATCTAATCTCCAACGACAGTGACCAGCAACGTGTCTCCAAATACAGTCTGATTTATCTCGAGATATTGATCTCAAAGCTTAAGAAATTCTTATTTTCATCTATAGCTATAGACATCAATTGGTAATAATTTCTAACTTGAGAAATGTGGATTCGTGAGAAACAAACCCACAACGACACATCAGATACTATATCTGACATCAATGTTGAAGCTTAGATTAAAAATGAAACACTCTAGCAACACTACCTTGATTCTTGAAAAGGCCTTCAGCAAAGTCACACGCAAAAATGATGCAGATACTCCAAAACTTGAGTAATCCAAAAAACTTAAAACACAGAGTAAAAGCAGAGAACGCAGTCTCTTGCGAACTTGACGTAAGAAGTGGGACGCCTCAGTGATCAGTCCTCGCACCAACTCTTCACTAGGATTTTCATCAACGATCAAAAGGCAACCAAAAATGCACGTGGTTTTCATCCATATCATTAACGGCAGATACAATATCAGTGGGGAGAATACGCTGAAATCAGCGAACAGCAAGAACAAACGAAATGAAGAGGAATAAAGCATTTCTAAACAAGATTTCGGACAAAACAGTCAGAGTAAGCAACTTCTGGACTAGATGTCTTATATCTCTTTGCACTTCTAACCTGGAACAAAATGTAACACCTCTGTTCATAGAGGCTGACATGTCGGTCAAAACTGTAGAAACGATTATAAACTGAAAAACTGTGGCGTATTTGAGACTCGTGAACATTCCTTCCGTGCGAGCTTATCCCTAAATTCTGAGTTATCATCATTATTATTTCTTTTCATCATTATTAGTCCAAATTTTTCTTTTCAAAATTCCTTGTGTTTCCCCAGATGAAATCACATTAATTTCACACTGGTTGCCAGATTATTGTTATATGCAACGATAAATTTTCATTTTTCATTTTGATAGCGCCTTTTTGCATTGAGCATATACGTTGTTCAAATCAAAATTCGAAACAATACTTTTCGTTGAAGGTAGCACATTTAAAATGGTACCCTTGGACGTCTTAGCTGGTCGCCTAGCTAGAGGCTCACCGTTCTGGAAAAATATCATAGTTGGCAGGTCGCTCCGCAGAAGGCCATTGCTGATGTTGTACTTTTCTGCTACGTTCGGGTATCTATAAACGTCAATTTTGCCAAAGTTCAAATTCTTGAGTGAGTACGAGTGACTAACTTCGGAAAAATGAGGTGACATTTTGATGCAAGGTTGTGATGAGTTTGCGTAGAACTCAATAAGCCATGATGTTTTCTTGTTCTTGGCGTTTTCTAATGCTTCTTCCATTGTTTGTGAAGTAAAATAAGTTATATTCTCCGGTCCTTTGTAAACTGGTTCTGGGAATAGAAAAAACATGGCGAGGGTGGCAACCATGTAAAATACACAAGCATAACCATTTTGGAAATAAAACAAGCCAGCATTTGCCACCTTTGTGAACAAAAAGCAAGTGCTGGCAAAGTCCTGCCAGCTCGCAGCTTTTCGAGTTTTAACACAAATAACAACTCCGAGAAACATGAAAATTTGATATTCCTCCATACTCAATGTACCACATACATTATCCAGAGGACCTGGGTTCTTGGGAGCACTTGCATGTGGCTTGAGAGCTACTTGGCAAAGTGGAGTGACAAGCTTGATAACAATGTAAAGGGTGCAAAACAACGTGTTACCGACATAGTAACTCAACAATGAGCCAAATAATTTCATTTGTACTCTGAAAAACAAAAATGAAAATTTTATCATTACTTTTATTAACTAGACACCATGCTGCAATACTGATGCTTACTTTAAAATTGATAATGCAAGACAAGCATCAGAAGAAGTAAGACTTCAGCTTTTAAACATAATAAAGCAACACTGATGCTTGTCTTACATTCAAAAGTGCAAGACAAGCATCAAAATATCTGGCTCCTTTCTCCGCCACTACAGATAGTTCTACTAAAAGGAGCAGGACAATAATTCGTATAAATAACAATAAAATGTATACAACTTACGATCATGTACATAACATGCAGTTTCGACAGAGTATTTCTGACACATAATTATGACATCTTGACAGCATTTTAAAAAATGGGGTATGGTCTACCCAATGGAAGGAACAGCGAGCCCCACCATTAAACATAACAGGATCGTACACACATTTACAACAAAAACTCAATAAAAACAGTGCATTTTAAATTTAAAGCAATATGTTAGTCTCTAGCAGCCGGATCAAAGGGTTGAATTCAAACTACACTGCATCTACAGTTTGCAGATGACACATGCATTATTTGTCATTCCAAATCTGATGAAAATCTTTTATGCGAAATTAACAGTGTATTTGAAAATACTGACAGTTATAGGAGGCAAAATATGCTAACCTTAAACAGAGATAAAACAGAAATTGTGATTTTTTCAAAAAATGGTGAATAAAAAATTGAACAATTTCATTATAATGGAATTTTCATAGAGCCAAAAACAAGTTGTCGTTATTTAGGTATAATGATTGATAACAATCTAAATTTTGATATTCAGCTAAACAAAACGTTAACAAAAATGGCAAATGCTATTAGGTCAATTTACTTAGTAAGACATTTTCTACCATTAAAAGCAAGAATCGGGCTGTTTAAATCACTTGTTTTGACCCATCTCAATTTCAGTGCCATTTTTTTTCAATCGTTGTCGGTTAAGTCACTTCAGAGAGTTAATAGACAAATAAATTGGGGAATAAAGGTTTGCCACCTGCGCAAAAAGTTTGACAGCGCAAGAGATCTATTATTGAAAGACAAAATTTTACCAGCAGAGCTTTTAATTAAAAACGTTTGTCTTCTTAAATTTTTTGACCTCCTCTCACAATATAAAGACAGCAGTCGAGAAACCAGAAGCTCCTCATTCAAGATTTTTGAAAAGTACGAACTGACCAATAACTCCAAAACTCTCCAGTACTTTCCGAAGAATAAGTGCCAATCCAAATGGAGTGACAGATCACTGATTAGAAATATTTCTAGGAAGTGGAATAATTTGCCAATTGAAATCCGAAAAGAGAAAACTAAAAATAAATTTAAGGAAAAACTAAGCAGCGAAATGGTCAAACTGCATGAACGTGTTCCAATAGATAGACAAGTAAGAGGCTTTAGAAATTTGTTCTACTGAAGTATAAAGACCAAACAATTCATATATTTACGAGGCGATTTTGAAAATGTAAATATTTAACCAAACGTTTTTGTTGTGGTTATAACTTAAAATTTACATTTCTGAAGATTAAAAAAAAGGAATTGTCGACTAAAAATGAAGGATTTAAAAACGTTTCTAAACTTTGCGTTCATCGGATCTATTCTGTATGTATTCAATACCACCAATATATTATAATCTTTAGTCGAAGTTTTCGAATTCCCGGGTATTCTCATTTCTTGAAAAACAACTTTTACCTTCAATCCCATCCTTTGCCATCCTTCGATATTTGGGGGTCGCTAAATTTTGAACTAACATGAACCATATTTTTTGAAATTCGGAACTCAAATTTTTTCCATTGTTTAAAACAAAATCTTTAATTAAATGTTACTTCCCTCCCCGGTACTCATCGCAGGTATTTAGTTAGGGTTTCACCTTTATGATGTAGAAAGCTTCCATTGTCATCAGTTTTACGAGCCTGCGGCACGCACTGTGTGTCTTATTCAGAATTATGCGCTTTACCACAACCCAACGAGGTGTTGTTCCAGTGGAGAACTTCTTTTGATGTTCTGAAATGCAAGTGCCAACATGGGGGCTGGTTAGGCCAACATGGATGAAATGCCATTCATTACAGGTAAACTTATAAACCACACGCAATTTGAGATTTCCATCTAAAGATGACTTTAGGGTGGACCAATGACTTAATATTTTTTTCTTTGTTTACATTTATGTTCAGACCTAGGAGGGTCAAGTCTCCACTCAAATAGGGTATCGCAAGATTGAGTTAATACTTTTTCTGGAGAAAAATTGCATACCCAATCCTGTTGAGTATTAATCTTAACAGTGCGCACTATGTCATCCACATACCTCTAGAACAATTTTATTTACTGTGTGTCCTTTTAATTCTGGTCCTTTTTCTGCACCTTTAGTAATAGAGGCATACAATTGCCTGCAAGTTATTATAATTCACGTCATTAAAACCTTGAAAATTTTTAAGAAACCAGTTTTCAAAAGACTGCCACGACTTCTTTTTCTCGGCAAGCAGAGCTTTGGTTACAATCAACGCACTTTCCTTTCATGTCGGGGCACTCTCTTGCCTCCCTAATTGGGTTTCTGCAAATATTTATTTTACAATTCGCCAGACGTACGTTGAACGAAAAGCATACGTGGCCTTAAAGTTTGATTTCTTCTACAATGATTTTCTACACATAAAGTCTACACTACACTTACAACATTATACTTACGACACATTCGTTACAGCTGGTCTCAGAGTACTTCATGGCTAACCACGGAACCTCGTCACTGGAATAAAATTCTTTAGGCGCAAAATAATCGCCTCCTCCATTGATGCATAGGTGTACAAGATTTATCTTCGAGGGATGCTAATTAATAGACATCCTCTAAAATGTTAGATTCTACAGCTGGCTCAAATATCTTTTTAGTTAGTTTCAAATTTTCAAACTGGCAATTTCTGGAAAACATACACAGGAACTAATTGATGTTGACGTAACTGCTAGCGACCAGCGACAAAACAGGCCGAAACAGCATACCGTTATTATTTACCTTAGCAAGTCGAAAAAACTCTAGCTGATTTTAATCAATCCTCCTTAGCCTCCGGTAAACATTTTCATTCATCATTCCCTGTTTTGTTAGTTGTTTCAAACTTCTGTTGATCTGTTTGTTGTGCATGTTCTTGATTTGATTGCCATTTCCTGTATTACGAGGCACAAGCTGACGGGCGCTAAGGGTCTCATTTCGTTTATCCGATTATGATGTCATTTTCATCACACGAAAAACCACCCTTTGTCAAATGGTACAGCTATTAGTTTTTAATCCTCCACAAAATTCATTAATATTTTTACCCTTTCTATCTATGATGGTCACAGGCACATTTTTGCGTAACATTTTGCTGACAATTTCATTTCATATATTTTTCAACCCTTGGTGTTGTTCTCTCGTAACTTGCGAAGCAATCATTCTACATCTACTATCTTTCCGGGCGAATGCTTTGGATCCAATGATTAGACGTCCTGAACACATTTTGTTACCACAACACCGTCCAATGTACATCATTATCATGAGAGTCATTCCTGAAAGGCTAGTCCTGTCCCTCGGACAGTTTTGCCAACTTGTTGTTAAGTGTCTTTCCTATCCCTTCGGAGTGATGTTTTTTTCCTTTCTAATAATGTACACAATTGGTGGTAAAATTTCCATTTTAACATTTTTCCTGAGAGTTTCCCTATCCGTCTCAGGATTTTTATCAAAAAATTTACGGTTTTGTTCACAAATCCTAATTTTTTCCTTAGCAGCTTAGGCTGGAAGCTGTGGATCGCTTTCTCGGAAAGGGGTTTGTTTTTGGGGATTCAAAACTTCAAAAAATATGTATAAAAATATCAGAAAATGTGTATGTATGAAAATATTAAAAAAAACAAAAACCCTCTTTTCCTTTTTTTCAATTTCCGTTGTTCATAATTAGAATTTGAATTGCTTCATGATAGTTGTAGGCTTTCTTGGGTTCTTCCGGGCTTAGTTTGGACTGGGTGTCAGTAAACCAAATAGAACTTTCAACCCAGAAGTGTTCCCAAATTGAAGTCAAAGGTGCCGAAAAAACGTATGACCATCTCGGACCAAACCAGACAAGATCGTCTGTTATCAAAGACTTACGAGTGTATTTCTCCATTGATCTGTTGTGGAAAACACAATTTGATAATAAGCCGAAGAAAGCAAGTCATCACTTACTTCTTTAACTAAAAAGTTTTGAATGCTTATAAACTTAACCGAAAGCACTGAAATCAAAACTGTACTACCCGATTTTATTTTTAAAAAATGGGAAAATGTCAATGAACTTCAGAATAACAACAAAGCGCAACGAAAAAAAGCCAGAAATGAAGTTGTTTTTTCAAAATATTGTAATTATAGATTACCTGGGCCAATATACGGAAAAGAATAAGAAAATTGGAAGCAAAAAATCGATCTGCTGTGAAAACGGCCATTTTCGTAGTTAATTGGTCAAAAACGTCTTTCTGACTAATTAGACGAAGATATTTTATTATGTTGTTTTGTATCCTTAACTAAGAACTTCCTATACGCAAATTACTTTCTCTCACACCCAAAACGATGATTAGCTAATAAAAAAATAAATAAAAAAAGAGAAATTTTAATCATTTTCAATTGCTAAATATTAAATAATGAAAAAGACCTGAAAAATGTTTAGATAGATATTGAAATGGAAAATGAGATAAAAGTGTAATAGAAAAATACCAAATTTTTGACGAAAGTTTCAACAAGTGTAATTTTTTAAACTTTTTTACGTAGAAACAGTTTAGGAAACCGTTAAATTTTTTAACAATCAGATGCTATAATAGCGCTCAAAACATCTAGATAGTATTGTTTTTGAGTTGCGATTCCACATTTGAATTTTTTGAACTTGACTGTAAAAATCGTGATTCAGAAGAAAACTGGCAAGCAAACAGCCTAAATGGGGAGATTTCTGAAAAGTGGAGATTTCTACTAATGTCAATCTGCATCTAGTTTGTAGCTCAACTAATTAAAAATTTCATCTTGGATATAGCACTCTAGCTCATGGAGGGATATAATTTTTCACAAAAGGGCCGTATTGAAAAGAAGCAGGTTAGTTTTCATTTTTAATTCTGTTTTTTCACTTTTTTACAATATATCAAATTGCAGAAAAAAGCTTTCAATAATCGAAGATTATCGAAAACTACGATTTTAAAAGTGTTTCCAAACAAAAAAAATGTTTTATCTATCCTCCAAAGTTCCACAACTTTATGGCTGTTTGCAAAATTGGAAAAAAAATAGGAAATCGCAAAAACCGATAAGTTTAGAATATACAAAATAGCAATACAAACAACTCAAAGATTTAATTCAATTTTCATTGCGATGAAAACAAGAGAATTGCTTCACAATGCGATATCGCCCAATGAAACTCAAAAATCTGACCCGTTAGTGTGAAACACTGTTCTTGAGTTGGAAGATGATTGTTATTTTTTTCTCTCGTTACTGTTAAAGTGACGAGATAGTAGTGGAAAATAGCAATACACCTTACTCCTAACAATTGTTATGTAGTTGTTTTGTAGGTCATGTAACCGTTTTAATAGAAAAATTTCCAGATTTGATCAAAAAAACTTCCACAAAGTCCTTACCACTCTCAAAATGTCCAAGAACACCGCTTTTAACCGAAATTTTACTCGACAGCAAAAGTAATTAACTCTATAAGCATTGTAAGTTACATTTATATAACATATGGAAAGATCTCAAAATGAGAAAAAATAACTGAAAATTGCACTCTAGAAAACGGTTAATAGCGGACAACTTAGGTAAGAACGAATCAAAACTGGTTCTAAAATATTGTCTAGTTTAGTGCAGATCTTTAGAAAAGAAGTTTGTCGGAATTCAGCAAGGTTAAATCCTATGGTAGCCGCCCGTGCGCAATACTCTATGTATTTGGCTTATTGAGCGTGTTACTTGTTTAAAAAGCAAAGATGGCAGTTAAATTATTAAGTAGATCAATGTGAAGAAATGTTGTTTTAAATAAATTAAGATTTAATAGAGTGGTTAGCTCTGATGGCAAGTTTGGTGTTCAATGAATGAATTCAACCCTCCCTTTGGTTGGTACCCAACATCAGTTCTATCATCGAGGTAAATTAACCAATTCAACAGAAACATGTCTGTTTCTTTGATTCGGCTCGAAACCACAGCTTTGTCAAATCATTTTTTTCTAACACATCAAATTTGTGTCAGCCATAAATCAGGTAGTATATCAAGTTTTAAACTAAATCTTTAACCATGAAACCGAAAGATTTTTAGTACATTTTTTTAATATACGTGTGACACCCACACTGCCCCCCTCTTAGCAAGAATAGAGTGCACCAATCACTCAAAATCAAACAATTTTTTTCTCACAGATCTTGTTATATGAACGTTTTACTATACGAAAAGTTTGTAGTTCAATATGGACAAGATAATTATCAGTTTTCATTGTTCATAAGTTTTACTTCCTCTTCAAGTCCAAATATGTTTTAGGTTTCTCGCGGCGCATCATTTGTCAGAATTTCATTTGCCCGGTTGATGGTCTTGAAGATTTCGATGTATCTTAAAGCTGCGTCAACAGGTGCGTCAACAGGTTCTTTTTGTAGTGGTGTTTCTTGATCTGTTCTTTTGAAATAGACCTTTTTTAAAACAAAATCTCATATTGCTTTGCAGGCCGGTTCACAATGTTTTTGTTTCGAATCTCGAATATACTTTTCTCCTTGGCCTTTGTTATGGCCTTTTCGTTTCTAAAAGTAACCTTTTGGCAACTAATGACAGAAATTTTTTCCGGCATTTGTAGGCCAAATACTGGTTGTGGTGTTCCAGCTGGTCAAGCTCTGACTTCACTTGGTCATTCAATATCCCCATTTTTTCGATAGCCTCGCCCTTTTTAGCAGCTTTGACTTTCAAATCGGCCATCTCTTGCTCCAATTCCTCAATGGATTGCTCCTTTGCAGCACTTCTGGCTGCTGCTGTCTTTGAATTATATCGTAACGCCTCCCATTCGGCGCTCCATGTGCTCAATACTACTTTAGTTGCCTCTTTGGTCTTGTCGCAATGATTATCAAGTTCCTGTCGAAGCTCAACGAGCTCCTTTTGAAGTGAAGAATTAGTACCCTCCATTTTCTCTTAAGGCGAGCACTGATTTTGCAGTACCACTTCAGTTCGCAGAGCATGCGAACGAATTTTGGTGGATGCCAGGAGTTCTAGCGTAGATACCTTCCAAGTCCGCGACAGACAAGATTCCACTTGCTACACTCCCGGGGAATTCTCAGAAATAACTCTCCATAATTCTGGCACCTAATACACATATTTCCCAATCTGTGGAATCTCGTTGCCCGCAATATTGAAAAAAAATCCTTTTTGTTTCTATATTTTCTCGATCTTTTCAATCTTCAACACTAGATGTTTGCTTTTTCGTTTTCTATTGTCTCGAGCTCGAGACGTTCCCGTTTTTCTGGTCTTGACCTCAAGACAATTTTTTGTTTGGTCTCGAACTCGAAACTTTCTCTTTTTTTGCTTTTGAACTAAACACATTTTTTTTTATTTTTGTCTCGGGCTCGAGGGGTGTCTTTTTTTGGTCTTAATATCAAGACAAGTTTTTTTTGTCTCGGGCTCGAGGGGTGTCTTTTTTTAGTCTTGAAATCCAGACAATTTTTTTGGTCTCGAACTCGAGACGTTCTCGTTTTATTTTTTCTTTTGAACTAAAGACATTTTTCAGTTTTTTTTGTCTCGAGCTCGAGACGTGTCTTTTTTTCTTTTTTTGGTTTTAATATCAAGAAAATTTTTTTGGTCTCGAACTCGAGACGTTCGCTCCTTTTGGGTCTTGAACTCAAGATAACTTTTTTCTCTCTTTCTTTCTAAATTTTCTACCTTTTTTAGTCTCGAATTCGAGACGTTCCCTTTCTTCTTTTTGTAAGCAATTGATTCTTTTAGGGTTTCTTTATCTCCAATCAGTTTCTTTTGTTCTCGGCGTTCAATTATTAATACGAGTAATTGATTATACCTACGTGTTCCCGTTACGGGGTCAAGGTTCCGCAATAGTTGTTGCCAGTACGCTCCATTAATAAGTACTCCTAAATAAATGGACAAATGAGAAAATTTTTTGCAAATTGATAAAATGAGGTAGACTGCTCAGACCGACGCAGCACTGCTCTTCGCTTTTAAACAAATGTATAAGCTTTTGAATTGACAATTCCAAAAAAAATTGTTTTTCCATTTGCTTAAAGAATTTTCTGTTGACACTGGTTGTTCCAGTGTATAAAATTTTGACTGTTTCTTCCATCTGATTCTTGGAATGTTTCCCGACTGATATTTTTTATACTATTATGGCGAAATGTTCAAGCATTGTTTTAGAATTGTTCGAGAATGGTTTTACGTCTGATGTAGAGTAAAGGCTGCGAAGGAGGTTTTCATCAATTACTTTTAGGTTATTTTTCATCAACCACTGAATTATCTCGTAATTGGATTTCTTCAGCGTTTCTCCATTCTGTTGAAAACTGCCGTCTTCTAATGTGACAAAATTTGAGTACAGCAGGTTGCATGTACGGATTGAATATTTATGGTAAAAATTTTTGTAACAGGGTCCATATATCCAATAGAAGAAAAGTTTTGACCCTCTATTAACATAGGTACTTCTTCGCTGCAGAAAAGAAGTTTGGTTATTGTTGCTACCATCTTGCCATAATTATGAACATATAAAACAGATCCTCTTCTTTTAACTTGAGTTCTTTTCTCGAAGAACTTTGCTGATGAACTAACAATGTTTTTTGATATTTCAATCACTGTCTGAATTTCAGTCGTTGATTTTTGCATTGGAGCGTTCTAATTTTCTGAAAAAAATCCCTCTCTTTAAGAAATTTAAAATCAAAGGTGTCAATAACGCTCGAAAGAAACATTTCCATTTCTAAAATTACCAGTTTTCAGTTCTGGACTTTCCTCGGAGTTAAAAACACCTGGGACTCTGGTTTTTTCACCTGCTGTCCAATCAAACTGATTGCTTTTTCCTCTAAAATTTCTAATGAAAAATCTTCATATTCGCTTTGTAGTAAAATATTTCCGCTGATAAAGTGGTCTTGTCGTTCAGAAAGATTTTTGCATAGTCCTTTTTATGAAAATAATTACTCGTTTGACATGTTTCCTCACCATGTTTTTCAAAAAAAAATTACTAAATCGTCTTCAAAATGTTTGGTTTTAATGAAAACAGTTTTCGAGATACCTAGGGGTTCCTTAAAATTTAATAGGTTCCTTTGTAACAGCTTCCCCCAAATTGTTCCGATGTAACTTTTTGCATTAGTTACTAAATTTCCAACAAGTTTTTCTCCTGTAGGTGCAACCCACTCTACAGGCTCCGCATACATAGCGCCTTTGCTCCCATTTTTTGCCATGAAGCTTTGATTTTGCTCTTCGACATAAGCGGTTTCGCTGTCCTGTCGTAAATTATTTCCAGTTAACGACCTGCTGACTTTAAAGGTCCTATCCCAAAAACCTGGAATGACAAAACTTTTGTTCTGCCAAAAGCTCCTACAAGTTCACCCATTTATGGGGTATACTGATTTTAGTAGTCTTGATTTTTCTGTGAGAAAACCGACATCGACAAATACGTTACCTTTTTTAAGTGCAGACACAGTATATGCCGTTTCAAACATGCAGATTCTATTTTTATCTCTGGCTGAACCTCAGCATATATCAAACTCTCTTTTTCTATTGTTTTTGATACTCGAAATTTGTAATCACACTTTGTACTATGATCGGGAAAACAGATCTTTGTTGATACGATATTGTCAAAACAATAACCGTATAACTTGATACAAGTTGATGGAGAAGCAAAAATGGCTAGCAATGCCAGATAAAAAGATTGTGATACTCCGTCACACGATGCTTCGTACAAATTCGCCTTTCTTTTCAATTCCATTAATTTTTTCCGAATTTTCCTGAAACACGGATATCTTTATTTTTTTCTGAATTTTCCCGAAATAAATCATCATCCGTTTCTTGACTGCTAAAGTACTCTTCATGTTGCTCAGTAAAGTCTTCCTTTAATTTATAAGGAACCAATTTTAATCAGCTGCTGTACCTTGTTGCCATTTTTGGTGCCTTGGGATCACTGTTAATTTTTTCAGTACTTTTCGTTTTATCACAAGATTCCTGTGGCTTCTTTCTGTTCTTTGAATTTCTATTTCTGGTGCTTTTAGTCCAATGTACTCTGTAGGTTTCGAAGAAGTTCTTCCTTTGCGCCAACTTTGTTTGCCTTCTCTTGTCGTTTAGGGTTGCTTGTTCTGATACATTAGCTTCATTCTCAGACGTGTCATTTGTAACCTTTAGTGAATCGTTAGCATCCACAGTTTTAGATAGATTTTCTTTGTTTATTATACTTTTATTGTCTGTGGTTGATTCGATTTCATTTACAATATCATTGTTTGAGCAGTTCAAATCAATTTTCTTCTGCTCCTTAACTGTTGTTTTCCATTTTTCCTGAAGCTAAGGCGTCAATGACTGTTCTCGTGTATTATAGTTTTTCAGTCGTTCATAATGAATAATGGACTTTAAAAACTTTCTTCGGTTTTTTACCTTCTAACTTAAATTGTTTATAATTTAAACTGTTGATCATTCAAATCGTTCATAATTTACCTTTAATCTTTTCGAAATTCAAATCGTTCATAATTTCAAAAATTGTGTATGATCCTCTATAGAAAAATGTAATTTTTCTTGTTCAGCTCTTTTTACCGTTGCGTTGAAAATTAACATTTCTTGTCCAATCTTATAGCTCGGTTCATACCTACTGCAATCATAATAGGTCTTCTGGCGTTCTTGTTCGACATCCATTAATTTTCGTATCAACTGATGAGTTTACTGTAGTTTCTGTTTCATTGTGAAAACATAGTCACTTGGTGTTGCATAAATTGCGGTATGTTGTGTGCTATAGATGCAGTCTATAGGTAGTGATAGTGGAAAACCCAGTGACATATATGCTGTGCTTCATTTTGTTACACTTTGGATTGATGATCAATAAGCCATCATCGCTAAGGGTAGAAAGTTGGTCCACTAATGTTGATATTGGCCTATGTATTTGGAGAAACATTCATCTCTCCTATTTCTTCTTTCAATCATCGCATTTGCTTGTGTGTGGTACGAAGTTGTTGATGTTCTATGAATTTTTAGTTCACTGCAAAGACTACGAAATAATTTTGACATAAAAATCGACATTTGGTCAAAGTGTAGGTTGACTGCACATCCGAATCTCACTATCCAGTGTTCAACAAACGCTCTCGACACGGTGTTTGCCTCTAGATTGGATAAAGCTACGGCTTCAAACCACTTACTGAATTGATCACCAACTAGCTAAATGTACTTGTCTCCCTGCGAATCCAGAAATGCACCCTTGATATTAAAAGATTTTTGCAAAAATCGTTGAGTAGAATTCCATTTTGTGATTGAATGTCGATGTTTCTGCTTAGTGCCTTTGCTTTTTAGGCACACGTCACAGTTTTCTCTCCATTTTCTTACGTCCCTTCTCATGCACGGCCAATAAAACCTTTCACAAGACCTTTGTTTTGTTTTTTTTCAATCCCAAAGCGACATGCGCTAGGAGAGTCATGCAACAGCTCAAGCACGTTAGACACTCTCTCTCATGGTGAAAGCCTTTGGTAAACAGCCTCAGAGTTGGATTCTGTTGGGTGTTTTTAATACAAAATCCATTCTATGAGACAAAAATTTGTTTACTGAACCCAGTATTCCCATTAGTCCTTTGATGCTTCATTTTTCATTTGCCGTGGTTACGGTCTTTTTTGTTTAGTACCCAGGAGCATACCTCTTTTAGTAGCTTGTCATTTGGCTAAGAATCGTGCAGTTTTACTCCCTGCAGTTTATCTAGCTGCCAACCTCTACCACCATAATTGGTATTGTCTTGCTCGGCGCCCATCGCAATAGTGTTGACAAAAGCTGTTTGTTCATCATCTTCTGAGTTTATGCGCGACAGACAGTTGGCGCGTTGGATTTTTTGCCTGCTCTATAATTGATGTCAAAGTTGAAAAACCCAAGTTTCTCTATCAATCTTGCATTCATACCGTCTGGTTCCTTAAATTGTAGACCCAGACAAGAGTCCGGTGGTCCATTATAAATAAAAAGTGCTGACCAAGTAAAAAGTTTTCGAAACGTTGCGTTAAATGAACAATTACAGATAATTCCCGCTTAGTTGTTGAATAATTTCGCTGACTTTTACTCAGATTTTTGCAAGAATAAGGAATAACTCCTTCCTGCGTTCCTTGTTTTTGGGTAAAAATTGCTCCAATTCCTGTCAAGTAAGCATCCATAGTTAATGAATACTGATCCCTATCATTTGGATATCTCAAAAACTGGGGCTTCCAAATTCTTCGTCTTAAACTTGGTTACCGATTTTTGACTTATTTAAATTTATTTGACTTATCACTAACTTGTAAAGAGGTTTTGCTGTTTTTCCGAAAACCGGAGTAAATTTCCGATAATAGCCTACAAGGCCTAGAAAGACCTTGACAACATTCAGGGAGGATGGTTCTTTCATTCTTTCTACAGCTCTTATTTTCTCTGGGTCGACCACGAGTCCACTCTCGGATATATTGTGCCCAGAGAAGCTGACCCGCTTTTGAGAAAAAATTGAATTTTTATCCCTTTATCTTTAATCCAATCTCCGCTAAACGTTGGAAAACCAGTTCTAATCGTTTCAGATGTTCATCGAAATTTCTTCCGAAAACAACAACGTCATTTCGTACATTTCGTCATTTCGTACACAACGTCATCTAGATACATTTCGTAAGAGAGGCTAGCAAAAATTAACTTTATTAAGTTTTGAAAAACTCCTGGTGCAGATGCTAGTCACATAGAAAGTTTTTTCAACTTATATAGAAGAGAGGCTTTATGAAAGCTGTTATATTGTGACTCTCTTCCTCAAGTGCCACCTGAAAGTATCCCGACAAGAGATCTATGTTCAAGAAGCACATGTTTCCCTCCAATGAATTAATAACTACATTTATTCGTGGCAAAGGCCTGCATGTTTTTGCTATTTGTTTGTTCAGACCACGATAGTATACAACCAAGCGATAGGTTCCATCTTTTTTGATACAAATAATGGTGGTGCTGCCCAACCAGAATGTGTTGGTTCGACTAAGCTGTCTCGTTTGAAGTCTTCAACAATTTTTGTCATGGCATTTTTTTTTCACAAAACTCGTGGTGCCGTATGTACGTCGGAACGGCACTGCATTGCTTTTTAATTTTTTTTTATGATGAGTTCTATCACAAAATCCCATATGATTTGATTTTCGCGAAAATATTACTTCAAATAATGGGCAAAGTAACCACACTTTTGTCTTTCACTCACAAGCCAAACTGATTAAACTTGCGTTCACATGCTTCTCAAAATCAAATTCATCTCTATATGTTGTATCACTGTCAGAGTTATTTTGTTGTATTCTGGAAAACTCTTCATTGTTTTCGCACATGCGATTCTCGCTTTATTGAAAAATTTTTTGTTCTAATGTGGAGTTCAGTACTGGAACCCATAGGACATCCTCGACCATGTCACTCAGCAATCTGGCTGTTAATAAATGTGATTTGTCTTCAAACTCTTTCTTGGGCTCGACTATAAATTCTATTTGTTGTGTTTTGTTGCTTTCCTCATCAACACTTTTGAATTTCATGAAAACTTCGCAGCGACGAGGTTAATCGTAATAGTCTGCAGCAATTAAAAACAGATCCTTATTACTTCATTGTGCTGGGAACAATTGTAATGCTTTCCCCATTTTGCCGCAAAACAAATTCGTAGTAGTAATAGGGTGAGCAAGTCTCCCCCGGGGGGGTGTAGACCGCATGTATAAAGATAGGGTATAGGAGTAATGTTTTTGAGCGGGTCTACAGTATAGGAGCAGATCAGGGTGGTTTTCCGGATTCACTTGTCACGTGATTTTAGAGGTCATTTAGGGCAGCGCGCAGGGGAATTGTTCAGGCGGGGAATTGTACAGACAGCGCGCACGGGAATTGTACAGACAGCGCGCACGGGAATTGTACAGGCAGCGCGCATTAACGGATAATTCCCCTCGCAGTAAATTTCAACATTTTTTTGGTTTAACCACCGTAGTGTATGTATTAATGTTTTAAGATTAGGTATAGCCGCCGCAATGTATTAAGATTAGGTATAGCCGCCGCAATGTATTAAGATTAGGTATAGCCGCCGCAATATATTAAGATTAGGTATAGCCGCCGCAATGTATTAAGATTAGATATAGCCGCCGCAATGTATTAAGATTAGGTATAGCCGCCGCAATGTATTAGGATTAGGTATAGCCGCCGCAATGTATTAAGATTAGGTATAGCCGCCGAAATCTATTAAGATTAGGTATAGCCGCCGCAATGTATTAAAATTAGGTATAGCCGCCGCAATGCTTTAAGATTAGTAATAGCCGCGGCAAAGTTTTAAGATTAGGCGTAGCCGCCGCAATGTATTAAGATTAGGTATAGCCGCCGCAATATATTAAGATTAGGTATAGCCGCCGCAATGTATTAATATTAGGTATAGCCGCCGCAATGTATTAAGATTAGGTATAGCTGCCGCATTGTATTAAGATTAGGTATAGCCGCCGCAATGTATTAAGATTAGGTATAGCCGCCGCAATGTATTAGGATTAGGTATAGCCGCCGCAATGTATTAAGATTAGGTATAGCCGCCAAAATCTATTAAGATTAGGTATAGCCGCCGCAATGTATTAAGATTAGGTATAGCCGCCGCAATGCTTTAAGATTAGTAATAGCCGCGGCAAAGTTTTAAGATTAGGCGTAGCTGCCGCAATGTATTAAGATTAGTTATAACCACTAAAAATTGAGAAAATTGAAAACTTTTAAAAGACTGAATTGTGAAGGTACAAAAAGACAGACACGGTATTAATCAAGTACATTATAAGTAATTTTAAACACAACAGAGAGCGCCCACAATATGAAAATTAATTTAGTATTTTACAAGTTCAGGGGTACAGTATGAATTCCATCAGATAACACTTTTCGTTTAGGATAAAAAGATGAAAGTCCTTTCTTTGTTTGTTCATAGTTAACGACGCAGTGGTTGATTGTCCGAAATCCTCTATTTGTAGATGTTAAATTGATGATTTCTTCCATCACTCGCCGATATTTTCCCAATGGTCCATCTCCGGTCTCTTCCAACGTTCGTTTGTTTAGTCCTTTGCTTCTGAAATTGTACTTATCCAATTTGGCATCGTAGCAAAAATAAGTTTTGCTACAGAGAAAAATCATTTCAGTACATCTTAATTCTTCCTTGAACAGACCTGGTTCACGCTTATTGTGCTTTTTATGTTTATCACAACAAGTTATGGGGAAGAAATTTTGTACAGCATTAGCTTTGAAAGAATTATCACAATTGTGTTCCCTCAGAGCTTCCCACTCTGCTTTTTTAGATGGACGAATGGAATCGTACAAATTATCGTGTGCTAGAGCTAAGTATAAGGAGTCAGTTTCCACTTCTAACTCTTCGAATGTGTCGACATTGCAAAATTTATCAAAAAAATTGTAATAAAGCTCCAGCATACGTAATTTTGCGTACTGAAGTATAAAAAAGCCGACTGTTATCGGTTCACGGTGCTCAATTTTTGATTTTACAAGTTCAATTTCGTATATTTCTTTCGACACACTGTTAAGTCTCTTAAACAATTTCCCGTTGATAGCTTTGTGTGTCTTTTCATCGTTCAGGTATTTTTCTCTGTATGTCTGCTTCTGCCCATGGTTTGGTAACCATAGGAACTATTCCCTAACAATTTCATTGTTTCTGCTACATCGCTTGATTCAGGATTTGCATCTCCTGCTCTTCTAGCATCAACAACTGATTGAACAAAATTGTTGAAGCATTTTTTGGGTGTGTACTGAACGAAGCGGTAAATTTTGGTGCATTTCAGCGCAAGACTAAGGTAAAAGTTGAGTAAAGGTGTTATGACTGTTCCATTCTACAACTTGAAGCTTGAAATCAACATGCGTTGCGGTTGCTTGAGTAAATCGTTATCAATTGTATAATCCCTCATATAATCACCAATATCTGCTCGACTAACATTAAAATTTTTAAAGATTGGGGGAAAGTTCGAGAACTTGTATTTCAACCCATCTGGCACTTCGAGATCACACTGAACGTAACCGAACAGTTTATCTTCTCTTATCTTAGCAAGTCGAGATTCTTGAGTCAGAGGTAGCTTGAATGGGAAATTGCTTCTCACGTGAATTTTTACATATTGATCACCTTTGAGAGATTCCCACCAGTTACATTCCCATATCTCAACAACTTTATATCCTTTGTTTCGCAAATAGTCTCGTCTTATTTCATCGTATTCCTGTTTCTTGAGTCTTCTCTGAGTCTCTTCCTCTGACATACTTATTCTTGCTTCCTGACATGAACAAAAGTGAAAGTAACAACCCATTGCTTCAAAAATAGTTTTACAGTGAGCACAAAATCCGTCTACATTAAAACAATCAATCTTTTTCTGAGTTCCAGTTGTGTAGCAAATCTCAATAATGCAGTTAGGACGCTGAGATTTTAGGTACGACATAACCATGTTCTCAAATATCCTCGATTTATTTTGCTTCGCTTTAAACTTCAGAATCAAACTCCCATCTAGTGTAGAGCCCAGTGGGCATTTCTTGACACATTGAGAAGGGGTAAAGTTGACTGTCGTCTATACCCACAATTGATTTTTAATTGATTTCTGTGTTTCGAGTATATGTTTGATCCACAATCGCTTTTCTAGTAAACACAATAGAGGGACCACCGGTCATATCTTCGCGTATTTTATCATGTAAATCTTTGTCTGCTTCAATGAAAGGATAGAATTTGTTATTAGTTGATTTGCGTAGACAAATATTTGCTAAATTAGGTAGTGTGCAACCCAGTTTTAACATATCAAACCCTTTGTTATGATAGAATTCCATCATTTTCTGCATCGCTTCTAGTGTCGGGACAACATCCTTGTTATTATACCACCTGACACAGTCTTGAAAAGTTGTCATTTGTTCGTGCTCCCACACACTCTCCAAGTAATTGTAGTTGTCAAATCCCGAAGGGGGCACTACCTTCAACCTTTCAAAGTTTTTTCAGAACCTCCTGTTGGGAAAGTCCACTATTCAACAATTTTGTGAAATCCGTAAGTTCTTTCTCCAAGGGATTGTGATCTCTCAACTTACTAAAGAAACATTCGTAAGGGGGAAGGAAAGTTACATCCAATTTGTTTGGTGAGTCGAACCATTCATAAGGGAAAAATCCTTTGGTCTCATTTGTCTTGTAAGCTTTGAGGAACGAATCTAGTGATGTTGCTCCACCAAGAAAGTTTAGAATATCGAGAAACTGAAAATCAACAAATTTAAAGGATACAAAATGATTAGCTTTTTTAATAACCGTTGGTTGAGTATCTCGCTCGTGAATGATGTAGGGTAGTAAATAAGACTTGTTAAGATTCAGATCATATTTCCCGCTGTTGAATCCACATACAGCTAAAGTGCTGAAAAAACGTTCAAAATGTTGTTGTAGGTCGAGAAGTTGATTTTTCTGAATTTGGAGGAATTGAGTCGACATATCAATTTCTTCTTCTTCGATATATTGAAATTCAAACATTGGAGTACCCTCATCTTTCCTTCCATTTAGCTTCTCGAAAATAGAATTTACTCTGATTTTAATTGCATTTTCAATTGAAGAAAATTTTTGCAATATTTCTGCTTTACTTTTGCCAGCTAGTTCTTCTAATGCTTCAATAAAAGATACAATCAGTGTCTTGGGGTCTTTGTTGCAAATGAAAATAGGTTCTTGTATTAAACTTGAGGAAATTGACACAGAGATTGGTTCAAGTTTTCCTATCCAAGTAGTTGTATTGGTATCTTTTAGTTCATTAGATGGAACGCAGATCGATTCGAAGTCAAATACAGCCAAGTTTTTGAACAGTTTTTGTTCTTCCTCATATCCAACTCCAAAACCGTCAAGTTTAACGAACAAAGTTTCTCTCAAATTGTAAACACTCTTCGGATAAATGTGCTGTATCCTATCTTTACAAGATTTCACGTGACGGTGGAAATTACCAGCACGCTTAATAAAGGTATCACAATTAGGACAGCGGAATCGTTTGAAAAACGTGTTGATATCATCAACATAGCAAATGTGGTTGTTGTAGCGCAGTAGATTAATGTTGTTCTCGTACATCTCAATACTTCTTCTGGCAAGTTCACCTACAAAATCCCCGTCCTCAATGTCAATGTCATAAATGAAAATGTTGTGTTTTATAGCGTTTTCAACAAACACAAGGTGATCCATTGACACTCCTCTAAAGTTAATTGCGTCATGACCAGACTCGTGGAGAAAGTCACTGAACAACTTAGCTGCGTTTGTTTCCAGCTCAGCTGATCCATACAAGTGAACAGCCCCAGCTCTTAACAAGCAAAGGTAGTCCATGTAGGTTTCTCCGTATCCATTCGTAACAAGACAATTTACATCTCTTCTTCTCAACAACTGTTCATGTATAACAGCATCTAAACATCCCATTGGGATTTTGTTGTGAAGAGCAAAGAAAATTGTTACATTCGTAGTTATTGCATACCGCCATTTTGTGTTTGCCCTTTCTTGAGCACAAATCTCAATCAAATCCATTTTCTCTACTCTATCCTGAAGTGAGACTAAGTCTCCCTCAGAACAAAGTAAATGAGACTTCTCAAAGAAGGTGTTGTTCTCATGAGCATAAAAGTATCGATTTTCGTCTGTGTCCACATTTCGTAAAATAAATCCCAGAGATAAATTTATTTTTGCAGCGCTGTTAAGCTTTTCAAACACTTCCTTCAGTTTTTCATTAATTTCGCTGGGATCAAGTTTCGACAATTTAAAAATGAATACTCTATGTCTCCCATTCTCCATCTAAGTATTGTCAAAGAAGTGTTGACAGGCACTAAGTTCCTGCTGTAACTGTTCGTTGTTCTTATCCAATTCTTCCGATTCTAGTACTTCTTTCAAGCTTTTGCTGGATTTGGTTCCAACTTTGGTTGCTGTTCCGTGTATCCGTCTCTTATGTTGTTGAAGAGAATAAAAACTTGGAAATTCCTCCAAGCATATAGTGCACACTGTACTAAGCTTCTCTTGTTAAGGAGCGTGATGCTTAGCAAGGTGGTAGTTCAAGTCCTCTCTCCTCTTTGTATAGAAATGTGGACACTTGGGACCTTTTAAAATCCCATTATCACACGATTTTTTGTTTCGAGCCATTTGCTGCTTGACAATCAATTTCTCGCACTTTGTGCATTTGACAGGTAGATTTCTATCAAGAGAAGGCATTGTATTGTTGTGATCCAAAACAAATTGAAGAAAAATTCAGGTAAAGTGCCGAGCAACTGTATCTGATAACAACATGAGAATGAATACAATTTTTATTTTCTTAGTTTTATAGCGTTTTCAACAAACACAAGGTGATCCATTGACACTCCTCTAAAATTAATTGCGTCATGACCAGACTCGTGGAGAAAGTCACTGAACAACTTAGCTGCGTTTGTTTCCAGCTCAGCTGATCCATACAAGTGAACAGCCACAGCTCTTAACAAGCAAAGGTAGTCCATGTAGGTTTCTCCGTATCCATTCGTAACAAGACAATTTACATCTCTTCTTCTCAACAACTGTTCATGTATAACAGCATCTAAACATCCCATTGGGATTTTGTTGTGAAGAGCAAAGAAAATTGTTACATTCGTAGTTATTGCATACCGCCATTTTGTGTTTGCCCTTTCTTGAGCACAAATCTCAATCAAATCCATTTTCTCTACTCTATCCTGAAGTGAGACTAAGTCTCCCTTAGAACAAAGTAAATGAGACTTCTCAAAGAAGGTGTTGTTCTCATGAGCATAAAAGTATCGATTTTTGTCTGTGTCCACATTTCGTAAAATAAATCCCAGAGATAAATTTATTTTTGCAGCGCTGTTAAGCTTTTCAAACACTTCCTTCAGTTTTTCATTAATTTCGCTGGGATCAAGTTTCGACAATTTAAAAATGAATACTCTATGTCTCCCATTCTCCATCTAAGTATTGTCAAAGAAGTGTTGACAGGCACTAAGTTCCTGCTGTAACTGTTCGTTGTTCTTATCCAATTCTTCCGATTCAAGCTATTCTTTCAAGCTTCTGCTGGATTTGTCTCCAACTTTGGTTGCTGTTCCGTGTATCCGTCTCTTATGTTGTTGAAGAGAATAAAAACTTGGAAATTCCTCCAAGCATATAGTGCACACTGTACTAAGCTTCTCTTGTTAGGAGCGTGATGCTTAGCAAGGTAGTAGTTAAAGTCCTCTCTCCTCTTTGTATAGAAATGTGGACACTTGGGACCTTTTAAAGTCCCATTATCACACGATTTTTTGCTTCGAGCCATTTGCTGCTTGACAACCAATTTCTCGCACTTTGTGCATTTGACAGGTAGATTTCTATCAAGAGAAGGCATTGTATTGTTGTGATCCAAAACAAATTGAAGAAAAATTCAGGTAAAGTGCCGAGCAACTGTATCTGATAACAACATGAGAATGAATACAATTTTTATTTTCTTAGTTAGAATAACTTTTATGACTCAAAACTTCCATATAAGGAAATGACATAATTTCTATTTTTAGTAACATTACGCAATGGGAAAGTTCAAGAACTTCCTACGAAGCAGTCAAAGTGTTGCATTCTACATTGTATTTGAATCCAAATGGTGTAACCTTATTCCTTGGAGGAAAATTGGAAATCTTAAGTTATATTTATTTGTCATATTGCTGATTTGTGTTACTCTTGTTACAAAACAATGCTATTCATCCCAATACAGACTTTTTAAAAAAATTTATCTGTCAGATGTTTGCTCACTTAGAGAATACAAATACTAGTGTAAACGAACTAATTTTTTAATTTTATCGATAGAACACTAAATGTGTTTTTACAGTAATATTAAAACATAGAGAAGAAATCTCCTACTTTAATTGAAGATAACTTATATACAAATGACGTTAACGTGATTATATTACAAACTAGAAACCAATCAAATATTAGTATTAGGAAACTTGTTGTAAAAATTAATGATATCGTTTTGTTTATCTCGTTCTCTCTTTTAACATTTTTTTATTTTATTAGATTAATACGTGAAATTTTACTCCTTTGCGAAACACGTTGATCAAAAACCACTTACAAATTTTGGAGAAGATTTACAAGAGAAATTAAGGTATACCTGATGCATACAAAATTGACGAAATTGATGTAGATTCATACTTTTTTTTACAATTTTTTGGACATTTTCACAAAATCCAACAGAATAATGCGATTCAGTAAAGGAATTGAGTATGCAACGTTCTCTATTAAAAAATTTGACTATGAGGAGTTTATTGCGAAACAGTCTTTCGATTTATCCTCAGAATTGCATGTAAGCAAATACGAATTGTTGTTCATTTTGAACTCCGTCCCCGATATATTGGAACAGTACAGAAATATTTCAAAAACAAACTTTATTCCTCTCCCAGAACAAATAACAATAACCTCTTCACTACAGAGTGCTTTGTACTTCCATTATTACAGCGACTACAATGCAGTGGGAGTACGGATCAGGTTCGAAATTCGTTTACCTAGCGCATATATACAAAAATTTGATTCCGAAAGTGGAAAATTTTCCGAGATTGATCTGAAGTTTGACGAATTGGAAAAAATTTATCAAAGCTTGACTTTTTTGATAAATTATGTCACTTCATTTCAACTAAAATAAACCAATTTAGGTAAAAGCATAGTCGGAAACTTGTACGTATCCTTCACTTCCTGCCCTGTTGGGAAATTTTACCCAAATTTGGATTTGAATTTCAGTTCGTCTAGAAATTTCCAGCTAAACGTCACTTTTTCTCGTGAAATATTCCATCTTTGGGTTTCTGTTCTATGATTGGACAGAGCACACTGTATATAGAGGTTGTTGATTTTGACATTATCATTTGATCCAACTTCTCTGAAAACATCATTGCTACTGTTTCTCACATTATACTAACTACTCCTCAACATTTTATCCTGTTATCGAGCACCAACATTCAAATTCTTCTTATTAAAAAAATACTTAATTTAGTTCTAAATTTTGTTTAAATCTAATTTAGATTTTCTGTTTCCTTCCTAAAAAAGAAATTTGTTGCCTTTTAACTTTCTCTCCACTGATTACTTTTATCACGTTCTCAACAAGAATCTTTTGATCCATTCTCAACACTCTCTAACAAATATCTCTTCTATCATTCAATCCAAAATGGAGTTCACTGTTCAAAATAATAACCTTCTGTATTCAGTTTCTTTCACTGAGGATATTGCTCGGATAGGAGTGCGAGATTTATCAAACGGACTGTATGAGTCTGTGATCACTTTACCCATTACTGTGTGGCACATTATTGATCAAGAGCGACAACAGTTTGATACATATCATCAGGGACAGGTTCTAATCACAGAGAATCAGCTCGGAACTCACGCGATGGGACACGAAGTTGCTGTTGCTAGTGGACACCACTATCCTCACGTTAATGGATCTGATTTTCCCGCCAACTACGTAGCTGGAAATACTGAGTACACATTTCCGTGGGAGGAAGGACAAATTCCAAACCACTGGTTCACTACACCGGACGTATGTCAGGTATCAAGACCGGAGTTGGAAAATAATCTTCTCCAAATAGTTTCAAGAGCTCATAGTAGAGAACATAGCGAGTTGAGTATCGACACTAGCAACACCACGTTATTTAACGATCTGGAAAACTTTGATCCAGCGCAGTACTATGGATCCAGTGACATGTCAACTACACCCTCGATGACAACTCCTTCGATTGAGGAAGGAACAGCTCACAACCCTATCTTTTTGAGTGATGTATCTAATACCCCAGTCACTGTTCAACCAACCCAACTACCTGGTAGAATTAAGCGACAAAGAGGCTTCGGTAATGAAATTCAGAACTTGCCAGAATATGTTATTGAAACTCTTTTTGAATGATTTTTATGTTCAATTTTGTGAACTATTTAATATTTGTTCATAAAAATAATAAAGTTGTTGAACACTTTTTAGGTGTTTCGTATTAAATAAACATTTTCAATTCCAAAAATTGTTTAATTGATTTTTTCAAGTTTTTCAGAATAAAGATTAACACGAAAGGTTAGTTGATAATTTAGGTACTTGGTTATTATTAAAAACTTTGTTCATGACGAATTTAATTTTGATTTTTAAGAAAACTGTCGAATTTATTTTCGATATTTAACAAAAAATGTCGAGAAATAATTCGATTTTTAAGAAAAAATTATTGTAACAAATCCAATTTTTAAGCTGCAAGAACAGATTCAAAGCTTGCCATTTTAAAAATGATTAAAATTTTTGTTTTTTGCTTAAAATCATACCGTAAAACAAAGAAAATTGAGAAAAAAATTGCACATTTTGTACGCACAATTTGGTAACAATTTTGATTTTTAACGAAAAATCTGTGGTTCTATTTTTGACTTTTAACAAAAAATATTGTTTGAAAAATCGACATTTATCAAGTAAACTGAGTTCAAGTTTCGACTTTTAGATTATACACTAGATTTGAAACATTTTAGTACAAACATTTTATTACTTTCTAACTTCAAAGTACAACATGGGGTTATCAAATATTCCATGACCTTCTAGTAAACAATGAACAATTTTTATTAATTCACTCTCATAATTTGAGTTCTTAAGTGACTGAATTCGGTCGGAGAAGGGCGATCTCAATGTTTGTGTGCTTGCATTTCTTTTCTCAGCTCTCAGTAGATGTCTCTTGAACTTCTTTCTACTCAATCTCTTCTTAGACACGCTGGGTAGTTTTTCAACAAATTTGTTTTCCAAGTTATGTTTTACCGCTCTCTTCAATTGAGTAAAAACAAGTCCTGCTTCGTCCATTGTGTAACCAAAAAACTGATGTTTAGATAAGGTGTATAAGCAGTCCACTCTCTGATATTGAAAAGATAAATCATCCATTTTTTGGAGTAGTTCATTAATGGAAGATGAAATGAGAATTATGTGACAAGAGGACAAAAAGTGTAATTGTGAGACGCAACAGAGTATTCGTTAGTAAGCAAGTAAGGTTCATAATCCTTATCCGATACGCAAATGAACAAAGCTTTCTCACAAAACTTTTTATAAAAGTCGGGTAAAACTTGACACATAACTGCTGCCATTCTTAACCAAAGTGATTTTGGAGTGATCCTTTTAAATTGCCGTATAAGGAAGTAACGCAATTCAGTTCAAATGCAACGAAAATTCCATTTGAAAAATGACACAGTTCAAGAGACAGCAGCCCAGAAAAATCCGTTGTTTTACTTGTTCTAAATATTTCAAACACTATTACTTGCTAATGCAACACAGACGTGCTAAGCATCCAAATAAATACACTGCTCTGGTTCATATGTTTGCTCAACTTAAAATTTCTGACTAAGTTTCCTTATAAGGAGTTTTTGCAAAATGACACAATTGAATTTTCCATATTTGGAAATTAAAAAAGGATAATGACATCATTACCCAATAAGGGTGATCGGAAACAAAAGAGGGAATAAAATTACTAGTCAAATCATTCAATTAATTTCTCTCTGTCAGATTAAGTTGATAAAATGGCTCTCGATAAAGTTTCTCCGTGTTTCTCGAGTGCCTTGTTTATGTTTATCGATTCTCAACCTAAAACTGGAACTGATTCGGTTCCGTTTTATATAGAATTTGGTTCTAACCCAAAAAGATTTGGGAGGTTTTCTGTGTCCCAGATTTTTGAAAATGGACAAAGTTATTCCGAACCAACTTTCCAAGTCTTCAAAAAAGAGAACTCTGGAGAAGTACCAACAGCTTCGAATTGGAGATTACGAATTCAAGAAATGCTGTTTCCTCAAGAACAGTATCCTGGATGGGGAGTTGGAACTGAGTGAGCGCCCGACTCAATTTGAAAAGAACCCATGAATGGAGGATGTGCTGCAATGATGTCACAAAGTCAGAGAGGTCAGCATTGGACGAAATTGACGAATATATGTGATTTTCAATCAATACGTTCAGGAGAATCCAGCCTCCATTTATGTGCAGATTCGGCTCCTT
The DNA here is from genome assembly GCF_964194025.1 of Convolutriloba macropyga. Classification (NCBI taxonomy): domain Eukaryota; kingdom Metazoa; phylum Xenacoelomorpha; order Acoela; family Convolutidae; genus Convolutriloba; species Convolutriloba macropyga. Next base: position 60,976,280 of record NC_134468.1, read on the forward strand.
TGTCGTAAAGAAAACAATGAGTTTAAGCAAGTGACTTATCTCAGCTACACTTTGGGCGAGTTCAAGGAACTGATTCAAAATTTGAATGACTTTTCTAACATTGAACAATGTACGTTTCAGTAATAATTGTTGTGCGATTTTGTAATGTCTTTGTCTTCTCTACAATAAATTTTTAATTTTATATATCTTTGATCTGAGATCGAGTTGGGACATTGGTTGCTCAAGAAACATTTTTTGAGTCTCAGAGATAAGTCAAAGGTTTTTCACGTTAGACTTCATTACGAAGTTAAAAGATATTCCTATACTGTTCTTGAAGCTCAAAATTTTCCCAAATAAGAAAATTTGGACATAGAGTCCCAAATTGCAGAATTTAAGTGGGTTATTCACAACGGATTACGCAGAACAAGTCTTATATATCGTTCAGATAAACAACAAGTTACCATTTCACAACATTGTTGGAACGGATATCAGTGGAGTATTGTGACAAATATTGAATTAAAAAAAGAAGAGTACGAGAACTTACTAGAGCATCTCCCTACACTTTTATCTTATATTGAAAACTTTAAGAAAACTTGCATTGACATGGATGAAGGAGCGCAGAGTTGATGGATATTGTCATTCTTGTCAACATATTCAATTGTTACGGAAGCAACCTTTCAATGTTTCCCGAAAATGAAAAACGCAAAAACTGTTTTTAGTGGCCTGTAAAATTTGGGACGAGAATATGAATTTGGAGGAAATTAACCAAAAATTTCCTCATGGAGGACTTATTGGTTATGGAAATTCCTTTTTAGATTTTTTCTTTGCCAGATTGAAAGTTTTTCGATTACATGCTATACTAAACGATTCTGCTTGAGCGGTTAAAGCAACTACAAACAAGGGACCAGGATACTGTTACATGTTTCCAAATTTTTCTAGCTCATGTTTCTTTGGACATTTAACTGGGTTAATCTTTTGTGTTTTTATTAAATCTTTATCATCCTCAAATTTTCAAAATTCTAGACTGCTAAACATTTTTGTAATAATCCAACCTAGAAAAAAGAATGTCTCTCGTTGTATTTGACATTGAATGCTTGGAGGGCAAAATTCTCAAGGAGTTGGGTGTTTTCAAGGATGGAATTGTATTAAGATACAGTTTCCTCCCACCCAAAGACTATAAACCTACTTTTCAAGCAAAGTGGAACACCAAAAATTTACATGGGATTAATTGGAACAATGGAAAACTGGAATACACTGAGTTGTCATCAATCATTCACCAACATTGTTCACCTACAACAGAATACTTGGCAAAAGGGTTAGAGAAGTGTAATCTTCTCTCAGATTACTTGTGTAAAGATGTGGAGAATCTAGATGACTTTGGTTGTCCAAAAGTTTCCAAACTTCTCAATAACTCGGATACTGACTGGGATTGTAGCAATTATCCGTATCGAAACAAAAAGACATTTCACTGTGCAGAGAAGAAAGCTTATGCTTACGGAACTTGGACTCTAGATTTTTTTGATAACGTAGAATATATGTAATTTCTATTTGTAATTTCTTTTTGTATTTGTGATCGTTTTGTAATTTATTATTTTTTTATTTTTATTTTGAAATCAGAGAGAAGTCGCATTCCCTTAAAAATAAGTTATAAATGACCAAGCATACAGATAACGGTTTAAATTTAGGTAATTTGGTCTTTGATGATAATAACCAGGAACGACAAGCGTGGAAATGTTTTGGACAGACTTGTAATAGAGCTCTGGTGGTTTTTTTTGTCCCAATTTTTTGTTATTTTGTTGATAATAGCGTGCTGTATAGTAAGAATAACTCCTGTCGAAACCTCTGAAGAAACAACAGTTTGGATTGCTATCTTATCTAGTACAGTCGGTTATATTTTACCTTCTCCTAAACTATGAACAAAATAATTTTTACTAAGGAACGCATTTTTATTTCATTGGTGGGACCAAGCGGGTCTGGAAAATTTCATCTTATCCATGATTGGCTAATTATTGGAACTTTTCAACCCGATTTTGATAAAATTTACTATTTTTATCAACATTATCAATCACTTTACGGACTAATGTCCAAAAACATTAAGAACATTCATTTTATTCAAGGAGTTGATTTTGAGTTCATTCAGAATCTACCCAATAATGGAACAAAGCGTTTGCTGATTTTTGATGATTCTTGTGAGGAAATCTCAAGCTCAAAAAAATTTGTCAAAATCGCGACAGCTGGAAGACACAAAGGACTTAGTACAATATATATAAAGCATAATCTTTTTCATTAGAGTAGGTTGGGAAGAAATATTGAGTTACAAAATACTCATATAGTTTTATTCAAGTTTCCTAAAGATGTTCTCCAGATTAACACTCTTAGTCAACAGCTCGAATTAGGATCACAATTAAAAGATTGGTATACAAAAGCTACTTCAATCCCGTATGGTCATTTACTCATTGATTTGACTCCAAAAACAGTCGACTCTCTTAGATTTTGCACGAACAGTGGTTCTATTCCCACTATATTTTTTCTCCCTAAAACGAAACAAGAGATTACTTTTTTGAACGATGAACACACAAAATCTCTCTACGCTGATAACGTTCCAAACGTATTCCCAGAACTTCAAGAAAACGTTCCTAAGAAACTGTCCAAAAGATTTCATTCAGTTTCTAAACGAATGCATAGTAAACCTTCTTGGGGGACAACTACAGGAAATACAAAAACAAGACGTAATGAAGTACAGAGACAAAATTCATCAACTCGTGCTAAAAAGAACTGGAATAAATAAAAGAAGAGCCATTTTAAGTTCACGAAAAGAAAAAAGCTCACATCAATTTTGACACCATCTATCATTAATCGATTGTCTTGAAATGGAACAGTTTGTTTTGATTCCTCAACACCTTTACGAACAAAAATTCAAATTAAATTTTAAAAAGTTGGACAATTTTGAGCAGAAACCAGTTTCTGTCCCAACACCTTTGAACCCCAATTACAAGGAAATCAGCAACAAAACCAAATCTTTAAAGAACGAATCAATTGTAGATCAAATTTTTAATTCACCGCGAGTCAAGCTATCTCTCAACGACACATTTTTATTAGATGGAAGAGATAGAGAAGTAGCTTTCGCAGATTTTATTTTTGCATTAAAAAGAAGGAATGTTGATTTTGCCGACATATATTACACAATACTTGATGCTACCGGAATAAATCCGCAAAAAGTAATAAACAAAGATGCCAAAAGCAAAGACAGAGGGAGCTGGATTCCTTTCAAAATCTGAAAAAGCCATGCTACAAAGGCTGCATAGAGATGGAAAAGCCGCATATGGATCAATTAAAAATCTACAAAAGGCAAGTGGGTTATCCAAAAAGAAAGTTGCCTACTTTCTACACAGTAAAGATTCCTACACAAAGTATCGTCATGCAACACGACATTTCAAAAGATTACCAGCATTTGCTAAGCGAATCAATGAGATCTGGTGTCTCGATCTAGTTTTTATGGATAAATTATCGGATACTAATAATGGAGTGAAGCATTTATTAGTATGTGTTGACGTCTTTTCTCGCTTTGTTCGTGTGCAACCAATGAAGTCAAAGTACTCTACGGATGCAGTTGTAGCTTTCAAAAAAATGTTGCGCAAAAAGAGTATGCCAGCGAAAGTATGGGTTGATCAGGGAACAGAGTTTAGTGGTGAGTTTTGAAAGTTTTGTACGGACAGGAAAATCAAAATTTACTCTACCAGAAGTGAAACGAAAGCTGCTGTAGCAGAACGAGCTATAAAATCTCTGAAAAACATTATTTATTGCTATATAGAAGAAAATGGTGACAAATACATTAGAAAAATGGACTCCTTTCTCAAAACTATGAACACAAGAGTTAATCGCTCAACAGGTAAATCTCCAAAAAATGTAGCAAATAAAGTCTTTTTGTCAATTTTTTACAAAAACCCAATTAACCAATATAAGCGACCACGCTTTAAATTTGGTGAAAATGTTCGAATATCAAAAAAAGATATTCCATTCAGAAAAGGTTATAAATCTCAGTTCACAAATGAAATCTTCAAAATTGTTAAAATTGCTACTTTTAAACCACCAACCTATAACTTTTGTGGAGAACAAGGTGATGAAATTCTAGGTAAATTTTGTGAAAAAGAGCTTTCAAAGTGTATCATTTAAAGATGAGCTCTTTCACTGTTGAGTTTTTTTCCAATGCGTCGTTTGATTGTTACCCAAACAATACACTAAGTTCTTTTACGAATTTTCTACCTGAAAAAATTAATCTTGATGGAGAATGGGAGGTAGCAATAACAGAACTGTCGTATCCTTCCTTGTACCAAAACATAACAGAGGGTAAATTCTTCTATCTAGATGAAGCAACACCAGATACAAAACCATCGGATTAATACACACTTGATCCAGGTCTATACCCCTCGATCTCTGATATTGTCAATGAAATGAACAGAAAAATTCAGGAACGTGAAAAGTATGAAAAAACGCCAATCAAGTCACACGTTAACAAAATTACACAGCGAATTTCTTTGAGTCTTCGAATCAGAACTCCTTACTTGTCATTTTTAGTGCCGATCTTTGTTATGTCTTTGGATGCGAAGAAGCTGTTTATGGTATGGGTGTTTTCATGACGGGTACTGGTCCACATTTTCCCAAGTTCCCTTATGACATTATACGAATACACACCTTAATGATATATAGTGATATTGTTGAATAAAATATTGTGGGTGATACAAAAACTGCTCTTTTACGATGCATTCCGTTTATATCAAAAGTTAAGAATGGAGATATCATTTCAACGGGACAATACATGAATTATCAAAATTTTCCAAATTAACAATTAAAAAAAAATTATAAAAAACTCATTCCACAGCATAAAACTCGAGCTCAGGGACTCTTATGGTAAAAAAGTTCCTTTCAACTCTGTTGGTGTAACAAGAGCGGTACTAATGTTTAGAAAAGCTTCTGGCAATCATTTTTAGATTTAAAGTTGTAGAAAATGGTTGCTGATAGTGATTTACCGTATTTTCGTGGTTATTCAAGACAGAGGGGAAGAGGATTAGGTGCGTTAGCACAAACAATTGGGAGGACAGCTATTCCATTCTTGAGGAGATATGTTGTCCCAGCAGCAAAAAGAGTTGGTGCTGATTTGCTTGATATAGCTGCACCAGAAATTGGAAATATTCTAACTGGAAAGAAAAAATTCAAATCTGTGCCTGCAGATGTTGGAAAGAAAAAATTACGTAAACAGGTAGAGGGTGGAAAAATTAGGAAACGTCGCATTACTCGAAGAATCCCCCTCAAAAACCAGTCGACGTCGTCGAACTAGAAGAGATATTTTTCTAAGCTAAAATGAATACTAGATCAACAAACGATGGCAACTTTCGTTATGGTCACTTTACGAACTCTTGCTTGGAGATTTTCGACAAAATTCCTGTTTTGGAACCAATTGAATCTTCTCACGTTCAAGAAGTTTATCCCAGTACTTCATTGGATGAAAGCAGCATTGAATTCTAATTTGAAACAGATAGAAGCATTTATCTTCATATGAGAGATATCCACCTTCAAATCAGAGTTGGTTTACAAAAGGGAAGATTGTTTGATGACTTTATGAAAAAAGACGAGCATGGAAAATCAGATATGGGAATGTCTTTCACAGATGATGATTTACATTATCTGACTCACGTCAACAATTTATTGCACTCACTCTTCTCCAATTGTGAGGTGTATCTGAACAATCAACAGGTTTACAACTCAAATGTCCTCTATGGACACAAAGCTTTCATTTCCAATGAATTTAACGCTTCCACAAGAAATAATGAAGGGATATTGGCTTGTCATGGATATGTATTCGAAAAACAACTTGGCGATTTTGATAAAAGCATTTTTATAGATTGAGAGGAAGAACTTTTGCTGAAAAATGGAACTCCTTATTACGGTAAATTAGCAATTGATTTGTTCCAAAGTGAAAAGTTACTGTTTCCAAATACAAAAGTTAGACTGAAATTGATTCGTGCAAGACCCAATTTTTACATGATCTCCTACAATCCTCACGTCTCCCTTAAAGTTCTTGACTGTTCCCTGTTTACAAGACGTGTTGTTGTTAACGAAGTGTATCACCAGACTATCAAATATCAATTAACTCATCAACCTGCTTGTTACAAATTTAAGGAAACAATTGCACGAACATTTATTATTCCTTCGGGACAGAACCAGTTTATTCAGGAAAATGTTTTTAACAATGCTTCAATCAGAAGAATAGCTATTGCGATGAACACAAATTCAGCATTCACAGGACAGTTTCAAGAAAATCCTCTCCATTATCAGAAATTTGGTTTACGAGAACTAAGAATTGTTCGAGGAGGTAGAGCTATAGTATCAGTTGATACAACCAATGACTGTAGGGCATATGTAACAACAATGAAAGCAATGAATTTTAACGAAGAGATTCCCGCGTTATCAAAAAATCTTTTTCAGAAACATGACGTGCCTGTATTTGATCTCACTTCACTTCAAGATGCTGGAGAAAATATTCAATATCCTGAGCTCAGCGGTGAAATTATCCGATCAGAAATGTTTTTCAGCCACCCGCTAACAAACGTGACAGAATTAATTGTTCTTGGAGAAAGGATGTCCATTGTTAAAATTAATCTGTTCGGAACGGTTGCTAAAAATGTCTGAAGATTTTTGCGTTAACGAAAATTTTTTCATATTTTTTCAGTTTTTAAGGGTTTTACATCATCGCTTTCTGCATTGGAACATTTGTGGGTTATGTATTATCATCACCCAGTTGCCATTCCCTTCACCAAATAATTTCTTAAAATGGACGTTAACTGGGGGCGAACTAATTCAAACTTTTTTGTATACGTTCCTCTCCTAATATTTCTGGTACTTTTTTTATAATTATTTTTTTCTACCCCAACTCCCATAACAATTCTGTTGACAAAATTAAAAAATCAAGCAAAGTTTTCTTAGAGCAAGGTAAAAAGTCCAATGATTGTTGCTTTTTTGAAGAGAATGGGTCTTTTCAGCTTGACTTTACAGTTAGAAATCCGTGTGTTAATGGTACTTGCGAAATAAAGCAGAGAAAAATTGTTTGTCATGGATAGCCCTTCACTGACACAGATTATTGAACGAATCCGAGAACTCAAATACCGCTATTTTGGATCCTTTTCAGCGGATTGTGTTCCAAGACTACCCACATTCAGCTTTGCTATCATCAACACTTCTCCCAGCAGTGAAGCTGGAGAGCATTGGATAATGATTGCTCGACTCAATCGAACTTATTACTATGCTGATTCTTTGGCTCCCCCAATCACAAAATACAAATTTTTGAATAAAAAGTATCAGAAAATGATACAACAGCCAGTTCAGAAAACTGATAATTTGTGTGGATTTTACACAATATTTGCAGCATTTCAACTATTTAAATTTTTTCAAACAAAACTGAACAATGTTCATGATGTTCATGTTTTAAACTTTATAAGTAATTATATGTGAATTAATTAAATTTAATGTAAAATAAGTCGAAGTGTAATAAAGTCGACAGTAATTTTTTTCTAAATTCCTTAATTCTTCGTTAGTTACTCAAATTTTTGTTGTCGACTTTATTAACTACTCGGCTAAATGTACTTTAATACTCTCTTCTTTTGAACTGTCATCATGTAAATGTTTGATTAATTTTGTACTTTCATGTACTTAATTTGTACTGTGTCTGTTACTTTGTACTTTTTAATTCAATTTTTTCTTTAATTTAACATTTTTATGAGCGCGTTCAACAAGTTATGAGCGCGTAAAATTCCACTGGTACTGTGACAGTGCCTGATTAGCAAGAGGTAGTTTCGATCTACCGACCTCTGAGTTATGAGCCCAGCACGCTACCACTGCGCCATCTTGCTATTTAGGGTCAGCTATACCTAATCTTAAAACATTGCGGCGGCTATACCTAATCTTAATACATTGCGGCGGCTATACCTAATCTTAATACATTGCGGCGGCTATATCTAATCTTAATACATTGCGGCGGCTATACCTAATCTTAACACATTGCGGCGGTTCTACCTAATCTTAATACATTGCGGCGGCTATACCTAATCTTAATACATTGCGGCGGCTATACCTAATCTTAATACATTGCGGCGGCTATACCTAATCTTAATACATTGCGGCGGCTATAACTAATCTTAATACATTGCGGCGGCTATACCTAATCTTAATACATTGGGGCGGCTATACCTAATCTTAATACCTTGCGGCGGCTATACCTAATCTTAACACATTGCGGCGGCTATTCCTAATCTTAATACATTGCGACGGCTATACCTAATCTTAATACATTGCGGCGGCTATACCTAATCTTAATACATTGCGGCGGCTATACCTAATCTTAATACATTGCGGCGGCTACACCTAATCTTAATACATTGCGGCGGCTATACCTAATCTTAATACATTGCGGCGGCTATACCTAATCTTAATACATTGCGGCGGCTATACCTAATCTTAATACATTGCGGCGGCTATACCTAATCTTAATACATTGCGGCGGCTATACCTAATCTTAATACATTGCGGCGGCTATACCTAATCTTAATACAATGCGGCGGCTATACCTAATATTAATACATTGCGGCGGCTATACCTAATCTTAATACATTGCGGTGGTTAAACCAAAAAAATGTTGAAATTTACTGCGAGGGGAATTATCCGTTAATGCGCGCTGCCTGTACAATTCCCGTGCGCGCTGTCTGTAAAATTCCCCGCCTGAATAATTCCCCTGCGCGCTGCCCTAAATGACCTCTAAAATCACGTGACAAGTGGCTCCGGAAAATCACCCTGATCTGCTCCTACCTTATTACTCACTCCCTGGAACACATGTAGGCGCCCCTAGATTTATACCCATTCTTAATACATTACTTTAGAACCGCTCAGAAAAATTACTCCTATACCCTATATTTATACAAGGGGTCTACACCCCCCGGGGAGACTTGCTCAGCCTATTACTACTGTTCGTTTTTTCTGGGGTTTAATATACACCAAAAGTTATACAAAATTCCATGCCCAATAAACAAGGCGTATTCTCTATTTGGTCACCAGAAACTCAACTGTTATCTCAGATGTAAATTTTTGAAGTTGGACTTGAATAGCTGTTGACGCTTTTACAGGCATTTTTCCATTGTTGGCTGCTTTTTCTTATTGCACACTCTGATCTGACTCAGTTCTCGCAGTTGCTGGTAGACTAATTCGCTTAAAAGATTTACACTACTTCCACCATCAATTAGGGCAATTTTCAGTCTGTCTTGTATGTTTAATTTGGCAAGCAAGGCTTCCACTGGACTGTTTTCGTCACGCAAATTTTTCACGTAGCTAGCTGAAAATGAAGCCTTGCCATCTTCAGCTAGTGCTCGTTTGAATACGGGCAATTTCGGTTGAAAAGATTTGGAATCCCACATTCAAAACAATTCTCGCATTCCTTAGATGCAAGATTTCGCTGACAGCGCGACATTTTTCTCTCTCAAAACTCTCCGCCGTCTTTGACTGCTCAGCACGACGCTCTTGCGACCAATCTTGGCTTCTGTTCTTGCTTCTTGGTGTTGGTGATCCTGCTCTACTGTCGTAATTTGTTCTTCTGTTATTAGCGCTGCTTCTGTTATAGCTATCATGTTTTCTATTTCTATCTCCGGTTTCTGTTGAACTTCGCTCACTTCCGTGCAGAAGCTCTTTTGTCCTCGCTCCTTGCGATGAAAACATTTGATTTTCTTGCGTGTTAGGTTGATTAGTCTGCATTGGTCGCACTAATTCCTTAATCGAATTAACTAGTTCAGTCTTTTCGTTTGACTGGATGTCAGAAAACCGCGGCTCATTATTTTTCTCCTCAATTCTCGTGACTGCTTCAAAATGCAGTGCTCCTGATAAAACTTTGTCTAAAGTAATATCCGCTCACCGAAGTTCTTTCCCAGGTCGAGTCGCACTTGTCTATTTTCTATGCATTCGAAGAATCCCCTAAAAATGAGACGTTCTCTCATCTCAATAGACGCTTGAGGGTACGCTTTCAAGGCTAAAGTTTGCAAGTCAGCGAGAAAGTCTTTTAATTTTTCACCCAGCTGCTGGACTCTCATAGCTAGCCTCCTCCGGAAAACTACATTTTTCTCATTATAATGTTGACTGAAAGCTTTTACGGTCTCATTATAGCTCTTCTTAGTGTCCTCCGGAAATGTACCATAGAGATCAATAGCCGACATTGATATCTTTAACGCAAGCTAAAGCGGCCGTCCACCAATCACGGTTTCAGCGCCGTTTACTGTTTCGTTTCTTTGCCACTTCTGAAGTTGTGACAAGAGCTCAAAGTGTGAAACATAACTTTCAGAGCCATTTAATCCCGTAAAAGGCTCTGGTAACAGTGTTTCTGAGGAGTGTCGTGCCATTCGTGTTTTATTTAAAAGCTGCTGTTATTCAAATTGTTTCAATAATTATGTTTGAAACCCGAACTATTTTTTGACACTCTAACTCAGAAGCCCTAATTTTTAATGACACTGTATTTATTTTCGAAAAAAAATTCTTTAAAACACGCGATGTTCGATGGTGTATTATAAGTCAAATTATGTCGAATTTTAAACAAAATTTATTTTGAACGCTATTTTATTATCAAAAAATGATGTACGAACCGATTTAAACTATTCGAAATTTTAACGAGAACTCACTTGAAATCTCTAAGACCGCAGTGTTTCTTGTCAAATCCCGACACCAGTTCAAATTTTCTTATTCGATTCGTGACGTTAAGACGTCAGAATCGTGTCTGAAGATCATCTTCAAACAAAAAAATTAGATTTCTTGTTGAAATCAGTACAATACTAAATTTTGTTGGATGGTGGTTTTCAATTTACTTTCAATCTCTGTCGCCACTATGGTAGCCGCCCGTGCGGAATTTTTCTTTGGCTAATTGAGCGTGGTATTTGTTTAAATTTCAAAGTTAGAAGTTAAATTATATAGTAGATCAATGAGGACAAATGTTGGTTTAAATAAAATAAGATTTAATAGATTGGTTAGCTCTGATGGTAAGTTTCGTGTTCAATGAATGAAATTCATCCGCGCTTTGGTCGGTACTCAATATCAGTTCTATCATTGTGGTAAATTAACCAAGTCAACAAAGATGTGTCTATTTCGTTGACTTGGCTCGAAGCCCGAGTTTTGTCTAATTAAAGGTCTATTCTCTTTTCTGACACCTATCAACCTTGATTCAGTCCTAAATCAGGTAAAAAATCAAGTTTTAAATTATATCTACAACCTTTAAACCCAAGGTTTTTAGTACATCTTTTTTGTATACGTGTGACACTAACAACCCCAATCTAAATCAATTCAAAACACAATTAAAAAACCTCGCCAGAAAAAATTTTTTTGATGTTTTCAAAAATAGCTGTCTGTCTAAACTTTTGACTTTTTTTTATCAGAACAGAGTATTGAGTCTGAAAATTTCGAGTCTTTCAGATCAAGTCGAAAATTTATCCAAAATAAAAAAGTACTATTAGCAAGGAAGCCAAGGGACAATAGACTTTGAAAAGTTCTAAGAATAGTACTTTCTTTCAACAAAGAAACTATCAAATGTCAAAATAAACAAAAGCTGTAGAAATTTTAATTGAGCTGAGCTGGTCTTTGAAATTTTGGAGAACTAAAGCGTATAGTTAAAAAAGTTATTTTAATCGTAAAGCCTGCCAATTGCCAAGTAAATGTATCAATAATTTTTTTTATTTCACAAGGGACAGTAGACTTTGAAAAATTCCAAGAACAGTACATTCGTTCCACAAAGTTACAAGAACATGTCAAAATTAATACATATGCTCATCAACTGACCATAGTACTCTACAATCAATGTTCTCAAAAACATTTGATCAATTTTCAAACTTATCTTCGGAAAACACCTGTCAGTTGGAAAGAACAAAGAAATGTCTTTTTTGCAGTTAGCCTAATATTTCGTTTTGATATTGTAATTTCAACGATAAGATTGATGCAAAAATTTGAAAGAGTTATCTGTGAGCAGTATTTTTTCAGTTGTACATATTTCTGTGTGCTTGATTAATTTGGATTCAAGAAGCTGCTTCAATTGGAATTTCATCTGTTTGAGGGAAAGAACATGATTTTATTGATGGCAGCAAACACAATACCTTTAAATTCAAACAAAACCTGTTTTGTATTTTGCAAATCTCTGTTAACTATGATGGAGTTGAAAATTTGTGTAATGACAATTAAACACATTGAACAAATTGAAGCTCCAGAAACTGAGTACCGCTTCTGCTTTTAATTCAAATAACAGTAGTTTTCTTTAATTTTTTAAAAATTATTTGATCAGATATAACTGTTGAAACGTAATTTTTCAAAATTGGTTTTATTCAGAGTCAATGTTTTAGCATAGTTAACATCTTGAGAAAAATTACGTTGACAACTACACTCCGGTATCAGGAACCAAAAGAAAATTGCCTTTTTGGCTTCTTGTAAAAAATGGAAAAACATCATATAGTAAAACAGATCGATTTTAAAATACTGCATTTGATAGATTGTGTCAGATGTTTCATTATTGTTATTCAAAACGTGTAAGCCATCTTCATCCAATCTACACAGTTTCCATTTTCTTTTCAATTTTTAGTTCTTCTTCTGCACTCTGCCAAAAGCGTTCTGTCTCCTGTAAACCTCCCACGGATTATTAAGGAGCTCGTATTCTGGCTATGAAAACAACCATTTTGTTTTTTTTTTGCTTTCGTGTTCCTGAAACAATTTCCGATTGTCTCTGCTTTGTGCTAGGGTGTAATGCTTTGCTTATAACAAAATCTCGCAAAAATCTCTCTCTCTTCTTTTTTCTTCTGCATTTCAAAACTAAGCTTACTTAACGAAGTTTTAAAATATCAAAACCTTTAGTTCAGGAACTGTAATGTATGTAGCCTTTAAAAAATTCGCAGGTACTTTTTGAATTCATCAGGTCTTTTTTTTAGTTTTTGCAAATCCACAATAATTTTTCGAAATTGTTTGGAATTTAGGAATTTGTCAACTTATTTTTTGTCTTCGAAGCATTTGTTATCCAAATAATCTTTGTTTTAATGCTATTGAATAAATTTTATTTGCGATTACAGATGCTTTTATAATTTGTCCCATGAAAATCAGCTTTTCAAAGCGTAACAATTCGGCCAGAGCTTATGGCAATAACTTTCAATTACGCTTATTTCTTTGCAGAATGAAATTCGCTGAAATTTTCAACACCACCTTTTTGCAGTTAGCCTAATATTTCATTTTGATTTTGTAATTTCAATGATAAGATTAATGCAAAAATTTGAAAGAGTTATCTGATAGCAGTTTTTTTTTGGGTGTACATATTCCTGTGTGCTTGATTGTTTTGGATTTAGGAAGCTGCTTCAATTGGAATCTCATCTCTTTGATGATTTTATTCATGGCAGCAAACACAACACCTTTATATTCAAACAAAATCTGTTTTTTTTTTATTTTGCAAAGCTCTATTAACTATGATGGAGTTGAAAGTTTATGTAACGACTATTAAACACATTGAACAAATTGAAGCTCCAGAAACTGAGTACTGCTTCTGCTTTTAATTCAAATAACAGTAGTTTTCTTTAATTTTTTAAAAATTTTTTGATCAGATATAACTGTTGAAACGTAATTTTTCAAAATTGGTTTTATTCAGAGTCAATGTTTTAGCATAGTTAACATCTTGAGAAAAATTACGTTGACAACTACACTCCGGTATCAGGAACCACAAGAAAATTGCCTTTTTGGCTTCTTGTAAAAAACGGAAAAACATCATATAGTAAAACAGATCGATTTTAAAATACTGCATTTAATAGATTGTGTCAGATGTTTCATTATTGTTATTCAAAACGTGTAAGCCATCTTCATCCAATCTACACAGTTTCCAGTTTCTTTTCAATTTTTAGTTCTTCTTCTGCACTCTGCCAAAAGCGTTCTGTCTCCTGTAAACCTCCCACGGATTATTAAGGAGCTCGTATTCTGGCTATGAAAACAACCATTTTGTTTTTTTTTGCTTTCGTGTTCCTGAAACAATTTCCGATTGTCTCTGCTTTGTGCTAGGGTGTAATGCTTTGCTTATAACAAAATTTCGCAAAAATCTCTCTCTCTTCTTTTTTCTTCTGCATTTCAAAACTAAGCTTACTTAACGAAGTTTTAAAATATCAAAACCTTTAGTTCAGGAACTGTAATGTATGTAGCCTTTAAAAAATTCGCAGGTACTTTTGAATTCATCAGGTCTTTTTTTTAGTTTTTGCAAATCTACAATAATTTTTCGAAATTGTTTGGAATTTAGGAATTTGTCAACTTATTTTTTGTCTTCGAAGCATTTGTTTTCCAAATAATCTTTGTTTTAATGCTATTGAATAAATTTTAGTTGCGATTACAGATGCTTTTATAATTTGTCCCATGAAAATCAGCTTTTCAAAGCGTAACAATTCGGCCAGAGCTTATGGCAATAACTTTCAATTCGCTTATTTCTTTTTAGAATGAAATTCGCTGAAATTTTCAACACCACCTTTTTGCAGTTAGCCTAATATTTCGTTTTGATTTTGTAATTTCAATGATAAGATTAATGCAAAAATTTGAAAGAGTTATCTGATAGCAGTTTTTTTTCGGGTGTACATATTCCTGTGTGCTTGATTTTTTTGGATTTAGGAAGCTGCTTCAATTGGAATCTCATCTCTTTGATGATTTTATTCATGGCAGCAAACACAACACCTTTGAATTCAAACAAAATCTGTTTTTTTTTATTTTGCAAAGCTCTATTAACTATGATGGAGTTGAAAGTTTATGTAACGACTATTAAACACATTGAACAAATTGAAGCTCCAGAAACTGAGTACTGCTTCTGCTTTTAATTCAAATAACAGTAGTTTTCTTTAATTTTTTAAAAATTATTTGATCAGATATAACCGTTGAAACGTAATTTTTCAAAATTGGTTTTATTCAGAGTCAATGTTTTAGCATAGTTAACATCTTGAGAAAAATTACGTTGACAACTACACTCCGGTATCAGGAACCACAAGAAAATTGCTTTTTTGGCTTCTTGTAAAAAACGGAAAAACATCATATAGTAAAACAGATCGATTTTAAAATACTGCATTTAATAGATTGTGTCAGATGTTTCATTATTGTTATTCAAAACGTGTAAGCCATCTTCATCCAATCTACACAGTTTCCATTTTCTTTTCAATTTTTAGTTCTTCTTCTGCACTCTGCCAAAAGCGTTCTGTCTCCTGTAAACCTCCCACGGATTATTAAGGAGCTCGTATTCTGGCTATGAAAACAACCATTTTGTTTTTTTTTGCTTTCGTGTTCCTGAAACAATTTCCGATTGTCTCTGCTTTGTGCTAGGGTGTAATGCTTTGCTTATAACAAAATTTCGCAAAAATCTCTCTCTCTTCTTTTTTCTTCTGCATTTCAAAACTAAGCTTACTTAACGAAGTTTTAAAATATCAAAACCTTTAGTTCAGGAACTGTAATGTATGTAGCCTTTAAAAAATTCGCAGGTACTTTTGAATTCATCAGGTCTTTTTTTTAGTTTTTGCAAATCTACAATAATTTTTCGAAATTGTTTGGAATTTAGGAATTTGTCAACTTATTTTTTGTCTTCGAAGCATTTGTTTTCCAAATAATCTTTGTTTTAATGCTATTGAATAAATTTTATTTGCGATTACAGATGCTTTTATAATTTGTCCCATGAAAATCAGCTTTTCAAAGCGTAACAATTCGGCCAGAGCTTATGGCAATAACTTTCAATTCGCTTATTTCTTTTTAGAATGAAATTCGCTGAAATTTTCAACACCACCTTTTTGCAGTTAGCCTAATATTTCGTTTTGATTTTGTAATTTCAATGATAAGATTAATGCAAAAATTTGAAAGAGTTATCTGATAGCAGTTTTTTTTCGGGTGTACATATTCCTGTGTGCTTGATTTTTTTGGATTTAGGAAGCTGCTTCAATTGGAATCTCATCTCTTTGATGATTTTATTCATGGCAGCAAACACAACACCTTTGAATTCAAACAAAATCTGTTTTTTTTTATTTTGCAAAGCTCTATTAACTATGATGGAGTTGAAAGTTTATGTAACGACTATTAAACACATTGAACAAATTGAAGCTCCAGAAACTGAGTACTGCTTCTGCTTTTAATTCAAATAACAGTAGTTTTCTTTAATTTTTTAAAAAATATTTGATCAGATATAACTGTTGAATCGTAATTTTTTAAAATTGGTTTTATTCAGAGTCAATGTTTTAGCATAGTTAACATCTTGAGAAAAATTACGTTGACAACTACACTCTGGTATCAGGAACCAAAAGAAAATTGCCTTTTTGGCTTCTTGTAAAAAATGGAAAAACATCATATAGTAAAACAGATCGATTTTAAAATACTGCATTTAATAGATTGTGTCAGATGTTTCATTATTGTTATTCAAAACGTGTAAGCCATCTTCATCCAATCTACACAGTTTCCATTTTCTTTTCAATTTTTAGTTCTTCTTCTGCACTCTGCCAAAAGCGTTCTGTCTCCTGTAAACCTCCCACGGATTATTAAGGAGCTCGTATTCTGGCTATGAAAACAACCGTTTTGTTTTTTTTTTGCTTTCGTGTTCCTGAAACAATTTCCGATTGTCTCTGCTTTGTGCTAGGGTGTAATGCTTTGCTTATAACAAAATCTCGCAAAAATCTCTCTCTCTTCTTTTTTCTTCTGCATTTCAAAACTAAGCTTAATTAACGAAGTTTTAAAATATCAAAACCTTTAGTTCAGGAACTGTAATGTATGTAGCCTTTAAAAATTTCGCAGGTACTTTTGAATTCATCAGGTCTTTTTTTTAGTTTTCGCAAATCTTCGAAGCATTTGTTATCCAAATAATCTTTGTTTTAATGCTATTGAATAAATTTTATTTGCGATTACAGATGCTTTTATAATTTGTCCCATGAAAATCAGCTTTTCAAAGCGTAACAATTCGGCCAGAGCTTATGGCAATAACTTTCAATTACGCTTATTTCTTTGCAGAATGAAATTCGCTGAAATTTTCAACACCACCTTTTTGCAGTTAGCCTAATATTTCGTTTTGATTTTGTAATTTCAATGATAAGATTAATGCAAAAATTTGAAAGAGTTATCTGATAGCAGTTTTTTTTCGGGTGTACATATTCCTGTGTGCTTGATTGTTTTGGATTTAGGAAGCTGCCTCAATTGGAATCTCATCTCTTTGATGATTTTATTCATGGCAGCAAACACAACACCTTTAAATTCAAACAAAATCTGTTTTTTTTATTTTGCAAAGCTCTATTAACTATGATGGAGTTGAAAGTTTTTGTAACGACTATTAAACACATTGAACAAATTGAAGCTCCAGAAACTGAGTACTGCTTCTGCTTTTAATTCGAATAACAGTAGTTTTCTGTAATTTTTTAAAAATTTTTTGATCAGATATAACTGTTGAAACGTAATTTTTCAAAATTGGTTTTATTCAGAGTCAATGTTTTAGCATAGTTAACATCTTGAGAAAAATTACGTTGACAACTACACTCCGGTATCAAGAACCACAAGAAAATTGCCTTTTTGGCTTCTTGTAAAAAATGGAAAAACATCATATAGTAAAACAGATCGATTTTAAAATACTGCATTTAATAGATTGTGTCAGATGTTTCATTATTGTTATTCAAAACGTGTAAGCCATCTTCATCCAATCTACACAGTTTCCATTTTCTTTTCAATTTTTAGTTCTTCTTCGGCACTCTGCCAAAAGCGTTCTGTCTCCTGTAAACCTCCCACGGATTATTAAGGAGCTCGTATTCTGGCTATGAAAACAACCATTTTGTTTTTTTTTGCTTTCGTGTTCCTGAAACAATTTCCGATTGTCTCTGCTTTGTGCTAGGGTGTAATGCTTTGCTTATAACAAAACCTCGCAAAAATCTCTCTCTCTTCTTTTTTCTTCTGCATTTCAAAACTAAGCTTACTTAACGAAGTTTTAAAATATCAAAACCATTAGTTCAGGAACTGTAATGTATGTAGCCTTTAAAAAATTCGCAGGTACTTTTTGAATTCATCAGGTCTTTTTTTTAGTTTTTGCAAATCCACAATAATTTTTCGAAATTGTTTGGAATTTAGGAATTTGTCAACTTATTTTTTGTCTTCGAAGCATTTGTTATCCAAATAATCTTTGCTTTAATGCTATTGAGTAAATTTTATTTGCGATTACAGATGCTTTTATAATTTGTCCCATGAAAATCAGCTTTTCAAAGCGTAACAATTCGGCCAGAGCTTATGGCAATAACTTTCAATTACGCTTATTTCTTTGCAGAATGAAAATCGCTGAAATTTTCAACACCACCTTTTTGCAGTTAGCCTAATATTTCGTTTTGATTTTGTAATTTCAATGATAAGATTAATGCAAAAATTTAAAAGAGTTATCTGATAGCAGTTTTTTTCGGGTGTACAAATTCCTGTAGGCTTGATTGTTTTGGATTTAGGAAGCTGCTTCAATTGGAATCTCATCTCTTTGATGATTTTATTCATGGCAGCAAACACAACACCTTTGAATTCAAACAAAATCTGTTTTTTTTTATTTTGCAAAGCTCTATTAACTATGATGGAGTTGAAAGTTTATGTAACGACTATTAAACACATTGAACAAATTGAAGCTCCAGAAACTGAGTACTGCTTCTGCTTTTAATTCAAATAACAGTAGTTTTCTTTAATTTTTTAAAAATTATTTGATCAGATATAACTGTTGAAACGTAATTTTTCAAAATTGGTTTTATTCAGAGTCAATGTTTTAGCATAGTTAACATCTTGATAAAAATTACGTTGACAACTACACTCCGGTATCAGGAACCACAAGAAAATTGCCTTTTTGTCTTCTTGTAAAAAATGGAAAAACATCATATAGTAAAACAGATCGATTTTAAAATACTGCATTTAATAGATTGTGTCAGATGTTTCATTATTGTTATTCAAAACGTGTAAGCCATCTTCATCCAATCTACACAGTTTCCATTTTCTTTTCAATTTTTAGTTCTTCTTCGGCACTCTGCCAAAAGCGTTCTGTCTCCTGTAAACCTCCCACGGATTATTAAGGAGCTCGTATTCTGGCTATGAAAACAACCATTTTGTTTTTTTTTGCTTTCGTGTTCCTGAAACAATTTCCGATTGTCTCTGCTTTGTGCTAGGGTGTAATGCTTTGCTTATAACAAAATCTCGCAAAAATCTCTCTCTCTCTTCTTTTTTCTTCTGCATTTCAAAACTAAGCTTACTTAACGAAGTTTTAAAATATCAAAACCTTTAGTTCAGGAACTGTAATGTATGTAGCCTTTAAAAAATTCGCAGGTACTTTTGAATTCATCAGGTCTTTTTTTAGTTTTTGCAAATCTACAATAATTTTTCGAAATTGTTTGGAATTTAGGAATTTGTCAACTTATTTTTTGTCTTCGAAGCATTTGTTATCCAAATAATCTTTGTTTTAATGCTATTGAATAAATTTTAATTGCGATTACAGATGCTTTTATAATTTGTCCCATGAAAATCAGCTTTTCAAAGCGTAACAATTCGGCCAGAGCTTATGGCAATAACTTTTAATTCGCTTATTTCTTTTTAGAATGAAATTCGCTGAAATTTTCAACACCACCTTTTTGCAGTTAGCCTAATATTTCGTTTTGATTTTGTAATTTCAATGATAAGATTAATGCAAAAATTTGAAAGAGTTATCTGATAGCAGTTTTTTTTCGGGTGTACATATTCCTGTGTGCTTGATTGTTTTGGATTTAGGAAGCTCATTCAATTGGAATCTCATCTCTTTGATGATTTTATTCATGGCAGCAAACACAACACCTTTAAATTCAAACAAAATCTGTTTTTTTTTTATTTTGCAAAGCTCTATTAACTATGATGGAGTTGAAAGTTTATGTAACGACTATTAAACACATTGAACAAATTGAAGCTTCAGAAACCGAGTACTGCTTCTGCTTTTAATTCAAATAACAGTAGTTTTCTTTAAATTTTAAAAAAAATTATTTGATCAGAGCTAACAGTTGAAGCCTAATTTTTCAAAATTGGTTTTATTAGATTCAATTTTTGAGGAATAGCAATGTGATTTCATCATTCTGAAACTTTATCTTTTGCAAGAGATCAATTGTTTTGATTTAAAAAATTTTCACTCTTTCAAAAGATATATTCAGTTCACTTGAACATTTTGCGACTTTTTATTGAATTACACGTTATCAATCATTCACTACCTGGCCAGTTTCAAAAAATTGAGCATGAATATCGGATTTCGTTGGCCATTTGCACAACATACAGCTCAAAAAATGGAAAAATTGCCTTATAAACCTGTGTGGAAACAAATTACACGTGGATAACTTAGTTCAGGATTGATTCAAAATTGGATTTTACCGTCCAATTCAACGCTGACTTTGAGTATCAGAGGAAAATTTTCTCTCTTTTAATAGTTGTATTCATAATTGAATTTGGAGGCACTTGTGTGGGTTGGAGAGAATGCTGCAACCTAAACCAATTAAAAACCTTTTACAGTAGCCATATTTTTGTTGCTAAAAAAATTAATGAATGAGTTTTCAACAAGTTGCTGTCAAATATCGGTTTTCAAATACTTGTTTTCAGAACAGAGAGGCGTCTGATTGAGCTAGGGTTTGAAACTTCTTTTGGAGAATTACATATTCAGTAAGATAGCTATTTTCATTGTTAAGCCTTAGCCTGTCAATTGCAAACTATCTATGTCTATGATTTGTATATTTCATTAGACCGTTGGGTAAAACTAAACAAAAATCAGTTGATTAATAATATTCAAGTTGTCAGCGAAACAAGATGTAAGTTAAAGATGTAACAAGAGGTAAGTTAAATGAAAGTACAAAAAAATTGTGCTCAAAAAACAGTATCAAAAAAATTCTCGCTGTTTCTTTGGCGTTTTTCCATTGTTAGTCATTTGTTACTAATTAAGTCTTCTCAATCAGCAATCAGTTTTCAGAACAGTGATCTTTCAGCAACGTTGAATCCTATTTAAAATCAATAAAAAACTCAATTAAAAGATGAAAAAGCATTCCAAACTCTCCAATGGTGTCAAAAGTAGCTGTCTCTCTCAAGATTTTTTTTAAAAAACCGGACACTATTTTGAATCCGAAACATAGATCAGATGATATAACAGACAAATTCAGAAAATAAGAAAAATGAAAACAGCTCTAAGAAGAAGTACCTGGAAAACACCTACTTTATTTCAACTAAGAAACAATCAAATGTCAAAATAATATTACATCTCACCAACCAATCATACTACTCTACAATTAGTAGGAAAAAGTTTCTTGTTTTTTTTCTCATATTTATTATTTGAGAACATTTGAGATTTGGAAAGAACTGAGGAATGTTTTTGCGGTTAGTTTGTTATTTCGTTTTTGATTTTGTGATTTCATCGATGAGATGGATGCACAAAATTGAAAAATTGATGTGTGAGCAGTAGTTCCTAAAATGCACATATTCTGTTGAACGATATCGGATTAAAAGCGTTATAATTTGGTTTTCAACTGAATTGATTTAATGATCCTAATTTGATAGCATCAAGGAAATAATCTTTGAAATCTGTTTTATGATTTTGCTAAGCACTTTTAACTATGGATCAATAAGTTATGGTAATGGCATTTAAACAACATTACTGAATTGAGGCTTCTAAAATTATGTACCGCTTCTGCTTGTAATTGATATTAAACTAACAGAAGCTTCCTTAAATTATTTTACGATTATTCGAGCAGGTCAAACAGTTGAAGACTAATTTTTGTTTACTTGAAAACTTGTACTACTCTAAGTCTCTTTTTAAATAGAACTAGAATCCTGAGAGGATTAATAATGTCGACTGCACTCTGGTATCAGAAAGCTACATACAAGCTACCTTATTGACCTCTTGTAAAAACTGTCAGAAACATCATCTAGTAAGAGGGTTTGATTTTGAATAACTTAATTGAGAACACGTCAACAATACTAGCCTGGCATTGATAACTCGTTTATTAGACTACTTGTAAAATTATTCCTTTTTTCTCAAAAAACGTCAAGTAATCTTTATCCTCTCTATTTTCCACACAGTTTCTATTTCTTCTTCTTTTTTAGTTTCTCTTCTACACTCTTCCAAAAGCGGTCTGTCTTTTGTAAACTTTCTACGGAATTTTAAGGAGCTCGCATTCTGACTATGACAAAAATCATTTCCCTTCTTTGCTCTCGAGTTCTTTAAACAGTTGCTGACCCTCTCTCATTTGTGCAAATGAGTTGCTTTTCCTAAAATTGCAAAATCTTGTAAAAACACTTTTCTCTTCTATTTTTCTGCTGCATTTCATAACTAAGCTTAATGGCGTTTCAAAATCTAAAAATTGTATTTCAGGAACCAGTTCCGAGGTTATCCAGCGATGATTTTGTATCTGTCACTACAAACTTTATTAATTTTTTGGAATTGATTGACATTCCGTAATGTGTCATCTAAGTTTTTGGCTCCAAAGTTGTTATTATCAAGGTAATTTATGTTTTCATGCTGTTAACTGAAAACTATTTTTGAGTATAGTTGCTTTTGTAACCTGACCCATGAAAGTCAGCGTTTCGTAGCATTACAATATGTCTTACAGTATAAAAGCGCATAGAATTAACTTTAATTTATGGTTAATTGTTTTCGGAGAATGATATCTGCTAAAATTTCCAACACAAAGAATGCTTGTTGCGCAAAAGTTTTGCTTTATTACTGCAATTTGTCATAAGTGTAGCTTATTCGTACAGAACTGCTCATGATTGCTATTCTCCAGTTGAACAAGCTATATCATTACGTTTTATATGACCCTAAATTTGAAGAGCATCATTTCTGAAATTCGCGAAAACGCTCATTACATTTATTTTTATTTGCCACTTGCGAAAAGAGCTTATCTTAAGTTATTTTCGATGGATTTTGATACATGCAAGCGAGAAACTGTAAGCAAAGTTGAAAACCAAAAAAAAACAAATGACTTACGAAAAAAGTTGAAAGTAAGTTTCACGCTCTCAATGTATATATTTTCTAACGATTTAGTGTAATTGGATTACACCTTTAAAACCCACAATTAAATTTTATGAAATTCACCTTTAATGTAATTGATGATCATGCCTTCGATATTTACACTCTTTATGTAAGCAGATTTTTGAAAAAAAGCTGATTAATTTTCACGCGTTTACTAACCAGATTTCAACCGTTTTGAACTTAAATTTCTTGTTTAAGATACTTGTAGTTCGCAATCCCTTTCTAATAAAAGCTTGGGAGGCAAATAATCCTTAAAAATTTTGTGAGAGTTTGAAAAATTAAAAGTTTAATGGAAAAATTTTAATAAAGGTGTTTTCGACGTTTCAGAATTGACCAGTAAAACGTAACGAACAAAATTGGGAATTGAGCAACATCACATTTGCCATGACTGCGCTGCCACTATCATTCTGTTTTGAGGACAGTACTAGGAAGAAGGAATGTCATGAGCTTTATAAACATAAAAAACCATCTATCTGATTGTTTTCACAAAAATCCCTCAGCTGCAAGTTAACTCATATGAATCCACAAAAGAAATTTTATTCTAATTTTCAGAGGTTTTTTGTTCATTTCATAGTTGTTTGCCATAAAACTGTTCTCACTGCAAAAAAAGTCAGGCCACAGCAAGTACTACGCTAATTGTTCTTTGAATGTCGCTCCGAATAATTATTTCACCATTTTCCCTCAAATGTTGAAGGATATATTGATCCAAAAATAGTACCCGATTTTTTCCCCAGAAAAATTCCTCATTTTTGAAGGATACGATTCCAATTTGGGATAATATCGGTTCTCTGTGGTAGTTTTTTAGGTGCAGGAAGCATAGAAAAGTGCCTAAAACAATACTCAATTTCAACATCGGTTCAACAAACTTAATTCAAGATTTTTTAGTAAAAGTTAAATTTGCCAACAGTCAAGTTCTATAATATTCACTCCAATTTTAATTTATTCAAAACACTTATTGCTTACAAATAACGTTGAGGGAAATATTGATAGAAAAGTGTCAATTTTTTTCACAAGCATCCTTCAACGATGAAAATTATCTTTCATGCCTCCACTTCTCAATAACTGAAGAGTGTTTAAATGAATTTTGACACAAATATCCCTCGATCTTTGACTATTTTGTCTTATTTGGGCAAAAATGGTGATTGACAATGATCATTGAAAAGAAATTGACGCAAACAATTGGTACAAAGAAAACATAAGTTCACAATCCACAGTTCAAAAAAATGAATGATACAAAAACTGAACAATTGAACAAAAATTCATCATTTTGAATAATCATATAATCACTTGGCAACAGAGTTAATCAGTTTTATCAAAACCAAATACGGTTTTTTGGGAAGCAGCACTTAGATTTGACGATAAAAACATCCTGTGGTCTTCATTGGGGGAGATGTTTGTCTGAAACCAAGCAAGTTTAATCAGTATAAGGATAGCAATTTGTGAACTAGCGCAGGGCCTCGGCTGAAAAATCAACCAAATGTACAGTAAAAAAGTTTACGATTGTCGTGAGATCAATGATTATGTAAAAGGATGGCAAGTGACACTAAGCTTGGGGGCGAGGGAGCATAAGGGGGAAATTGGCACAATTTAACTAATTGGACCTTTTCTATTTGCTTTTAACTTAAATGGTATACAAGTATAGTTTGGCATATATTCTATAAGCAAAAGTGGCAACAAAATTTAATTTAACTTAATCTGTTTAATGAGCGAAATTTATGAAATTAATCAAATTAGTCTCATTAAACTTAGAATATTTAATTTTGTTAATAGAATAAGTTTTGTCCACTTAAGTTCCCCTGCGCATGAACTCTCCTTTCATTGTCAATTTTAATTGCACTATTTTTTTTTAAAACTATTGACAAAGCTACCTTTTAAAATGTCCATTGAAAAGTTTAAGTAAAGTCCGCGTAAATTTTAATTACAAAAAATAGCAAGTAGATTTGACAATTTCGTAAGCGTTGTTCAGGACCCCCGTAGGGCAGCAAAATCCACTTAAGGTCAAATAACCCGTAATGATGCATCGTGAATGATGGGGACAGTGTTTCGTCTCTCGCTCCAACAGAACGCAAAATTTATCGAATTTTGTCTGGAAAATAGCACTGGTCTCGTAATGTCCGTTCTTTTTTATTTATGAAGTAATCAAATACTTTTAAAGGGACAACTCAACTACATTCGCTCACCAAGACGTCTCGGTATTAAAATTAGCCGAAAATCTCAGTTTTCATTAATAGAGGAGTTGGAAACACGTTTTCATAAAATATACGAGCACATGTTTTGTCATTTTAAAACATAAACATAAACCGACTAACGTCGGAAAAATTGCTCTCGAATGACAGGTGGCGTAATTTAATTCAGGGGCTGTAGCCTCAATATATTATTTTTTATGGATGCGAAAAGGTAGGATTCGAACCCCGACCTCCAGAGTCCTATTCCGTCACCTCGATTGGTGGAATTATGCAACCGGCTATCAGGGACCTGATATCAGGGACTGCATAAGTCCGACTGATATCCCAATTGGGATTGGACGAGTCCTTTCATGGACGTTTGTACAAGCGCATCAAAGCGCAAAAGTTTTGAACGAGGCAAAGTCTGAATCTTGTGTGATTTTGACTCGCCAGGGTAATTTTATCAGCAAATAAGTGTTTTATTGGGTAAATTCATACGTCCTTTTGAAAAGCACCTCAACCTAAGAGAAATAAAATTCTTCGTCGACAACATTTACGTCGTTATTAGCTCTACCGCCTGTGCATAATTTTCTTCTGCATCTTTCTAATGACCATTTTATTTAGACATCCTGAAATTGGAAGAAAACACATTCATTTGTAAAATTGAATTTGAAAAGCTCAATTACAATTCAGCATGAGACATTTATCTAAATACAAAATAGAAAAGATAGAAAAGCAAATATCGAAGTAGATAGAAAATCGTTGCACTGATTTAGGCTGATTTAATTGTTGTAATTGGAATTAAAAGCAATCAATCATTTGTAGACAACAGACGACATACTTTATTGGTTGAACACTAAAGAAAAACGGAGCAACTGTCTCTTTTCCCACTTTAAAATCTGCCTTTATAAACATTTTTATTGCATAGACCCACCTTTTATTAGGCTACACAAACCAGTAAGGTATTTTTAAAAAATAAAAATCACACATTAGTTTGTTCTTAAAGACTTAAGAACAAAATTTTTGTCGAAATCGGCAAAAAATTGTGTTCGAAATGGAAAAGAAAACAGTTCCAAATGAGTTTAAAGTTACACGACGGCTACACAACCGCAGTTCTGGGATCATTGTCGATTGGTATTGAGGGAGGGGTCCTTTTTGGGGGAAGGGTGGTCCGCACTGAACTAACGGGTGCGGGTGAATAACTAACGGGAGGTTGAGACTGTTTCAAAGACTGGTTGCTACCTCCACCCGAGTTAAGAAGGAGTGCCGCTTGTCCGGACGATTTGACGATATCTGGAATGTAGTTTTGTTGGTTGTTGTCTCTTTTGCGCTCCAGAGCAAAGTTCTCGGCTATCGGTTCCAGTTCGCTCAACCCGATGCGATTGATGTTGCCGTTGGAATTACTGGAGTTGTTGGGTTGACTGGGCGCGTTAGTGATGTTAGGAGGAGGTTGTTGTTGTAGTTGCGGTTGTTGTTGTTGTTGTTGTTGTTGGTAGTTGTTGGGTTGCGATTTGAAGGTACTCGTGTCCCTGGGCACGTTCCACTTCTCATGGTTGGAAGCCGGTGGTTGCAGGATCTAAAGATCAATGGGAAAAACGACTTACAACAGTTAGCAATAAATCACTCATGAAGATTAAGTTTATTTCGTTACCTTAGTTACCTTTCGATATAAGCTCATAGACATAAGCACTATAATTTGAAGAAAAAAATGAAGCGAGGATTCATTTTTTAATTACTTAAAAATTTTAAACAAAATTTTGCCGAAGTTTTAGTTGATGTAATGATTTTATGTAAAATATGAACAAAATTGTCATATGAACAGAGGACGTGAGTGCGGTAGGGAAATTGGTCGTTTAAAATGTTCCCACAGCGTGAAAAAATAGATCCTTGAATATGAACTGAATTACCTGTCGAGATGGTGTGATGAGAATGCCGCCTTTTGTGGGAATGTCAGGATTGTTCATTTGTTGTTGTTGCTGCTGCTGTTGCATTTGGTGTCTGTTGTTTGTGTTGTTGTGAGAGGGTAGAGTGCTGCTCTCCTGTATCATCCTGGGCTGCCAACAGTCGTCCTCCATTCGATGGTCTCCGTACATTGGAGCGGGAGCTGCATGCCTCGACTTCTTGCCTGTGAGAAAAGAAATTAAATAGGTCCTGAAATTAACCAACCGGTCGTGATATGTTCGGTATTATGATAGATTTTTATAGGTTCATATCAAGTCTCACGGGCTGCTGAGGCATGGCCATATGTGCTAATCTAGGTTTAGCTACCTAATTCGGACCTTTTCCGTTTGTGCCCCCCCCCCCCCCAGTACGTTATGCGCCCCCCAGTTACAGAGCACGTGCCATTACATAGTAAATCACTATGTAAAAATATTGCACGTGCGTCTGAGGGGGTGCAAATAATATGCGCCCACTAAGCTGGGGGGGGGGCACAAACGGAAAAGATCCCCTAATTCAATGGGGGGGGGGGGGTTGTTTCCGTGGGGGTGTTTTTTTCCGATACCGTAAAAGGCTAATTATTATAGTAATCTCACAACAGTTAGTTTATTTCTACTTCTTTCCACCGCCATTCAATAATCCACAAATTTTAGTATCATATCTTTTACCCCTACATTATTTAACCCCGCAGAACTTCCATCCCCAAAACACATTGAATATTAACATCATTTATATAAAGAATTAAAATCAAGGTGAGATGACTGAGGGGTGAATTAATTGGGGTTAAACGATAGGAGTAAAACTATAAATATTACTATGGTATGTCAAATAGGCAGCGCCTGGCCGGATTTTTGCAAAATAATAATCACGATAGAAATGAACTTTTAACTTCAATATGCATTTTTTGTAACGATGGCGCTGGTTGTTTGTAATAAATATACGAGGTCAAACAACCTGTTCATCGATTATCTACCAAACAGGATTTAACCCAATGACAAAATGCACAAACACAATTTTGGTGACCTCTGTGGCCAGATTTTTGAGAATGAAAGTCAAAGGAATTCAAACGCTTAAACTATTCCTGGTCAAATTGCTTTGAGTATTTATCGGAACATAGAATTCTCCTCACCTGTTGGTAAACTCTTAGCACCACGCATAGTGCCCAAATGCCCTGCCTGATTGTAGCCTCCTGCTCCGGACATCATGGCATCCATAGGACCCTGTGGTCCTCCTGCCCCCATCTGTGCCTCGCTACCTCTTCCGGAGTCAAAGCTGCTCGAATCTGACCCGGCTGGCTCTGGGCTACCACTGCTTCGCACATCAGACACATGACCCATTCCTCCCCCGCTCGGGTTGTGATGTCTTCTAGTCTGAAACAAACAAGAGTCGATTAAATTATTACATAATGAATTACTTAGTAATGGCACGTGCTCTGTAACTGGGGGGCACATAACGTACTGGGAGGGGGAAGGGCACAAACGGAAAAGATCCAAAAAAGTACATCTAGTACAAAAGTAGTTTCAATGGCTCCCCCCCCCCCCCCACCCCACTCCTCCCGCCGCCGTACGGGGCTTGTGAGTATTATCCTACAATCCTATTTAACTGAAGGGCATGTGTAGACATCTTAAAAATTGGCGACCATAATTAAAAACCGTCAACTTGAAAATAGTAGTTCTTATAAATGATATTCGCAACAAACGTTAAATTGTCTAATAGTGTTCAAACACTGTCGTCACTCTTACAATTCGGTTAAATCGGCTCCTTGATTAAGCTCAATTTTCAAACGAGACTAGGCATAAATGGAAGCGGATTGCATCCACCCGAGCACATCCACTCTCTTTGTTGTTG